>NW_025534001.1:0-312546 GCF_020615455.1 Coregonus clupeaformis | reverse complement strand
CTGGAGTGGGTAACACAGTTGAACAAAACTATATTCTGGCAAACAATGTAAACAAATAATTGGTTCATAACCAGTTCTCTTACTTCTTACAGATAATAATTCCCTCTACGCAGATGTAGAAGCTGAATAGGGATTTGTACATTATGAATCCACCCTTTTATGAATAGGCCATATGTATATTATTTACATTTACATTTACATTTTCGTCATTTAGCAGACGCTCTTATCCAGAGCGACTTACAAATTGTCATCACAGTCATATTGGCACTGAAAGGTATAGATAGTACATAGAGCTGGTGCTGTAACATCCTGCTAAGTGACCAATAAAGGAGCTGCTATAGAAGGAGAAGGGATGTTATTGGTGCCAGAAGCAGACTCAGTCAAGACAGCCAATAGGCTACAGATGTGGCTTGGCTGTTCAATAGTTACATTTGGTGCATTATCCCCCCCCCCTGTACTGCTGTTTGGAAGCAGGTTGAGACTAGGTGAGCCATGCATTGAGTCTGGATTTTGAAAACCTTAAGAAATGTTTTGTGAATCCATATTATAAATAAATCCTGTCATAATCAAATCAAATCAAATTTTATTGGCCACATGCGCCAAATACAACAGGTGCAGACATTACAGTGAAATGCTTACTCACAGCCCTTAACCAACAGTGCATTTATTTTTAATTAAAAAAAGTAAAATAAAACCCAAAAAAATTGTTGAGAAAAAAAAGAGCAGAAGTAAAATAAAATAACAGTAAGGAGGCTATATATACAGGGGGGTACCGGTGCAGAGTCAATGTGTGGGGGGCACCGGCTAGTTGAGGTAGTTGAAGTAATATGTACATGTGGTTAGAGTTAAAGTGACTATGCATAAATAATTAACAGAGTAGCAGCAGCGTAAAAAGATGGGGTGGGGGGGGGGGCAGTGCAAATAGTCCAGGTAGCCATGATTAGCTGTTCAGGAGTCTTATGGCTTGGGGGTAGAAGCTGTTGAGAAGCCTTTTGGACCTAGACTTGGCGCTCCGGTACTGCTTGCCATGCGGTAGCAGAGAGAACAGCCTATGACTTGGGTGGCTGGAGTCTTTGACAATTTTGAGGGCCTTCCTCTGACACCGCCTGGTATAGAGGTCCTGGATGGCAGGAAGCTTGGCCCCAGTGATGTACTGGGCCATACGCACTATCCTCTGTCGTGCCTTGCAGTCGGAGGCCAAGCAGTTGCCATACCAGGCCGTGATGCAACCAGTCAGGATGCTTTCGGTGGTGCAGCTGTAGAATTTTTTGAGGATCTGATAGTAAACCATGTTATGAATAAACCCTTTTATGACACAGTTGAAGTCGGAAGTTTACATATACTTAGGTTGGAGTCATTCAAACTCGTTTTTCAACCACTCCACTAATTTCTTGTTAACAAACTATAATTTTGACAAGTCGGTTAGGACATCTACTTTGACATGCATGACACAAGTAATTTTTCCAACAATTGTTTACAGACAGATTATTTCACTTATAATTCACTGTATCACAATTCCAGTGGGTCAGAAGTTTACATACACTAAGTTGACTGTGCTTTTAAACGGCTTGGAAAATTCCAGAAATTGATGTCATGGCTTTACAAGCTTCTGATAGGCTAATTGACATAATTTGAGTCATTAGCATAGTCCCCTGTAGCTCAGTTGGTAGAGCATGGCGCTTGCAATGACAGGGTTGTGGGTTCGTTTCCCACAGGGGGGCAGTATGAAAAATGTATGCACTCACTAACTGTAAGTCGCTCTGGATAAAAGCGTCTGCTAAGTGATTAAAATGTAAATGAGTCAATTGGAGGTGTACCTGTGGATGTATTTCCAGGCCTACCTTCAAACTCAGTGCCTCTTTGCTTGACATCATGGGAAAATCAAAAGAAATCAGCAAAGACCTCAGAATTTTTTTTTGTAGACCTCCACATCTGGTTCATCCTTGGGAGCAATTTCCAAATGCCTGAAGGTACCACATTCATCTGTACAAACAATAGTATGCAAGTATAAACACCATGGGACCAGGCAGCCGTCATACCGCTCAGGAAGGAGACGTGTTCTGTCTCCTAGAGATGAACGTACTTTGGTGCGAAAAGTGTAAATAAATCCCAGAACAACAGCAAAGGACCTTGTGAAGATGCTGGAGGAAACAGGTACAAAAGTATCTATATCCACAGTAAAACGAGTCCTATATCGACATAACCTGAAAGATAGCTCAGCAATGAAGAAGCCACTGCATTATTAATAAAAGGAATCCTCTGTTTGTTCTTTTTCCACTGTTACCTGTTATAATGAACCATGTATGGATAATAAACCAAAATGTTTTAAAAAGGTATAAGATTTAAAAAAAAAAAAAGTTTTTAAAATTATATGAGAAAAAATATTCAATTTTATTTGGAACGGCAAGCCAGACAAAATTAAAAGGGCATATTTATATAATGAATATGAATTCGGAGGACAGAAATTATTAAATATTAAAGCATTAGACCTATCACTAAAAGCTTCAGTCATACAAAAGTTATACTTAAATCCGAACTGGTTCTCAAACAAATTAGTAAGATTGTCTCACCCAATGTTCAAGAAAGGCCTTTTTCCCCTTTATTCAGATTACAACAACTCATTTGCAGTTATTTGAAAAGGAAATCATCTCCCAAATATCACTATTTCTAAAACAAGCCATAGAAAGTTGGTTGCAATTTCAATTTAATCCTCCAGAAACGACAGAACAAATAATGCAACAAATATTGTGGTTAAATTCAAATATACAAATTGACAAAAAACCTTTATTTTTTGACAGAATGTTTAAAAAAGGCATAATCTTCGTAAATGATATCGTCGGTAGGACTGGTGGAGTTATGTCGCACATGCAGCTAACAAAAAACATATGGAAATGTCTGCTCTACCCAAAATTACAACCAAATACTTGCAGCCTTAACGCAAAAAATGGAAGAGGAAAATGGAAGGGGGAGAAAGTAAGGAACTTGTCTGTCGGCCTTTCATTAAAGAATATAATTGGTTAAAGAAAACTGTGATAAATAAAAAAAAGTATTCCAGTTTCATTTAAGGACCAAAGGATTGACAGCCATCCCATATAGATTGCAAAATAGTTGGGAAGAGATTTTTGACGTACCGATCCCATGGCAGAGTGTTTATGAAGTGATACGCAAAACGACACCGGATTCAGGAATGGTGAAAGGATTGCAATATTTACCTGGAGCTAACCTTGCAGATACAGTGGGGGAAAAAAGTATTTAGTCAGCCACCAATTGTGCAAGTTCTCCCACTTAAAAAGATGAGAGAGGCCTGTAATTTTCATCATAGGTACACGTCAACTATGACAGACAAATTTAGATATTTTTTCTCCAGAAAATCACATTGTAGGATTTTTAATGAATTTATTTGCAAATTATGGTGGAAAATAAGTATTTGGTCAATAACAAAAGTTTCTCAATACTTTGTTATATACCCGTTGTTGGCAATGACACAGGTCAAACGTTTTCTGTAAGTCTTCACAAGGTTTTCACACACTGTTGCTGGTATTTTGCCCATTCCTCCATGCAGATCTCCTCTAGAGCAGTGATGTTTTGGGGCTGTCGTAGCAACACAGACTTTCAACTCCCTCCAAAGATTTTCTATGGGGTTGAGATCTGGAGACTGGCTAGGCCACGCCAGGCCAGGACCTTGAAATGCTTCTTACGAAGCCACTCCTTCGTTGCCCGGGCGGTGTGTTTGGGATCATTGTCATGCTGAAAGACCACTGTAGCATTACTGGGTGATCTGAAAAGGCATAGTCAATCGATCAATAATATAATAATACTTTTAGCAAAAATGTTTATTTTCAATTTACAATCTGTAGAAACAATGAGAATAGAAAGGTTCAGAACATTTGTAAAACATCACAGTACAGTTGAAAAATATATGGCAAATAGAAATCCTATATGGATGGTGTTAAGAGATAGATGGGTGGTAAGTTGAATGGAGTTTGAATGCAGAGTTTGGTTTTCGCCAGGCATTACTGGAACCATGTCGTCCAAAAAGTTATACTTTTGAATCTGTCCATAGAACGTTCTTCCAAGAGTCTTGATGATCATCCAGGTGCTTTTTGGCAAACTTGAGTCAACTTTTCGGACGAGATGGGTCCCATTATGCCTGGCGAAAACCAAACACTGCATTCCACAGTGAGAACATCATACCAAAGGTTAAGCATGGTGGTGTATAAGGGCCCTTGTTACCATAGAGACCATCTATAACTAGTAAGGTAGACTACATACCGTGGTCAAGCATGGTGGTGGTGGTGTGATGGTTTGGGGATGCTTTGCTGCCTCAGGACCTGGACGACTTGCCTTAATAGAAGGAACCATGAATTCTGCTCTGTATCAGAGAATTCTACAGGAGAATGTCAGACCATCCGTCTGTGAGCTGAAGCTGAAGTGCAGCTGGGTCTGCAGCAAGACAATGATCCAAAACACACAATCAAGTCTACATGAAAATAGCTAAAAAGCAACACATTTGAAGTTTTGGAATGGCCTAGTCAAAGTCCAGACCTAATCCCAATTGAGATGTTGTGGCAGGACTTGAAACGAGCAGTTCATGCTTGAAAACCCAAATGTCACTGAGATAAAGCAGTTCCGCATGGAAGAGTGGGCCAAAATTCCTCCACAGCGACATGAGAGACTGATCAACAACTACAGGAAGCATTTGGTTGGAGTCATTGCAGCTAAAGGTGGCACAACCAGTTATTGAGTGTAAGGGGGCAATTACTTTTTCACACAGGGGAATTGGGTGTTGCATAACTTTGTTTATGAAATAGTTGTGTTATTTGTTCACTTATGTTCCCTTTATCTAATATTAGGTTTTGGTTGAAGATCTGATAACATTCAGTATCACAAATTTGCAAAACATTTACGTCATTTAGCAGACGCTCTTATCCAGAGCGACTTACAAATTGGTGCATTCACCTTATAGCCAGTGGGATAACCACTTTACAGTTTTATTTTATTTATTTTTTTGGGGGGGTAGAAGGATTACTTTATCCTATCCCAGGTATTCCTTAAAGAGGTGGGGTTTCAAATGTCTCCGGAAGGTGGTGAGTGACTCCGCTGTCCTGCGTCGTGAGGGAGCTTGTTCCACCATTGGGGTGCCAGAGCAGCGAACAGTTTTGACTGGGCTGAGCGGGAACTGTGCTTCCGCAGAGGTAGTGGGGCCAGCAGGCCAGAGGTGGATGAACGCAATGCCCTCGTTTGGGTGTAGGGACTGAGAAAATTAGAAAGGGGGCAAATACTTTTTCATATCCGTTTACAAACAATGGAGTTAAACAGGTTGGTTTCTGATGGGGTACGACAGCTGATCTAAGCTCATTAGGCATGTATAAGTTTATATTCTTAAAGAGTCAATTAGTATATAAATCATTAATTTAAAAGTTTGAAATTGGATGTAGAAGTCACTTATTTCCCCTTTAAAGTCGCTCAGAAAAAAACAAGCTCTGACTAAGAAAAAATATTATATTTGGTGATTCAACTCTTATTTCCAATTCGGAAATCTTTCCGACCTGAAAATCACTGATGTCATGATTTGACCCCCCCCCCCTGTTTAACAGACGCAATCACTGTCACCATGCACTCCAAGAGTGTGCAAAGCTGTCATCAAGGCAAAGGGTGGCTCATTTGAAGAATCTAAAATATAATTTGTTAAATTTTTTTGGGGTCACTAAATAATTCCATATGTGTTATTTCATAGTTTTGATGTCTTCACTATTATTCTACAATGTAGAAAATAGTAAAACATTTGACTGGTACTGTATGTGTCTAATTGAGAGAAAGTAGTGATCGCTAAGTAAGCAGCATGACGTTCTTTACTCGGATACATTCAAACTGACATAGCCTGCTTCATATTCAGGTGATGTCTTTTTTGAGTCTGCTTTATACAATTCGATTTCATGTGGCATGAACAAAATCACAATTTCACAGTCAAAAAGTCGGAGCATTATTCTACGCTTTAAGAGTAGTGATGAGGCTTCTCTCCTGTGTGCATTCTCGCATGCATTTTCAGGTTCCCTAACTGGGTAAAACTCTTCTCACACAGGGAGCAGTGGTAAGGCTTTTCTCCTGTGTGTATTCTCACATGCATTTTCAGGTTCCATAAGCTGGTAAAACTCTTTCCGCACTGGGAGCAGTAGTAAGGCTTTTCTCCTGTGTATTCTCTCATGCATTTTCAGGTTCCATAACTGGGTAAAACTCGTTCCGCACAGGGAGCAGTGATGAGGCTTCTCTCCTGTGTGTATTCTCTTATGCATTTTCAGCTTCCCTAACTGGGTAAAACTCGTTCCACACAGGGAGCAGTGGTAAGGCTTCTCTCCTTTGTGTTTCTGCTGGTGTGTATTCAGACTACTTGAATGGGCAAAACTCATCCCACAGTCAGTGCAGTGAAAAGGTTTTGCTCCTGTGTGTATTCATTTGTGAACTGTCAGGGCTCCTGACACAGTGAATCTCCTCCCACATTGTTCACAGCTAAAAAGTTTCTCTCCTGTGTGTCTCAGCTGGTGTTTTTTTCAGGGTCCCTAACTGAGCAAAAACTCTTCCCACAGTCAGAGCAGTGGTAAGGTTTCTCTCCTGTATGAATTCTCTGGTGTGTTTTAAGATTTGCTGAAGAGGTGAAACTCTTTCCCCACAGTCAAAGCAGCGGTGAGGTTTCTTCCCTGTAAGTCTCTGCTTGTGTTTCTTGAGGTGTTCTGATCTGGAGAGACTCTTCTCTGCCTCGTCAGCATCATGATGTTGGTTAGCCTCCCCAGATGATATGCCCCTTCTACTGAGAGAGCGACGGTTAGGGCTGTCCCCTGTGAAACAAAGACAGACAGTTAGGGTTCCTTCTTCATATCGAAGTTAGTTAAGGCCCAGCTTTCCAAACTCTTGTGATCAGATTTGAGCATTTTGGATGGGTTAAAATCATCAATGTAACCAATGGGGTAGGAGTGCTTCTAATGATTCAACATTTAAAGAAGGTTAGTGATTGTATTTAATGGTAATTAAGGACATCTAGGGAGTGTCCCAAAATAAATGTATGTAAGAGCATAAACCCACTCCGTCCCGGTGTTTTCCTGCAGTCGACTAGCAGCACAGACACCCTCTTCAGACCCAGCAGTAAGTTACCAGGAGAGGCACGGCCTGGGGACCCCAAGATAGGGAGGGGGGTGGAGGGTTGGAGGGAGAGGGAGGAGGGGGGTGGAATAGGTGTTTCCTGTAAATCCCAAAAAGAGGGTAGTGGAGTTCAAGTTAGTACACTGAGGGTAAAACAACACAACAATGGTATGATGAGGTCTTGCATTTAAATGGGGGACTGGCCACAACGGAGTGGGAAACAATGCCCCCCTTTGCTGTTTAAGACTTAATGGACACCAAATACATTTTTCCAAACTCTGCTTCTTCATTCCGGTCAGTTGAACAACAGGAAGTTACCAAACCACAGAAGATGAAAATTGTGGTTTTCAACGATGGGTTTATGATATAGCTTGTAACTTGTAAACGATTACCCATTCCTAAAAGTGAGTACTACTTTCACAGCATGTTAAAAATAATTGTCTGTTTGCTTGCTACACAGATTTGCAGCGCTCAAATATTGTAACTGTATGTAACACGCACGATATGAACCCGGGGCTCCCACGGGAGAAACCAATATCTTACACTTCAGACCAATAGGACATTCCCTATCGGGGAAAAGGGAAAATTGATTTAGCTTATTTTTATTTTAGACCCCAATTACGTTTCTATGTGAGAATTCCAAGAATATTTTGGGCATTGCTGGCGATGGAATCAGCCAATAACAAAAGGGATGGAAGTATAGACAGCGTTCCTTGATCTGATCTACAGGCTATTTGATCTGATCTTCAGGATATGCATCAGACTATTTTGAAATGTTAACCTAATATAATACATTGCCTTTAGAATGTCTACACTCCCTTGAACCCTTTTCACATTTTGTTACATTACAAGTGGGATTGAAATATATTAAATTGTAATTTTTTGTAATTGATGTGCTAATTTAAATTGTCAATGTGGCTTTGATTGGATAGTTGATGTTACGTTGGAAAGCTTCATGTTGATGACAGTTTGCGATAGAACACATGAAAAAAAGGGTGGGTGTCATGTTTTGGCTGACAAATGTACTAAAATGTAATAACATCCAAACTATGAAATAACACATATGGAATCATGTTGTAACCAACAAAGTGTTAAACAATTCAGAATATATTCCAGGTGACTACCTCATGAAGCTGGTTGAGAGAATGCCAAGAGTGTGCAAAGCTGTCATCAAGGCAAAGGGTGGCTATTTGAAGAATCTCAAACACCACATATTTTGATTTGTTTAACACTTTCTTGGTTACTACATCATTCCATATGTGTTATTTCATAGTTTTTTTGTCTTCACTATTATTCTACAACGTAAAAATTAAGAAAAACCCTTGAATGAGTAGGTGTGTCCAAACTTTTCGCTGTGTATGCGTTAGCCTAGCTATTGTACTAAAAGCACCTCTGTCAAATTATTCACACACTAGCCTACCTATGAATGGCCGAATAAATCACGTGGCAGTTATCTTTCCAAGGAAATTCACTTAAATATAATTAGGCTATAGTTTAACTACAGTGTCTGTTAATAGAAATAAGTTGGGGACGCTCAACCAACGTGAGTCGAGGTGAAATCCCAAAATGTGATTATCAATATAAAGCAAAAGGCGCAACATGGGGATCGAGCGTTGAGTCTTCTCCTTCTCAATATATATTAATTATCCATTTATTTGTCTCCGATTGAAAATATTACCGCTCCTAAAAGACAGGCTATATCCTACGGGCAAAACGTAGGTCAAGAGAAAGTGCAACGGACCGCTCATCTTTCTTGCTTTTTCAAGTTCAGCAGCCATACCTCTCCTCTCCTGTCCTAGTTCAGCAGCCATACCTCTCCTCTCCTAGTTCAGCAGCCATACCTCTCCTCTCCTAGTTCAGCAGCATGGGCAGTTATCTTCCCAAGGAAATTAACTTCCTAAATATTATTAGGCTATACAGTTCCTATGGAAAGTCTACACCCACTATAAATTTTTTCACATTTTGTTGCTTTAAAAAGTGGGATTGAAATAGATTTGATTATAATTTTCCGTAATTCATCTACACAAAGTCATGTGAAAGTAAAAACAAAATTCTACAAATGTGTACAAACAAATACAAAACAATAACTAAAATAGTAATTGTGTGATATGAATGACTAACCCTTCCTCTGTTAATAATGATGTTGTGTATGGTGTATTAAGCCACCCAGACACATCAAAGATGTTCACAATAATCCCCAATAATGACCACCTTTAACCCTGTACATTTGACTATTCACAATAATTCACAATAATGACCACCTGCAACCCTGTACATGTGACTATTCACAATAATCCACAATAATGACTACCTGCAACCCTGTACATGTGACTATTCACAATAATCCACAATACTGACCACATGCAACCCTGTACATGTGACTATTCACAATAATCCCCAATAATGACCACCTGCAACCCTGTACATGTGACTATTCGCAATAATGACCTGCAACCCTGTACATGTGACTAGTTTTTCATACTGGCCCCCCATGGGAATCGAACCCACAGCCCTGCCGTTGCAAACGCCATGCTCTACCAACTGAGCTACATCCCTGCCGGCCATTCCCTCCCCTACCCTGGACGACGCTGTGCAGTGCAGTGCGATGCAGTGCCTTAGACCACAGTGACCACCTGCAACCCTGTACATGTGACTATTCACAATAATCCACAATAATGACCTAAATGACAGAGTGAAAGGAGAATATAAATATTCCAGATCTTGTTTGCAACAAGGCACTAAAGTAATACTGCTAAAAAATTAACAGGGCAAATTAATACACTTTTTGGGCCTAAATGCAAAGCCTTAAGTTTAGGGCAAATCCAACATAACATCACTGAGTAACTGCCTCCTTATTTTCAAGCATGGTGATGGCTGCATCATGGTAAGGAAATGCCTGACGTCGTCAAAGACTGGGGAGTTTTACAGGATGAAACGAAACAGGGAGATCCTAGAGGAAAGACTGCTTCAGTCTGCTTTACACCAGACACTGGGAGAGGAACTCACCTTTCAGCAAGACCGTAACCTACAACACTAAGCCACATCTAAATCTGTGGGAAGCTAAAAGGCTAGCTTGCTTACAGTTTTTAGCAAGCTGCTAGTGGAGTAGCCTACAGCCAACTGGCAAGCTGCTAGTGGAGTAGCCTACAGACAACTGGTAAGCTGCTAGTGGAGTAGCCTACAGCCAACTGGTAAGCTGCTAGTGGAGTAGCCTACAGACAACTGGCAAGCTGCTAGTGGAGTAGCCTACAGCCAACTGGTAAGCTGCTAGTGGAGTAGCCTACAGACAACTGGCAAGCTGCTAGTGGAGTAGCCTACAGCCAACTGGCAAGATCCAACTAGCTGCATTGTACCGATAAGTCGTTGGTAGTGCATTGTACATTATTGTTTGCTTTCCGCGATTGAAAATGCATTGTATTGGCATGAGGAAGTGTTATTACGGTAATTAGCAACTGTTTTGTATTGTTGGGTATTGTGCATGTAACTGTGTAGCGTTGTCATGACTTGTTATTCATGAATTGTCCATGTTTGTAAAGCAGTGCAGTAGCCTGTATTCTTGCTGCAAGACGACCGTGCGTGGCTGCAAATACATTGTGTGTAATTGTACTATCGATTATTATCGATCCTGTGTTATCAGCAAGCGAAAATAGTTGTGCCCCCTTAGTCATTTCTGATGCCCCCTTGCCGAGTTCATCCTGCCGCCGGGCCTGGCTACAAGTAACCAGCTAAACTACACAAATGATTTTCCAAACGTCAAGAACCATTAAATGCGGCCAGTGTAAAAGCAGAAAGTAGGCCACAAAGACCCGTTATAAAAATTATTAAATTAATCTAAACTCACCTGATTCATTGTAGAAACGTGTGTTTATGGTCGATTGCAGAGTTCAGGCGAAGTTAACTAGATGTTTATCTCTAGTCTACGGACCTTTTAGATCAGGGAGGTAGAGGACCGAGACGTTATATTTCAACATTTGACTCTCTGCCTAAAGTCACAAGACAAAATGGAGAATAGAGAACATGTGACTCCGCCTTCACTTCCGTTCGAATGAAAAATAGGACTTCCGCCAACATACAAATAATAATAATACAGCAGTAGTCTGCTTAGCTCATTTTCAAAACTTACAGTCCGATATCATTTTAACATTCCTCCTTTGTTCAGTCATGTTGTCTGGTGTTCTACTCTGCATGGAGCGTAAAGTCACAAGAGAAAAGAGCCAGGCTCCGCCTTCACTTCCATTCAACTGAAACGTTGGGATTCGGCCAACATACAAATACTTTTTTTATTTTTATTTTATTTAACGTTTATTTAACCAGGTAAGCCAGTTGAGAACAAGTTCTCATTTACAACTGCGACCTGGCCAAGATAAAGCAAAGCAGTGTGATAAGAACAACAACACAGAGTTACATATGGGGTAAAACAAAACATAAAGTCAAAAATACAACAGAAAATATATATACAGTGTGTGCAAATGTAGCAAGTTATGGAGGTAAGGCAATAAATAGGCCATAGTGCAAAATAATTACAATTAGTATTAACACTGGAATGATAGATGTGCAAGAGATGATGTGCAAATAGAGATACTGGGGTGCAAATGAGCAAAATAAATAACAATATGGGGATGAGGTAGTTGAGTGGGCTAATTTCAGATGGGTTGTGTACAGGTGCAGTGATTGGTAAGGTGCTCTGACAACTGATGCTTAAAGTTAGTGAGGGAGATAAGAGTCTCCAGCTTCAGAGATTTTTGCAGTTCGTTCCAGTCATTGGCAGCAGAGAACTGGAAGGAATGGCGGCCAAAGGAGGTGTTGGCTTTGGGGATGACCAGTGAGATATACCTGCTGGAGCGCATACTACGGATGGGTGTTGCTATGGTGACCAATGAGCTAAGATAAGGCAGGGATTTGCCTAGCAGTGATTTATAGATGGCCTGGAGCCAGTGGGTTTGGCGATGAATATGTAGTGAGGACCAGCCAACAAGAGCGTACAGGTCACAGTGGTGGGTAGTATATGGGGCTTTGGTAAAAACGGATGGCACTGTGATAGACTACATCCAATTTGCTGAGAAGAGTGTTGGAGGCTATTTTGTAAATGACATGGCCGAAGTCAAGGGTCGGTAGGATAGTCAGTTTTACGAGGGCATGTTTGGCAGCATGAGTGAAGGAGGCTTTGTTGCAAAATAGGAAGCCGATTCTAGATTTAACTTTGGATTGGAGATGCTTAATGTGAGTCTGGAAGGAGAGTTTACAGTCTAACCAGACACCTAGGTATTTGTAGTTGTCCACATACTTTTGGTCAGACCCGTCGAGAGTAGTGATTCTAGTCGGTTGGGCGGGTTCCAGCAGCGTTCAATTGAAGAGGGTGGCAGGTAGCTTAGTGGGTAAGAGCGTTGTGCCAGTAACCGAAAGGTCGCTGGTTCTAATCCCCGGGCCGACTAGGTGAAAAATCTGTCGATGTGCCCTTAAGCAAGGCACTTAACCCTAAAATGCTCCTGTAAGTCGCTCTGGATAAGAGCGTCTGCTAAATGACTAAAATGTAAAGAGCATGCATTTAGTTTTACTAGTGTTTAAGAGCAGTTGGAGGCTACTGAAGGAGTGTTGTATGGCATTGAAGCTCGTTTGGAGGTTTGTTAACAGTGTCCAATGAAGGGCCAGATGTATACAAAATGGTGTAGTCTGCGTAGAGGTGGATCTGAGAGTCACCAGCAGCAAGAGCGACATCATTGATATACACAGAGAAAAGAGTCGGCCCAAGAATTGAACCCTGTGGCACCCCCATAGAGAGTGCCATAGGTCCAGACAACAGGCCCTCCGATTTGACACATTGTACTCTATCTGAGAAGTAGTTGGTGAACCAGGCGAGGCAGTCATTTGAGAAACCAAGGCTATTTAGTCTGCCAATAAGAATGCGGTGGTTGACAGAGTCGAAAGCCTTGGCCAGGTCGATGAAGACGGCTGCACAGTACTGTCTTATCGATCGCGGTTATAATATCGTTTAGGAACTTGAGCGTGGCTGAAGTGCACCCATGACCAGCTCGGATTCGAAATGGTCGGTGATCTGTTTGTTAACTTGGCTTTCAAAAACTTTTGAAGGGCAGGATGGATATAGGTCTGTAACAGTTTGGATCTAGAGTGTCACCCCCTTTGAAGATGGGCAGCTTTCCAATCTCTGGTGATCTCAGACGTTACGAAAGAGAGGTTGAACAGGCTAGTAATTGGGGTTGCAACAATTTCGGCGGCTAATTTTAGAAAGAAAGGGTCCAGATTGTCTAGCCCAGATGATTTGTAGGGGTCCAGATTTTGCAGCTCTTTCAGAACATCAGCTGTCTGAATTTGTGTGACGGAGAAGCGCGGGGGCATGGGCAAGTTGCAGCGGAGGGTGCAGAGCTGGTGGCCGGGGTAGTGGTAGCCAGGTGGAAAGCATGGCCAGCCATAGCAAAATGCTTGTTGAAATTCTTGATTATTGTAGATTTATCGGTGGTGATGGTGTTTCCTAGCCTCAGTGCAGTGGGCAGCTGGGAGGAGGTGCTCTTATTCTCCATGGACTTTACAGTGTCCCAAAACCTTTTGGAGTTAGCGCTACAGGATGCACATTTCTGTTTGAAAAGCTTGCCTTTGCTTTCCTAACTGCTTGTGTAAATTGGTTCCTAACTTCCCTGAAAAGTTGCATATCGGGGGGGCTATTCGATGCAAATGCAGTACACCACAGGATGTTTTTGTGCTGGTCAAGGGCAGTCAAGTCTGAGGAGAACCAGGGGCTATATCTGTTCTTAGTTCTGTATTTTTAGAATGGGGCATACTTATTTAAGATTTAGAGGAAATTACTTTTATTCCAGTCGTAGGAAGCCTTCTTTTTTTAGTAACTCATTTTCTAAAGTTCATGCAGTTTCTCTGGACCCCGCAAGGTTGGACTTTGGAACTCTCCCTAATATAAAATAAAATTGAATGTTTCAGCCAGATATCCACTCACAAACCGATCGCTGTACATCGTGCTGAAATAGCGACATGTCTATGCGGTTGCATGCCTAATTAATCGATGATAGGGTTCCTGTGGTGCAAGAGCATGTAAAGCTTTGCTTTAGCCAATGGGTAAAGGTTTATTGGTAGGCCTCTATTTGGTCGTCATTTTATCATGTTTACTTTTTAGTCATTTAGCAGACGCTCTTATCCAGAGCGACTTACTGTTAGTTAGTGCATATATTATTTATATTTTTTCATACTGCCCCCCGTGGGAATCGAACCCACAACCCTGCCATTGCAAACGACATGCTCTACCAACTGATCAACACAGGGCCTAACATTTCACGAAATCTATACACGGTGTCGTAATGCTGCAATTTTATAGCCTGCTGGCTGGTGGTAATAATGTCATTTCTTATTCAGTAATTAAAACAGGACATTCAAACATTGCAGATTTTAAAATAAATTGTCCATGCATACTAATCAGCTACCAATTTATGTTTAAAATAATATACAACTGTCCTGTAGCTGCTACCTGAACCTGCATGACATGATCCCTCCTCGTGCTCTCTCCCAGCTTGGATAGAACGCTGTTGTGCATAAATCTATTTAAATTAAATACTGACAAATCTCATTTACATACACTACCGGTCAAAAGTTTTAGAACACCTACTAATTCAAGGGTTTTTCTTAATTTTTTACTATGCTCTACATTGTAGAATAATAGTGAAGACATAAAAACTATGAAATAACACATATGGAATCATGTAGTAACCAAAAAAGTATTTGTATTCATTAGGGATCCCCATTAGCTGCTCCCAAGGCAGCAGCTACTCTTCCTGGGGTCTAAAAAATATTTGTGATTCTTCAAATAGCCACCCTTTGCCTTGATGACAGCTTTGCACACTCTTGACATTCTCTCAACCAGCTTCATGAGGTAGTCACCTGGAATGCATTTCAATAAACAGGTGTGCCTTCTTCAAAGTTAATTTGTGGAATTTCATTCCTTCTTAATGCGTTTGATTCAATCAGTTTTGTTGTGACAAGGTAAGGGGGGTATACAGAAGATAGCCATATTTTATAAAAGAACAAGTCCATATTATGGCAAGAACAGCTCACATAAGCAAAGAGAAAACGACAGTCCATCATTACTTTAAGACATGAAGATCAGTCACTCTTTGAGGAACTCTGAACTTTGAAAGTTTCTTAAAGTACAGTCGCAAAAACCATCAAGCTCTATGATGAAACTGGCTCTCATGAGGACCGCCACAGGAATGGAAGACCCAGAGTTACCTCTGCTGCAGAGGATAAGTTCATTAGAGTTACCAGCCTCAGAAATTGCAGCCCAAATAAATGCTTCAGAGTTCAAGTCACAGACACACCTCAACATCAACTGTTCAGAGGGGGACTGTGTGAATCAGTCCTTCATGGTCGAACTGCTGCAAAGAAACCACTACTAAAGGACACCAAAAAGAAGAAGAGACTTGCTTGGGCCAAGAAACACAAGCAATGGACATTAGCCGGTGGAAATTTGTCCTTTGGTCTGGAGTCCAAATTGGAGATTTTTGGTTCCAACCGCTGTGTCTTTGTGAGACGCGTGTGGGTGAAACGGATGATCGCATGTGTATTTCCCACTGTAAAGCATGGAGGAGGAGGTGTTATGGTGTGGAGGTGCTTTGCTGGTGACACACTGTGAATTATTTAGAATTCAAGGCACACTTAACCAGCATGGCTACCACAGAATTCTGCAGCGATAAGCCATCCCATCTGGATTGGGTTTAGTGGGACTATCATTTGTTTTTCAACAGGACAATGACCCAACACACCTCCAGGCTATGTAAGGGCTATGTTACCAAGAAGGAGAGTGATGTAGTGCTGCATCAGATGACCTGGCCTCCACAATCCCCCGACCTCAACCAAATTAAGATGGTTTCGGATGAGTGAAGGAAAATTAGCCAACAAGTGCTCAGCATATGTGGGAACTCATTCAAGACTGTTGGAAAAGCAATCCAGGTGAAGCTGGTAGAGAGAATGGCAAGCGTGTGCAAATCTGTCATCAAGGCAAAGGGTGGCTATTTGAAGAATCTCAAATATAAAACATATTTTGATTTGTTTAACACTTTGTTGGTTACTACATGATTCCATGTGTTTTTTCATAGTTTGGATGTCTTCACTATTATTCTACAATGTGAAAATAGTAAAAATAAAGAAAAACCCTTGAATGAGTAGGTGTGTCCAAAGTTTTGACTGGTACTGTATATATTTATTTCCACTTTGAAATGGTACAACAAAGACGTTTGGAGGTAGAGGGCTGCGGGCTCTGACAGAGATCATTGCAGCGCGGTCCGTATTTTTCATGTTGCGGGCGGTCAGACAGAAAACGTTGTGATAAATATACTTGTCCCGCAGATTATTTGGAAACGGTGTCTTTCTGCTGTGTATGCGTTAGCCTAGCTATTGTACTAAAAGCACCTCTGTCAAATTATTCACACACTAGCCTACAAGGCTACCTATGAATGGGCGAATAAATCACGTGGCAGTTATCTTTCCAAGGAAATTCACTTAAATATAATTAGGCTATAGTTTACTACAGTGTGTGTTAATAGAAAGAGGTTGGGGACGCTCAACCAACGTGAGTCGAGGTGAAATCTCAAAATGTGATTATCAATATAAAGCAAAAGGCGCTACATGGGGAACGAGAGTTGTGTCTTCTACTTTTCAATATATATTAATTATCTATTTATTTGTCTCTGACTGAAAATATTCCCGCTCCTGAAAGATAGGCTATATCCTACATGCAAAACGTAGGTCAAGAGACCGCTCATCTTTCTTGCTGCTTCAAGTTCGGCAGCCTCTCCTCTCCTCTCCTAGTTCTGCAGCCACACCTCTCCTCTCCTAGTTCAGCAGCCATACCTCTCCTGTCCTAGTTCAGCAGCCATACCTCTCCTCTCCTAGTTCAGCAGCCATACCTCTCCTCTCCTGTCCTAGTTCGGCAGCCACACCTCTCCTCTCCTCTCCTAGTTCGGCAGCCATACCTCTCCTGTCCTCTCCTAGTTCGGCAGCCATACCTCTCCTCTCCTAGTTCTGCAGCCATACCTCTCCTCTCCTAGTTCAGCAGCCATACCTCTCCTCTCCTGTCCTAGTTCAGCAGCCATACCTCTCCTCTCCTAGTTCAGCAGCCATACCTCTCCTCTCCTAGTTCAGCAGCCATACCTCTCCTCTCCTAGTTCAGCAGCCATACCTCTCCTCTCCTCTCCTAGTTCAGCAGCCATACCTCTCCTCTCCTCTCCTAGTTCAGCAGCCATACCTCTCCTCTCCTAGTTCAGCAGCCATACCTCTCCTCTCCTAGTTCAGCAGCCATACCTCTCCTCTCCTAGTTCAGCAGCCATACCTCTCCTCTCCTGTCCTAGTTCAGCAGCCATACCTCTCCTGTCCTAGTTCAGCAGCCATACCTCTCCTCTCCTAGTTCAGCAGCCATACCTCTCCTCTCCTAGTTCAGCAGCCATACCTCTCCTCTCCTAGTTCAGCAGCCATACCTCTCCTGTCCTAGTTCAGCAGCCATACCTCTCCTCTCCTGTCCTAGTTCGGCAGCCTCTCCTCTCCTGTCCTAGTTCGGCAGCCACACCTCTCCTCTCCTCTCCTAGTTCAGCAGCCATACCTCTCCTCTCCTAGTTCGGCAGCCTCTCCTCTCCTAGTTCGTCAGCCTCTCCTCTCCTAGTTCAGAATCCTCTCCTAGTTGGGCGTGCCAGATTAGGGGAGCGTTTGGTCTCAATTAAATAGAGTAGTCTATATATGAATGGACAGAGAAGCACGGGCAGTTATCTTCCCAAGGAAATTAACTTCCTAAATATTATTAGGCTATACAGTTCCTATGGAAAGTCTACACCCACTATAACTTTTTTCACATTTTGTTGCTTTAAAAAGTGCGATTGAAATAGATTTGATTATAATTTTTTGTAATTGAATTACACAAAATACTCCATAATGTGAAAGTGAAAACAAAATTCTACAAATTTGTACAAACAAATAAATAACTAAAATATAGTCATTGCATAAGTATTCACCCCCCTTTGTTTAGGTAAGCCTAAATTAGTTCATAAGTAAAGTTGGTGTTAAGAAATCACATAATAAGTGATATGGACTGTAAAATAATAGCAGTTAACATTAAGCCACCCAGACACATCAGATGTTCACAATAATGCCCAATAATGACCACCTGCAACCCTGTACATGTGACTATTCACAATAATCCACAATAATGACCTAAATGACAGAGAGAAAGGAGAATATCAATATTCCAAAACATCCATCTTGTTTGCAAAGAGGCACTAAAGTAATACTGTTAAAAAATTAACACGCAAATGAACACACTTTTTGGGCCTAAATGCAAAGCCTTAAATTTGGGTCAAATCCAACATAATATCACTGAGTAACTGCCTCCTTATTTTCAAGCATGGAGATGGCTGCATCATGGTAAGGAAATGCTTGACATCGTCAAAGACTGGGGAGTTTTACAGGATGAAAAGAAACGGGAGATCCTAGAGGAAAGATTGCTTCAGTCTGCTTTACACCAGACACTGGGAGAGGAATTCACCTTTCAGCAAGACTGTAATCTACAGCACTAAGCCACATCTAAATCTGTGGGAAGCTAAAAGGCTAGCTTGCTTACAGTTTTTAGCAAGCTGCTAGTGGAGTAGCCTACAGCCAACTGGCAAGCTGCTAGTGGAGTAGCCTACAGCCAACTGGTAAGCTGCTAGTGGAGTAGCCTACAGCCAACTGGCAAGCTGCTAGTAGAGTAGCCTACAGCCAACTGGTAAGCTGCTAGTGGAGTAGCCTACTGCCAACTGGTAAGCTGCTAGTGGAGCCTACAGCCAACTGGTAAGCTGCTAGTGGAGCCTACAGCCAACTGGTAAGCTGCTAGTAGAGTAGCCTACAGCCAACTGGCAAGCTGCTAGTGGAGTAGCCTACAGCCAACTGGTAAGCTGCTAGTGGAGTAGCCTACAGCCAACTGGCAAGCTGCTAGTGGAGTAGCCTACAGCCAACTGGTAAGATGCTAGTGGAGTAGCCAACAGCCAACTGGTAAGCTGCTAGTGGAGTAGCCTACAGCCAACTGACAAGCTGCTAGTAGAGTAGCCTACAGCCAACTGGCAAGCTGCTAGTGGAGTGGCCTACATCCAACTGGCAAGCTGCTAGTGGAGTGGCCTACAGCCAACTGGTAAGCTGCTAGTGGAGTAGCCTACAGCCAACTGGTAAGCTGCTAGTGGAGTAGCCTACAGCCAACTGGTAAGCTGCTAGTGGAGTAGCCTACAGCCAACTGGTAAGCTGCTAGTGGAGTAACCTACAGCCAACTGGTAAGCTGCTAGTGGAGTAGCCTACAGCCAACTGGTAAGCTGCTAGTGGAGTAGCCTACAGCCAACTGGTAAGCTGCTAGTGGAGTAGCCTACAGCCAACTGGTAAGCTGCTAGTGGAGCCTACAGCCAACTGTCACAAAATGATGTAAATGTAATACAAACCTAAACTTTTATTACATGGAGCTATTATTCCAAATGCAATTTCTTTGAAATGAGCTAACAGTAGTTATGTTTTCAACAGGATTATTTTTTGCTTTTATCCCAAATGGAGAGTCACTGCTATCCCCATTGTAAATATTGCTATTCGGGGGTCTAGGCACACATGGAACGGTGAGGGTATCATGTTACCAACAGGTGCATATTGCTCCAAAAGATCAGAGTCCACCCAAACCCATACCCACACCAACAAAAAAAAAAGTGATCTCTGGATTGGCCTTAACCCCCCACTTTACCCAGACCACGTGCTGTTTCCCTAGGTCAGGGATGTCAGAGACTAATTATAATATGCTTTACCCAGACCACATGCTGTTTCCCTAGGTCAGGGATGTCAGAGACTAATTATAATATGCTTTACCCAGACCACATGCTGTTTCCCTAGGTCAGGGATGTCAGAGACTAATTATAATATGCTACAGTAGGCCTACGCAACAAGTACCAAAAGAACCGATAGATATTAAGCAAATGTCTGGTATCAACAACTTGAGCTATTTGCTATAAAACCATTTGTCAGTCATGAATATATAACGAATCCATAATGAAACCAGAGTGTGTTGTTGCGTGTTAATAACATTAAGACTGCGTTCCCCAGCAGGCAATGCGAGGCTGGGGGAGTTGAAGAATGCCTTCCGTGGCTACACAAGGATATTGGTAGCTGTAGTATCTGATTATTAAAATAAGTTCAACCTACGCCCCGGGTTGTCATTAAACAAGGAACAAACATAACATGGTGTCAGATTGGTAGTCGCTATGACGAGACAGAGAAAAGAAAGCACTAACTCTGAAAATGTACGCAAACATTCTACAAGTCAATAGACGTGAGTAGTCGAAGACGCTAGCTAGCAAAAAAGTGACAGCAGAGAGAACGAGATGCATTGGAATCTGTTGCCGAGCAACCTACCGAAGTAAGAGAAATTGAATCTGTACCTGTTCCCGAGTGTTTCCTGTCATGGATAGGCTTAGTCCTCCTACTCCTATGCAGTTAAAAGGCAATCTAACCGACAATTGGAAACGTTTCAAGCAGAGATTCCATGTCTACCAGCAGCCAGTAGAGCAGGGGGAGATGATGACTAATTGAAAGCTTCCATTGTTCTGTATGTTATTGGAGAGAATGCATTGGACATGCAGTGCACTCACAGTATGCAGACCCCTTGACTTTTTTCCCCATTGTTATGTTACAGTCTTATTCTAAAATGGATGTAAAAAAAACAAAAAATATATATAAAAAAACATTTAAATCTACACACAAATATCCCATAATGACAAAGCGAAAACAGGTTTTTAGAACTGTTTGCAAATGTATCTAAAAATAATAATATTTGAAATAATCACATTTACATAAGTATTCAGACTCTTTACTCAGTACTTTGTTGAAATACCTTTGAGAGTGATTACAGCCTAGAGTATTCTTGGGTATGACGCTACAAGCTTGGCACACCTGTAATTGGGGAGTTTTTCAAGCTCTGTCCGGTTGGATGGGGTGTGTTGCTGCACAGCTATTGTCAGGTCTCTCCAGAGATATTCGATCGGGTTCAAGTCCGGGCTCTGGCTGGGCCACTCAAGAACATTCAGAGACTTGTCCCGAAGCCACTCCTGCGTTGTCTTGGCTGTGTGCTTAGGGTCATTGTCCTGTTGGAAGGTGAACCTTCACCCCAGTCGGAGATCATGAGCACTCTGGAGCAGGTTTCATCAAGGATCTCTCTATACTTTGCGGTGTTCATCTTTCCCTCAATCCAGACAAGTCTCCCATTCCCCTGCCACTCAAAAAGATCCCCACAACATGATGCTGCCACCACTATGCTTCACCGTAGGGATGGTGCTAGGTTTCTTCCAGATGTAATGCTTGACATTCAGGCCAAAGAGTTCAAACTTGGTTTCATCAGACCAGAGAATCTTGTTTCTTACGGTCTGAGAGTCCTTTATGTGCCTTTTGGCAAAGTCCAAGCGGACTGTTGTGCCCTTTGCTGAGGAGTGGCTTCTGTCTGGCCACTCTACCATAAAGGCCTGATTGGTGGAGTGCTACAGAGATGGTTGTCCTTCTGGAAGGTTTTCCCACCTCCACAGAGGAACTCTATCAGAGTGACCATCGGGTTCTTGGTCACCTCCTGACCAAGGCCTTTCTCCCTGATTGCTCAGTTTGGCGGAGCAGCCAGCTCTAGGAAGAGTCATGGTGGTTCCAAACGTTTTCTATTTAAGAATGATGGAGGCCATTGTGTTCATGGAAACCTTCAATGCTGCAGAATTTTTTTGGAACCTTCCCCAGATCTGTGCCTCGACACAATCCTGTCCTCGGAGCTCTACGGACAATTCCTTCGACCTCATGGCTTGGTTCTTGCTCTGACATGCACTGTCAACTGTGGGACCTTATATAGACAGGTGTGTGCCTTTCCAAATCATGTCCAATCAAGTTGTAGAAACACCTCAAGGATGATCAATGGAAACAGGATGCACGTGAGCTCAATTTTGAGTCTCATAGCAAAGGGTCTGAATACTTACGTTTTCGCTCTGTCATTATGGGGTATTATGTGTAGATTGATGAGGGAAAAAAATTATTTAATCAATTTTAGAATAAGGCTGTAACCTTACAAAATTTTGAAAAAGTCAAGGGGTCTGAATACTTTCCGAAGGCAATAGCTTTTCAGCTTGACGAGGCAAACGTGACATTGACTGTGCACATGGCTAAATTTGAGGAGTACTTTGTAGCAAGCCAGAACATCACATTTGAGAAATACACGTTTTTCTCTCATGATCAGAAACAGGAAGTCAGTTTTGACCAGTACTTGGCTGAGCTGAACACAATGAGCAAAACGTGTGAATCTGAAAAATCTGAAAGACTCACTAGTGAAAGGATAGTCTGAGGCATACTTGATAATGGACCCAATGAGAGATTGCTGCGTGAGCAAGATGTAACTTTGGATAAAGCAGTGAATACAGTACCAGTCAAAAGTTTGGACACACCTACTCATTGAAGGGTTTTCCTTTCTTTTGAAAATGTTTAACATTGTAGAATAATAGTGAAGACATCAAAGTGGCTTCGCCAGGGCACAACGGCAGCATCGGATCAAAGCGGCTGGGAGAAGCCTGCCACAGAGGCCAAAGGCAAGGACGCTGGGCCGACGCTAATCACTGAGGCCAAGGCCGCCGAGCCCAGCAGCAAAGGCACCTGAGCAACCGTCTTGCAGCCTGGTGACATAGGAGGTGTTGAGGACCCAGTGCAGGTTTGTCTGGGGAAATACCCAACCCGCCTGGACTGGGAGAGAAAATTGGCATTTTGTAGCGCGTGGTTCAAAGGCAGATGCAGTTTGATGAGTTATGGGAGAAATGCAAGCACACTTGGACACCCCCGCTCCAAGCAAACGGCAAAGAGTAGTGAGTAGTAATCTGAAAGAATATGTGGTGGAAACAACAATGGGCCAGCTAGAAGAGGACAATGAGAGGGAGTGGAACAGAGTCTGGATGCTGTACTGGGAGAAATGTCAGCAAGACTTATCTTATTAATCTATATATGGCTATGAGAGGGATCTTACAAGCACATTCCGTGGGGAACAAGAGACTGCTGAGGAGGTTCAACACAGCATCAAGGCGGCTACAACTCTTGAATCTGGGTAAGAACAGGCAGCCTGGCTGGGCTTGAATTATTTTGTTCTTTGCTAGCTTTTGGAAATGCTGCGTTGCAAACGTCAGAAATAGGCCTAGAGGTGATTTTCTTTATTTGCGTTGCTGCCAAGTATACTGCTTAATTTCTGTGATGTGTTTGGAAATGTTTGGTTTATAATATCATCGGATTGTTTTTAATGTTTTATAATGTAGAAGAGGTGCTTTGCATTACATTGATGAGGGTGAGCAGACCTTGACCAATGGTTGAGTAACGATGTAGCTATAGTGTTGCCATAAACAACTCGTAGATATGGAATTGTAATTTCTATGTTATCATACCCAGCGTAGGACGGCACTCTTGTGGGAAGACAGCTTGGTAGCTGCGTCCAAGCTGCATTGTACCGATAAGTCGTTGGTAATGCATTGTACATTATTGTTTGCTTTCCGCGATTGGAAATGCATTGTATTGGCATGAGGAAGTGTTATTACGGTCATTAGCAACTGTTTTGCATTGGATTGTAGGGTATTGTGCATGTAGCTGTGTAGCGTTGTCATGACTTGCTATTTATGGATTGTCCATGTTTGTAAAGCGGTGCAGTAGCCTGTATTCTTGCTGCAAGACAGCCGTGCGTGGCTGCAAATACATTGAGTTTAATTGTACTATCGATTATTATCCATCCTGTGTTATCAGCAAGCGAAAATAGTTGTGCCCCCTTTGTCATTTCTGATGCCCCCTTGCCGAGTTCATCCTGCCGCCGGGCCTGGCTACGAGTAACCAGCTAAACTACACAAATGATTTTCCAAAAGTCAAGGACCATTAAATGCGCGCAGTGTAAAAGCATGAAGCAGGCTACAAAGACCCGTTATAAAAATGATTAAATTAATCTAAACTCACCTGATTCATTGTAGAAACGTGTGTTTATGGTCGATTGCAGAGTTCAGGCGAAGTTAACTAGATGCTTATCTCTAGTCTACGGACCTTTTAGATCAGGGAGGTAGAGGACCGAGAACATGTGACTCCACCTTCACTTCCGTTCGACTGAAAAATAGGACTTCCGCCAACATAGAAATAATACTCCAGCAGTAGGCTTCTGTTTAGCTCATTTTCAAAAGTTACCGTCCGATATCATTTTAACATTCCTCCTTTGTTCAATCATGTTGTCTGGTGTTCTACTCTGCACGGAGCGTAAAGTCACAAGAGAAAAGAGCCAGGCTCCGCCTTCACTTCCGTTCAACTGAAACATTGGGATTCGGCCAACATACAAATCATTTTTATTTTTTTATTTTATTTAACGTTTATTTAACCAGGTAAGCCAGTTGAGAACAAGTTCTCATTTACAACTGCGACCTGGCCAAGATAAAGCAAAGCAGTGCGATAAAAACAACAACCCAGAGTTACATATGGGGTAAAACAAAACATAGTCAAAAATACAACAGAAAATATATATACAGTGTGTGCAAATGTAGCAAGTTATGGAGGTAAGGCAATAAATAGGCCATAGTGCAAAATAATTACAATTAGTATTAACACTGGAATGATAGATGTGCAAGAGATGATGTGCAAATAGAGATACTGGGGTGCAAATGAGCAAAATAAATAACAATATGGGGATGAGGTAGTTGGGTGGGCTAATTTCAGATGGGCTGTGTACAAGTGCAGTGATCGGTAAGCTGCTCTGACAACTGATGCTTAAAGTTAGTGAGGGAGATAAGTGTCTCCAGCTTCAGAGATTTTTGCAGTTCGTTCCAGTCAGAAGGTACGGTGGGATTCGAAATGGTCGGTGATCTGTTTGTTAACTTGGCTTTCAAATACTTTTGAAAGGCAGGGCAGGATGGATATAGGTCTGTAACAGTTTGGATCTAGTGTGTCACCCCCTTTGAAGATGGGCAGCTTTCCAATCTCTGGGGATCTCAGACGTTACGAAAGAGAGGTTGAACAGATTAGTAATTGGGGTTGCGACAATTTCGGCGGCTAATTTTAGAAAGAAAGGGTCCAGATTGTCTAGCCCAGATGATTTGTAGGGGTCCAGATTTTGCAGCTCTTTCAGAACATCAGCTGTCTGAATTTGTGTGAAGGAGAAGCGGCGAGGGCATGGGCAAGTTGCAGCGGAGGGTGCAGAGCTGGAGGCCGGGGTAGTGGTAGCCAGGTGGAAAGCATGGCCAGCCATAGCAAAATGCTTGTTGAAATTCTTGATTATTGTAGATTTATCGGTGGTGATAGTGTTTCCTAGCCTGAGTGCAGTGGGCAGCTGGGAGGAGGTGCTCTTATTCTCCATTGACTTTACAGTGTCCCAAAACCTTTTGGAGTTAGTGCTACAGGATGCAAATTTCTGTTTGAAAAGCTTGCCTTTGCTTTCCTAACTGCTTGTGTAAATTGGTTCCTAACTTCCCTGAAAAGTTGCATATCGCGGGGGCTATTCGATGCAAATGCAGTACGCCACAGGATGTTTTTGTGCTGGTCAAGGGCAGTCAAGTCTGAGGAGAACCAGGGGCTATATCTGTTCTTAGTTCTGTATTTTTTAATGGGGCATGTTTATTTAAGATTGAGTGGAAATTACTTTTACTCCGGTCGTAGGAAGCCTTCTGCTTTTAGGAACTCATTTTCTAAAGTTAACGCAGTTTCTCTGGACCCCACAACGTTGGACTTTGGGCCTCTCCCTAATATAAAATCAAATCAAATGTTTCAGCCAGACAGCCACTCACAAACCGATCGCTGTACATCGTGCTGAAATAGAGACATGTCTATGCGGCTGCGTGCCTAATTAATCGATGATAGGGTTCCTGTGGTGCAAGAGCATGTAAAGCTTTGCTTTAGCTAATGGATAAAGGTTTATTGGTAGGCCTCTATTTGGTCGTCATTTTCTCATTTTAGTCATTTAGCAGATGCTCTTATCCAGAGCGACTTACAGTTAGTGAGTGCATATATTATTATTTTTCATACTGGCCCCCCGTGGGAATCGAACCCACAACCCTGCCGTTGCAAACGACATGCTCTACCAACTGAGCAACACAGGGCCTAACATTTCACGAAATCTATACACGGTGTCGTAATGCTGCAATTTTATAGCCTGCTGGCTGGTGGTAATAATGTCATTTCTTATTCAGTAATTAAAACTGGACATTCAAACATTGCAGATTTTAAAATAAATTGTCCATGCATACTAATCAGCTACCAATTGATTTTTAAATAATATACAACTGTCCTGTAGCTGCTACCTGAACCTGCATGACATGAACCCTCCTCGTGCTCTCTCCCAGCTTGGATAGAATGCTGTTGTGTATAAATCTATTTAAATTAAATACAGAAAAATCTTATTTACATACACTACCAGTCAAACGTTTTAGAACACCTGGGTTTTTCTAAATTTTTACTATGCTCTATATTGTAGAATAATAGTGAAGACATCAAAACTATGAAATAACACATGGAATCATGTAGTAACCCAAAAAGTATTTGTATTCATTAGGGATCCCCATTAGCTGCTCCCAAGGCAGCAGCTACTCTATTCTTCAAATAGCCACCCTTTGCCTTGATGACAGCTTTGCACACTCTTGACATTCTCTCAACCAGCTTCATGAGGTAGTCACCTGGAATGCATTTCAATAAACAGGTGTGCCTTTTTAAAAGTTAATTTGTGGAATTTCTTTCCTTCTTAATGCGTTTCATTCAATCAGTTGTGTTGTGACAAGGTAAGGGGGGTATACAGAAGACAGCCCTATTTGGTAAAAGACCAAGTCCATATTATGGCAAGAACAGCTCACATAAGCAAAGAGAAACGACAGTCCATCATTACTTTAAGACATGAAGATCAGTCACTCATTTCAAGAACTTTGAACGTTTCTTAAAGTGCAGTCGCAAAACCATCAAGCTCTATGATGAAACTGGCTCTCATGAGGACCGCCACAGGAATGGAAGACCCAATTACCTCTGCTGCAGAGGATAAGTTCATTAGAGTTACCAGCCTCAGAAATTGCAGCCCAAATAAATGCTTCAGAGGTCAAGTCACAGACACACCTCAACATCAACTGTTCAGAGAAGACTGTGTGAATCAGTCCTTCATGGTCGAACTGCTGCAAAGAAACCCCTACTAAAGGACACCAATAAGAAGAAGAGACTTGCTTGGGCCAAGAAACACAAGCAATGGACATTAGACCGGTGGAAATTTGATTTATGGTTCCAGCCACCGTGTCTTTGTGAGACGCGGTGTGGGTGAACGGATGATCGCATGTGTATTTCCCACTGTAAAGCATGGAGGAGGAGGTGTTATGGTGTGGGGGTGCTTTGCTGGTGACACTGTCTCTATTTATTTAGAATTCAAGGCACACTTAACCAGCATGGCTACCACAGCATTCTTCAGCGATACGCCATCCCATCTGGATTGAGCTTAGTGGGACTATCATTTGTTTTTCAACAGGACAATGACCCAACACACCTCCAGGCTGTGTAAGGGCTATGTTACCAAGAAGGAGAGTGATGTAGTGCTGCATCAGATGACCTGGCCTCCACAATCCCCCGACCTCAACCAAATTAAGATGGTTTCGGATGATTGATGTTTTAATCAATTATTTGGAGACGTGAATATAGTTTTATCTAAAAAGGATAACCTTTTAATGTTTTACCATTTTTATTTTTATGTAATTCACTGAGGAGAATGGTTCTCATCCCTTTCCTACTCAGAGGAGCCTCTACTGCTAGACAACCATTCACAGGTCTTGCCATAGATGATCAAGTAGATTTAAGTCCAAACTGTAACTCGGCCACTCAGGAACATTCATTACCTTCTTGGTAAGCAAATCCAGCGTAAATTTGGCCTTGTGTTTTAGGTTATTGTCCTGCTGAAAGGTGAATGCATCTCCCAGCGTCTGGTGGAAGCAGACTGACTGAACCAGGATTTCCTCTAGGATTTTGCCTGTGCTTAGATCCATTACATTTATTTGTATCCTGAAAAACTCCCCAGTCCTTAATGATTACAAGCAAACCCATAACATGATGCAGCCACCACTAAGCTTGAACATTTGAAGAGTGGTACTTAGTAATGTGTTGGGTTGGATTGGATTTGCCCCTAACATAACACTTTGTATTCAGGACAAAAAGTTAATTGCGTTGCCACATTGTTTTGCATGATTACTTTAATTCCTTGTTGCAAAAAGGATGCATGTTTTGGATTTTTTTTTATTCTGTACAGGTTCCCTTCTTTTCACTCTGTCATTTAGGTTAGTATTGTGGAGTAACTACAATGTTGTTGATCCATTCTCAGTTTTCTCCTATCACAGCCATTAAACTCTGTAACTGTTTAAAAGTCAGCATTAGCCTCATGGTGAAAACCCTGAGCGGTTTCCTTCCTCTCCGGCAACTGAGTTAGGAAGGATGCCTGTCTCTTTTTAGTGGCTGGGTATATTGATACACCATCCAAAGTGTAATGAATGAAGGGATATTCAGTGTCGTTAATTTTTTTAACCCATCTACCAATAGGTGCCTTTCCTTGCGAGGCATTGGAAAACTTCCCTGGTCTTTGAGGTTGAATCTGTGTTTGAAATTCTCTGCTTGACTGAGGGACCTTACAGAAAAATGCACAGTATGTCTGTGGTACGGAGATGAGGTAGTCATTCAAAAATCATGTTAAACACTATTATCACACACCGAGTGAGTCCATGCAACTTACTATGTGACTTGTTGAGAATTTTTACTCCTGAACTTACTTAGGCTTGTCATAACAAATGGGTTGAATACTTATTAACTCAAGACATTTCAGCTTTTCATTTTTAATTAATTTGTAAAAACTTTGAAAAACAAGATTCCACTTTGATATTTTAGGGTATTGTGTGTATGCCAGTGACAAAATAAATCTAAATTTAATCTATTTTAAATTGAGGGTTGTAACAACAAAATGTAAAAAAGTGGAAGGGGTATAAATACTTTCTGAAGGCACTGAATATACTGTATTTAGCGGCTATTTAGCTGCTATTGTTGTAGTAAATTATCCCTATACTTATTAAAACAAAATAAGTACTTTCAGTGTTTTTGTAGAATCAAGATAGACTTTATTTCACAAGCAATAGAGCCGAGCTGGTCTGCAGAGCAACTGCCGTCCCAGACTTGGAGCTCTCTTTTTATACAGCTTCATCATTTCATATCATATCGGAGCCACTATGGTTTCTTTGTCTAGCTTCTTTCCTGTCTATCCCCATGTCTGCTTGGTCTCCTTTTCATATCATATCGGAACCCCCTCTTTATCCAAACAGCCACCCTCCCTTGGCCTTGAGCCACTATGGCTTTCTTCTTGTGGCTATGTGTATCGGGTCATAGCGCACAAACAAGTGATAACGTTAGTTCCGTTACTACAATACAGGTGTATCTGTTCCTGAAGTTGATCTACATCCCATGTCCTTGACTACAGGCCCAGACCAGATGCAGGGAGCTAGAGGAACCATCATTTATCAGAAGCACAGCATTTGCACTAAAGAAATGTCTCTACTATTGCTAAGCATATTATATAATATATGTAATGGAAAAATACCTATAGAGCCATTTCATCAGGCTCTTTTAAACCCTTTAATTGGTTCTTAATCCATAGGTATATAGGCGTTTAATTCTACAAAACTGTATAAATCATATAATTGGTTTGTTACGTTGTCTAAGTAGTTAACTAAAAATCTCCAATACAAACAGCTCTTAGTTGTGTTATTCGCTCTTCACGTCATGTTAGAGAACAGCTCTTAGTTGTTCACAATAATCCACGGGGTTGAGTGCCTTGTTGTTTAAATTCAATAACACCATAGAGATTTCAATCATATCAGTCTATTTTACCTTATAGGCCTAACTCAATATTAGGGACCTAATAACCTAATAACACCATAGAGAATCAAATCAAGCTTTATTTATACAGCACATTTCAGACATGGAATGGAACACAATGTGCTTCACAGGAAAAAAACTACTAAAAAAAATAAAAATGTATTACACAAATATAAGAGGATAAAAAACTAAAGAATTACAATAAAAAATGCACGACTAAAAAGCACCCTGAGGAAAAGCACCACTAAAAAAGGTGTGTTTTAAGATCTCTTTTTAAAAAATGTCACAGTTTCCCTTCCCCCTCAGGTTCTCTGGCTATTCCAGAGGCTGGGAGGCATAGTAACTAAAGGCTGCCTCTCCATGCCTCTTGGTCCTAGGCTTTGGGATAGTTACAACTCACTGCTGTTAATCATATATCCATCCTCTTCACCCTCCTTCTCCCCTTTCACTGTGACAGTCATCTCCCCCTGCTTTCACTGTGACAGTCATCTCCCCCTCCTCTCCTTTCACTGTGACAGTCATCTCCCCCTCCTCCCCTTTCACTGTGACAGTCATCTCCCCCTCCTTTCACTGTGACAGTCATCTCACCCTCCTTCTCCTCTTTCACTGTGACAGTCATCTCCCCCTCCTCCCCCTTTCACTGTGACAGTCATCTCCCCCTCCTCCCCTTTCACTGTGACAGTCATCTCCCCTCCTCCCCTTTCACTGTGATATCCTCCTCTTCCTCTTTCACAACAATGTTCAGCCCCAGAGCTTCTTTCTCCGACCAGCAGACCTCTTCTTTTGTACGGGGCGAGTAGCTTATTGAGCTCATGGTTGTGGACGTTAGTTGGCTAGCTAGTTAATTAGCATTAGCGCAGTGCTAGGCTATCTCAACAAGCTAGCTGAATAACAACATATATATATGACTAGTAAGCACACAGACTGTGTGTTTATAACTCTGCTGTTAATAGTGGTCCTCTGTAGCTCAATTGGTAGAGCATATCATGTGAATATACAAAATGGTCAAAATAGCGCCAATGTTTTGGTTTGTATGTTTGTTGTGTTTAAAACTAGCTTAGCACTACGCTAATGCTATCGTAACAAGCTATCTGACTAACAACATATACAGTTTAAGTCGGATGTTTAAATACACCTTAGCCCAATGCATTTCAACTCAGTTTATCACAATTCCTGACATTTAATCCTAGTAAAAATTCCTGTCTTAGATCAGTTAGGATCACCACTTTATTTTAAGAATGTGAAATGTCAGAATAATAGTAGAGAGAACGATTTATTTCAGCTTTTATTTATTTCATCACATTCCCAGTGGGTCAGAAGTTTACATACACTAAATTAGTATTTGATAGCATTGCCTTTAAATTGTTTAACTTGGGTCAAACTTTACGTGTAGCCTTCCACAAGCTTCCCACAATAAGTTGGGTGAATTTTGGCCCAATCCTCCTGACAGAGCTGGTGTAACTGAGTTAGGTTTGTAGGCCTCCTTGCTCGAAAATGCTTTTTCAGTTCTGCCCACAAATGTTCTATAGCATTGAGGTCAGGGCTTTGTGATGGCCACTCCAATACCTTGACTTTGTTGTCCTTAAGCCATTTTACCACAACTTTGGTAGTATGCTTGGGGTCATTGTCCATTTGGAAGACCTATTTGCGACTAAGCTTTAACTTCCTGACTGATGTCTTGAGATGTTGCTTCAATATATCCACATAATTTTCCTTCCTCATGATGCCATCTATTTTGTGAAGTGCACCAGTCCCTCCTGCAGCAAATCACCCCCACAGCATGATGCTTCCACGCCGTGCTTCACGGTTGGGATGGTGTTCTTCGGCTTGCAAGCAACCCCCCACCCCCTTTTTCCTCCAAACATAACGATGGTCATTATGGCCAAACAGTTCTATTTTTGTTTCATCAGAGCAGAGGACATTTCTCCAAAAAGTACGATCTTTGTCCCCATGTGCAGTTACAAACCGTAGTCTGGCTTTTTTCATGGCGGTTTTGGAGCAGTGGCTTCTTCCTTGCTGAGCGGCCTTTCAGGTTATGTTGATATAGGACTCGTTTTACTGTGGATATAGATACTTTTGAATCTGTCCAGCATTTTCACAAGGTCCTTTGATGTTTTTCTGGGATTGATTTCCACTTTTCTTACCAAAGTACGTTCATCTCTAGGAGACAGAACACGTCTCCTTCCTGAGCGGTATGACAGCTGCGTGGTCCCTTGGTGTTTATACTTGCGTACTATTGTTTGTACAGAGGAATGTGGTACCTTCAGTTGTTTGGAAATTGCTCCTAAGGATGAACCAGACTTGTGGAGGTCTACAATTTTTTTTTTGAGGTCTTCGCTGATTTATTTTCATTTTCCCATGATGTCAAGCAAAGAGGCACTGAGTTTGAAGGTAGGCCTGGAAATACATCCACAGGTACACCTCCAATTGACTCAAATTATGTACATTAGCCAGAAGCTTCTAAAGCCATGACATCATTTTCTGGAATTTTCCAAGCTGTTTAAAGGCACAGTCAACTAAGTGTATGTAAACTTCTGACCCACTGGAATTGTGATTTAGTGAATTATAAGTGAAATAATCTGTTTGTAAAGAATTGTTGTCATGCACAAAGTAGATGTCCTAACCGACTTGCCAAAACTAAAGTTTGTTAACAAGAAATTTGTAAAGTGGTTGAAAAACGATTTTTTAATGACTCCAACCTAAGTGTATGTAAACTTCCGACTTCAACTGTATATGACATGTAATAACTAGTAAGCACACAGACTGTGTTTAAAACCCTGCTGTTAATATACAGTCGTGGTCAAAAGTTTTGAGAATGACACAAATATAAATGTTCACAGTCTGCTGCCTCAGTTTTTATGATGGCAATTTGCACAGTGGGGAAAAAAGTATTTAGTCAGCCACCAATTGTGCAAAAAAAAAAAAACATCAGGGACAGACTGATATTCTGCAAAAGGTACAGGGATTGAACTGCTGAGGACTGGGGGTAAAGTCATTTTCTCTGATGAATCCCTTTCTGATTGTTTGGGGCATCCGGAAAAAAGCTTGTCCGGAGAAGACAAGGTGAGCGCTACCATCAGTCCTGTGTCATGCCAACAGTAAAGCATCCTGAGACCATTCATGTGGGGGGTTGCTTCTCAGCCAAGGGAGTGTGCTCACTCACAATTTTGCCTAAGAACACAGCCATGAATTAAGAATGGTACCAACACATCCTCAGAGAGCAACTTCTCCCAACCATCCAAGAACAGTTTGGTGACGAACAATGCATTTTCCAGCATGATGGAGCACCTTGCCATAAGGCAAAATTGATAACTATGTGGCTCGGGGAACAAAACATCGAAATGTTGGGTCCATGGGCCAGGAAACTCCCCAGACCTTAATCCCATTGAGAACTTGTGGTCAATCCTCAAGAGGCGGGTGGACAAACAAAAATCCACCAATTCTGACAAATTCCAAGCATTGATTAGGCAAGAATGGGCTGCCATCAGTCAGGATGTGGCCCAGAAGTTAATTGACAGCATGCCATTGCAGAGGTCTTGAAATAGAAGGGTCAACACTGCAAATATGAACTAATTGCATAAACTTAATGTAATTGTCAATAAAAGCCTTTGACACTTATGGAATGCTTGTAATTATACTTCAGTATACCATAGTAACATCTGAGAAAAATATCTAAAAACACTGAAGCAGCAAATGTTGTGGTTTGTTTGTTTGCTAGCAAGCTACCAAGGCTTCTGATGAGTCCGTGTTGTTGTTGAAAAAGCGTCCTGTCCACTGGAGGAAACAGCTCTTGAAAGACTCACATCGTCATCTGCTGACTGGAGTGGTTAACGCAGTTTGGGAAAATATTCACTACACTGTTCATTCTGCCAAACAATATCATGTCATTTCAAAATAAGGTGAGCTGGATGGTAGACGGGGTTAATAATGGTGATGGTGAGTTGGATGGTAGACAGGGTTGATCATGGTGATGGTGAGTCGAATGGTAGACAGGGTTCATCATGGTGAGTTGGATGGTAGACGGGGTTGATCATGGTGATGGTGAATTGTCCTCAGACATTGTTATCAGTCTTCAGATCCCTCTAGCTTGCTTGCTAAGCAAACCAAAGAGTCTACATGGTAAACAGACCCTTGCCTTAACCCTAACAATAGACTTGCAGAGAGAGGGGGAGGAGCTACCGCCCTGCTTTCTCTGAGCTGAACAATCCTGTTGTTGGGAAACACCCACACCATTCTGTTGTTGGGGTACGTACGCCCACACCATTCAAACACAGACTATTTCATTCACATTGCAATTAATAGAAATCTGGAAATAATGGATAGTTACAGTTATCAGAGGGTGGACCCCTTGTTGAGAGTACATCAAATTACACTAAGGAAGGCCACATTAAGAACGCTTGAGGTGGCAAAACTCACCCTGTAGGGCTTCTCTCCGGTGTGTGTACACTAGTCTACCATTAACTGGATTGAGCTAACAAAAGTGGAAAAGTTACCCAACAGTGTGGTGTTTTCTCTTGTGTTCAACCAGGTTTCCTGACCAAGTGAATCTCTTCCCACACTGATCACAACCAAAAGGCTTCTCTCCTGTGTGTATTCTCTTGTGTCCAGCCAGGTTTCCTGACCGAGTGAATCTCTTCCCACACTGATCACAACCAAAAGGCTTCTCTCCTGTGTGTATTCTCTTGTGTTCAACCAGCCTTACTGACTGAGTGAATCTCTTCCCACACTGATCACAACCAAAAGGCTTCTCTCCTGTGTGTATTCTCTTGTGTTCAACCAGTCTTCCTGACTGAGTGAATCTCTTCCCACACTGATCACAACCAAAAGGCTTCTCTCCTGTGTGTGTTCTCTGGTGTACTAGAAGTCCGTTTGAAGTGGTTAAGCTCATTCCACAGTCTGAGCAGTGGTAAGGCTTCTCTCCTGTGTGTATTTTCTTGTGTCCAGCCAGGTGTTCTGACCGAGTGAATCTCTTCCCACACTGATCACAACCAAAAGGCTTCTCTCCAGTGTGTATTCTCTTGTGTACGAGAAGTCCTTTTGAAGTGGTTAAGCTCATTCCACAGTCTGAGCAGTGGTAAGGCTTCTCTCCTGTGTGTATTCTCTTGTGTCCAGCCAGGCTTCCTGACTGAGTGAATCTCCTCCCACACTGAACACAACCAAAAGGCTTCTCTCCTGTGTGTATTCTCTTGTGTAAAGCCAGGTGTCCTGACTGAGTGAATCTCTTCCCCACACTGATCACAACCAAAAGCCTTCTCTCCTGAGTGTATTCTCTGGTGTGTTTTAAGATTTCCTGAAGAGGTGAAACTCTTTCCACAGTCAAAGCAGCGGTGAGGTTTCTTCCTGTAAGTCTCTGCTGGTGTTTCTTGAGGTGTTCTGATCTGGAGAGACTCTTTTCTGCCTCGTCAGCATCATGATGTTGGTTAGCCTTCCCAGATGATAAGCCCCTTCTACTGAGAGAGCGACGGTTAGGGCTGTCCCCTGTGAAACAAAGACAGACAGTTAGGGTTCCTTCTTCATATCGAAGTTAGTTCAAGGCCCAGCTTTCCAAACTCTTGTGATCAGATTTTGGATGGGTTCAAATCATCAATGTAACCAATGGGGTAAGAGTGCTTCTAATGATTCTACATTTTAAGAAGGTTAGTGATTGTATTTAATGGTAATTAAGGACATCTAGGGAGTGCCCCAAAATAAATGTATCTAAGAGCATATACCCACTCAGTCCTGGTGTTTTCCTGCAGTCGACCAGCAGCACAGACACCCTCTTCAGACCCAGCAGTAAGTTACCAGGAGAGGCACGACCTGGGGACCCCAAGAGGGGGAGGGGGAGGAGGGTTGGAGGGAGAGGGACGAGGGGGTGGGATAGGTGTTTCCTGTAAATCCCAAAAAGAGGGTAGTGGAGTACTCATGTTAGTACACTGAGGGTAAAACAACACAACAATGGTCTGTCGAGGTCTTGCATTTAAATGGGGACGCCACAACGGAGTGGAAACAATGCCCCCTTGCTGTTTAAGATTTAATGGACACCAAATACATTTTTTCCAAACTCTGCTTCTTCATTCCGGTCCGTTGAACAACAGGAAGTTACCAAACAAAAATGTGTTTTTCAACGATGGGTTTATGATATAGCTTGCAACTTGTAAACGATTATCCATTCCTAAAAGTGAGTACTACTTTCACAGCATGTTAAAAATAATACAGGCTTCAGGCTATTTGAACTGATCTTCAGGCTATTTGAACTGATCTACAGGCCATTTGAACTGATCTTCAGGCTATTTGATCTGATCTTCAGGCTATTTGATCTGATCTACAGGATATGCATCAGACTATTTTGAAATGTTAACCTAAAATAATACATTGCCTTTAGAATGTCTGCACTCCCTTGAACCTTTTTCACATTTTGTTACGTTACAATGTGGGATTTAAATATATTCAATTGAATTTTTTTGTAATCGATGTGCTAATTTCTTAATTGTCAATGTGGCTTTGATTGGATAGTTGATGTTACGTTGGAAAGCTTTATGTTTATGACAGTTTGCGATAGAACACATTAAAAAAAAGGGTGGGTGTCATGTTTTGGCTGACAAATGTACTAAAATGTAATAACATCCAAACTATGAAATAACACATATGGAATCATGTTGTAACCAACAAAGTGTTAAACAAATCAAAATATATTCCAGGTGACTACCTCATGAAGATGGTTGAGAGAATGCCAAGAGTGTGCAAAGCTGTCATCAAGGCAAAGTGTGGCTATTTGAAGAATCTCAAACACATTTTTGATTTGTTTAACACTTTCTTGGTTACTACATCATTCCATATGTGTTATTTCATAGTTTTGATGTCTTCACTATTATTCTACAACGTAAAAATAAAGAAAAACCCTTGAATGAGTAGGTGTGTCCAAAACTTTTGACTGGAACTGTATATATTTTTTTCCACTTTCAAATGGTACAACAAAGACGTTTGGAGGTAGAGGGCTGCGGGCTCCGACAGAGATCATTGCAGCGCGGTCCATATTTTTCATGTTGAGGGCGGTCAGACAGAAAACGATGTGATAAATATACTTGTCCCGCAGATTATTTGGAAACGGTGTCTTTCTGCTGTGTATGCGTTAGCCTAGCTATTGTACTAAAAGCACCTCTGTCAAATTATTCACACACTAGCCTACCAGGCTACCTATGAATGGGCGAATAAATCACGTGGCAGTTATCTTTCCAAGGAAATTCACTTAAATATAATTAGGCTATAGTGTACTACAGTGTCTGTTAATAGAAAGAAGTTGGGGACGCTCAACCAACGTGAGTCGAGGTGAAATCCCAAAATGTGATTATCAATATAAAGCAAAAGGCGCAACATGGGGATCGAGCGTTGAGTCTTCTCCTTCTCAATATATATTAATTATCCATGTATTTGTCTCTGACTGAAAATATTCCCGCTCCTAAAAGACAGGCTATATCCTACGTGCAAAACGTAGGTCAAGAGAAAGTGCAACGGACCGCTCATCTTTCTTGCTGTTTCAAGTTCAGCAGCCATACCTCTCCTGTCCTCTCCTAGTTCAGCAGGCATACCTCTCCTGTCCTGTCCTGTCCTAGTTCAGCAGCCATACCTCTCCTCTCCTAGTTCATCAGCCTCTCCTCTCCTCTCCTAGTTCAGCAGCCATACCTCTCCTCTCCTCTAGTTCAGCAGCCATACCTCTCCTCTCCTCATTCAGCTGCCATACCTCTCCTCTCCTAGTTCAGCAGCCATACCTCTCCTCTCCTAGTTCAGCAGCCATACCTCTCCTCCTCTCCTAGTTCAGCAGCCATACCTCTCCTCTCCTAGTTCAGCAGCCATACCTCTCCTGTCCTAGTTCAGCAGCCATACCTCTCCTCTCCTAGTTCAGCAGCCATGCCTCTCCTCTCCTAGTTGGGCGTGCCAGATTAGCGTTTCGTCTCTAGAGTAGCCATACCTATGAATGGACGGATAGCACAGGCAGTTATCTTCCCTTCTTATTATTAGGCATACAGTTCCTATCACCTGCAACCCCTGTACATTTTACTATATCCACAATAATGACCACCTGCAACCCTGTACATGTGTCTATTCACAATAATCCCCAATAATGACCACCTGCAACCCTGTACATGTGACTATTCACAATCTATTCACAATAATGACCATCTGCAACCCTGTACATGTGACTATTCACAATAATCCCCAATAATGACCACCTGCAACCCTGTACATGTGACTATTCACAATAATCCCCAATAATGACCACATGCAACCCTGTATATGTGACTATTCACAATAATCCACAATAATGACCTAAATGACAGAGTGAAAGGAGAATATAAATATTTCAGATCTTGTTTGCAACAAGGCACTAAAGTAATACTGCTAAAAAAGTAACACGGGCAAATGAACACACTTTTTGGGCCTAAATGCAAAGCCTTAAGTTTGGGCAAATCCAACATAACATCACTGAGTAACTGCCTCCCTTATTTTCAAGCATGGTGATGGCTGCATCATGGTAAGGAAATGCTTGACATCGTCAAAGACAGGGGAGTTTTACAGAATGAAAAGAAACGGGAATTTCTAGAGGAAAGACTGCTTCAGTCTGCTTTACACCAGACACGGGAGAGGAACTCACCTTTCAGCAAGACCGTAACCTACAACACTAAGCCACATCTAAATCTGTGGGAAGCTAAAAGGCTAGCTTGCTTACAGTTTTTAGCAAGCTGCTAGTGGAGTAGCCTACAGCCAACTGGTAAGCTGCTAGTGGAGTAGCCTACAGCCAACTGGCAAGCTGCTAGTGGAGTAGCCTACAGCCAACTGGTAAGCTGCTAGTGGAGTAGCCTACAGCCAACTGGCAAGCTGCTAGTGGAGTAGCCTACAGCCAACTGGTAAGCTGCCAGTGGAGTAGCCTACAGCCAACTGGTAAGCTGCCAGTGGAGTAGCCTACAGCCAACTGGCAAGCTGCCAGTGGAGTAAGCCTACAGCCAACTGGCAAGCTCCTAGCAGAGTAGCCTACAGCCAACTGGCAAGCTGCTAGTGGAGTAGCCTACAGCCAACTGGTTAGCTGCCAGTGGAGTAGCCTACAGCCAACTGGTAAGCTGCCAGTGGAGTAAGCCTACAGCCAACTGGCAAGCTGCCAGTGGAGTAGCCTACAGCCAACTGGCAAGCTGCCAGTGGAGTAGCCTACAGCCAACTGGCAAGCTGCCAGTGGAGTAGCCTACAGCCAACTGGCAAGCTGCCAGTGGAGTAGCCTACAGCCAACTGGCAAGCTGCCAGTGGAGTAGCCTACAGCCAACTGGCAAGCTGCTAGTGGAGTAGCCTACAGCCAACTGGTAAGCTGCTAGTGGAGTAGCCTACAGCCAACTGGTAAGCTGCTAGTGGAGTAGCCTACAGCCAACTGGCATGCTGCTAGTAGAGTAGCCTATAGCCAACTGGTAAGCTGCTAGTGGAGTAGCCTACAGCCAACTGGTAAGCTGCTAGTGGAGTAGCCTACAGCCAACTGGCAAGCTGCTAGTAGAGTAGCCTACAGCCAACTGGTAAGCTGCTAGTGGAGTAGCCTACAGCCAACTGGTAAACTGCTAGTGGAGTAGCCTACAGCCAACTGGCATGCTGCTAGTGGAGTAGCCTACAGCCAACTGGTAAACTGCTAGTGGAGTAGCCTACAGCCAACTGGCATGCTGCTAGTGGAGTAGCCTACAGCCAACTGGCATGCTGCTAGTGGAGTAGCCTACAGCCAACTGGTAAGCTGCTAGTAGAGACTACAGCCAACTGGCACAAAACAATGTAAATTTAATACAAACCTAAACTTGTATTACATGTAGCTATTATTCAAATATGCCATTTCTTTGAAATGAGCTAACAGTGGTGATGTTTTCAACAGGATTATTTTTTGCTTTTATCCCAAATGGAGAGTCACTGCTATCCCCATTGTGAATATTGCTATTCGGGGGTCTAGGCACACATGGAACGGTGAGGGTATCATGTTACCAACAGGTGCATATTGCTCCAAAAGATCTCAGTCCGCCCAAGCGCATGACCACACCAACAAAAAACCCCCAGTGATCTCTGGATTGGCCTTAACCCCCCACTTTACCCAGACCACGTGCTGTTTCCCTAGGTCAGGGATGTCAGAGACTAATTATAATATGCTTTACCCAGACCATATTCCACTCCTGCGTTGTCTTGGCTGTGTGCTTAGGGTCGTTGTCCTGTTGGAAGGTAAAACCTTCGCCCCAGTCGGAGGTCCTGAGCGCTCTGGAGCAGGTTTCATCAAGGATCTCTCTGTACTTTGAGGTGTTCATCTTTCCCCTCAATCCTGACTAGTCTCCCAGTCCCTGACGCTGAAAAGGATCCCCACAGCATGATGCTGCCACCACCATGCTTCACCGTAGGGATGGTGCCAGGTTTCCTCCAGATGTGACGCTTGGCATTCAGCCAAAAGAGAATCTTGTTTCTCATGGTCTGAGAGTCATTTAGGTGCCTTTTGGCAAACTCCAAGCGGGCTGTCGTGCCCTTTACTGAGGAGTGGCTTCCGTCTGGCCACTATACCATAAAGGCCTGATTGGTGGAGTGCTGCAGAGATGGTTGTCCTTCTGGAAGGTTTTCCCATCTCCACAGAGGAACTCTGCAGCTCTGTCAGAGTGAGCATCGGGTTCTTGGTCACCTCCCCTGACCAAGGCCCTTCTCCCTCGATTGCTAAGTTTGGCCTGGCAGCCAACTCTAGGAAGAGTCTTGGTGGTTCCAAACTTTTTCCATTTAAGAACGATGGAGGCCACTGTGTTCATGGGAACCTTCAATGCTGCAGAATTGTTTTGGTACCTTCCCCAGATGTGCGTATGTTTTCACTTTGTCATTATGGGGTAGTGTGTGGATTGATGAGGGACAAAAATAATTTAATCTATTTTAGACTAACGTAACAAAATCTGGAAAATGTAAAGGGGTCTGAATACTTCCCGAATGCACTGTATACAATAGCTTTCAGCTAGATGAGGCAAACTTGACATTGACTGTGCTCATGGCTAAATTTGAGGAGTACTTTGAAGCAAGCCAGAACATCATATTTGAGAAATACACGTTTTTCTCTCATGATCAGAAAAAGGAAGTCAGTTTTGACCAGTACTTGGCTGAGCTGAACACAATGAGCAAAACGTGTGAATTTGAAAAATCTGAAAGACTCACTAGTGAAAGGATAGTCTGAGGCATACTTGATAATGGACTCAATGAGAGATTGCTGCGTGAGCAAGATGTAACTTTGGATAAAGCAGTGAATACAGTACCAGTCAAAAGTTTGGACACACCTACTCATTTTAGGGTTTGTCTTTTTGAAAATGTTTAACATTGTAGAATAATAGTGAAGAAATCAAAGTGGCTTCGCCAGGGCACAACGGCAGCATCGGATCAAAGCGGCGGGGAGAAGCCTGCCACAGAGGCCAAAGGCAAGGCCGCTGGGCCGACGCTAATCACTGAGGCCAAGGCCGCCGAGCCCAGCAGCAAAGGCACCTGAGCAACCGTCTTGCAGCCTGGTGACATAGGAAGTGATGAGGACCCAGTGCAGGTTTGTCTGGGGAAATACCCAACCCGCCTGGACTGGGAGAGAAAACGGGCATTTTGTAGCACGCGGTTCAAAGGCAGAGGGTGACAGGAATATTCCTGCAAGGCAGATGCAGTTTGATGAGTTATGGGAGAAATGCAAGCACACTTGGACACCCCCTCCAAGCAAATGGCAAAGAGTAGTCAGTAGTAATCTGAAAGAATATGTGGTGGATCTATATCTGGATATGAGAGGGATCTTCCAAGCAAATTCTGTGGGGAACGAGAGACTGCTGAGGAGGTTCAACACAGCATCAAGGCGGCTACAACTCTTGAATCTGGGTAAGAACAGGCAGCCTGGCTGGGCTTGGGTTATTTTGTTATTTGCTAGCTTTTGGAAATGCGTGGCAAATGTCAGAAATAGGCCTAGAGGTGATTTTCTTTATTGGCCTTGCTGCTAAGTCTACTGCTTGATTTCTTTGATTGGAATGGAAATGTTTGGTTTATAATATAATTGGATTGTTTTATAATGTAGAAGAGGTGCTTTGCATTACATTGATGAGGGTGAGCAGACCTTGAACAATGGATGAGTAACGATGTAGCTATAGTGTTGCCATAAACAACTCGTAGCTATGGAATAGTAATTTCACTTATCATACCAGCGTAGGACGGCACTCTTGTGGGAAGACAGCTTGGTAGCTGCGTCCAAGCTGCATTGTACCAATAAGTTGTTGGTAGTGCATTGTACATTATTGTTTGCTTTCCGCGATTGGAAATGCATTGTATTGCGGTAATTAGCCACTGTTTTCCATTGGATTGTTGGGTATTGTGCATGTAGCTGTGTGGCGTTGTCATAACTTGCGATTTATGGATTGTCCATGTTTGTAAAGCGGTGCAGTAGCCTGTATTCTTGCTGCAAGACAGCCGTGCGTGGCTGCAAATACATTGTGTGTAATTGTACTATCGATTATTATCAATCCTGTGTTATCAGCAAGCGAAAATAGTTGTGCCCCCTTAGTCATTTCTGATGCCCCCTTGCCGAGTTCATCCTGGCGCCGGGCTTGGCTACGAGTAACCAGCTAAACTACACAAATGATTTTCCAAAAGTCAAGGACCATTAAATACGCGCAGTGTAAAAGCATGAAGTAGGCCACAAAGACCCGTTATAAAAATGTGTAAAATTAATCTAAACTCACCTGATTCATTGTAGAAACGTGTGTTTATGGTCGATTGCAGAGTTCAGGCGAAGTTCTGCCTAAAGTCAAAAGACAAAATGGAGAATAGAGAACATGTGACTCCGAAAAATAGGACTTCCCGCCAACATACAAATAATAATACAGCAGTAGTCTGCTTAGCTCATTTTCAAAAGTTACAGTCCGATATCATTTTAACATTCCTCCTTTGTTCAATCATGTTGTCTGGTGTTCTACTCTGCACGGAGCGTAAAGTCACAAGAGAAAAGAGCCAGGCTCCGCCTTCACTTCCGTTCAACTTAAGGGATTCGTCCAACATACAAATAACACTCCAGTCGTAGGAAGCGTTCTGCTTTTAGCAACTCATTTTCTAAAGTTAATGCAGTTTCTCTGGAACCCGCAAGGTTGGACTTTGGGCCTCTATATATAAAATAAAATCGAATGTTTCAGCCAGATATCCACTCACAAACCGATCGCTGTACATCGTGCTGAAATAGAGACATGTCTATGCGGCTTCATGCCTAATTAATCGATGATAGGGTTCCTGTGTTGCAAGAGCATGTAAAGCTTTGCTTTAAATAATATACATAAAGGTTTATTGGTAGGCTTCTATTTGGTTGTCATTTTCTCATTTTAGTCATTTAGCAGACGCTCTTATCCAGAGCGACTTACAGTTCGTTAGTGTATACATTATTTTATTTTTTCATACTGCCCCCCGTGGGAATCGAACCCACATCCCTGGCGTTGCAAACGCCATGCTCTACCAACTGAACTACACGGGGTCTAACGTTTCACGAAATCTATACACGGTGTCATAATGCTGCAATTTTTTTAGACTGCTGGCTGGTGGCAATAATGTCATTACTTGTTCAGTAATTAAAGCTGGACATTCAAACATTGCAGATTTTTAAATAAATTATCCATGTATACTAATCAGCTACCAATTGATGTTTAAAATAATATACAACTGTCCTATAGATGCTACCTGAACCTGCATGACATGAACCTTCCTCGTGCTCTCTCCCAGCTTGGATAGAACGCTGTTGTGCGTAAAACCAGTCTATTAATGCCAAATAATACTGTCAGCACGCCCTCGAAACATTAGCTTACTAGGGATTGTTTCATTATTCAGTGTACTATCTATAGCTACTGTGCCTTCAGAATTGTGGTCCTTTGTAGCTCAGCTGGTAGAGCACGGTGCTTGTAACGCCAGGGTAGTTGGTTCGATCCCCGGGACCACCCATACACAAATAATGTATGGATGAAAATGGCATATTATATATTATTATTATTATTATCGAATGGATTCATACCCCAAGACTTACTCCACATTTTGTTGTGTTACAGCCTGAATTCAAAATGAATTAAATTATTTTTTTCCCCCTTACACAATACCCCATGATGGCTAAGTGAAAACATGTTGTTAAAAATGCAAATCTTTTGAAATACAGAAATATCTAATTTACTTACACTACCGGTTAAATGTTTTAGAACACCTATTCATTCAAGGGTTTTGCTTCATTTTTACTATGTTCTACATTGTAGAATAATAGTGAAGACATCAAAACTATGAAATAACACATATGGAATCATGTAGTAACCAACAAAGTGTTTGTATTTGTATTTATTAGGGATTCCCATTAGCTGCTGCAACTCTTCCTGGGCTCCAAAAATCTAAACAAATCTAAATATATTTTATATTTGAGATTCTTCAAATAGCCACCCTTTGCCTTGATGACAGCTTTGCACACTCTTGGCATTCTCTCAACCAGCTTCATGAGGTAGTCACCTGTAATGCATTTCAATTAACAGGTGTGCCTTCTTAAAAGTTAATTTGTGGAATTTCTTTCCTTCTTAATGAGTTTGAGCCAATCAGTTGTGTTGTGACAAGGTAAGCAAAGAGAAACTACAGTCCATCATTACTTTAAGACATGAAGGTAAGTCATTCAGGAAAATTTCAAGAACTTTGAAAGTTTCTTCAAGTGCAGTTGCAAAAACCATCAAGCGCTATGATGAAACTGGCTCTCATGACGACCAACACAAGAATGGATGACCCAGAGTTACCTATGCTGTAGAGGATAAGTTCATTAGAGTTACCAGCCTCAGAAATTGCAGCCCAAATAAATGCTTCACAGAGTTCAAGTAACAGACACATCAACATCAACTGTTCAGAGAAGACTGTGTGAATCAGGCCGTCATGGTTGAATTGCTGCAAAGAAACCACTACTAAAGGACACCAATAAGAAGAAGAGACTTGCTTGGGCCAAGAAACACAAGCAATGGACATTAGACCGGTGGAAATTTGTCCTTGGGTCTGGAGTCCAAATTGGAGATATTTGGTTCCAACCGCCATGTCTTTGTGAGATGCGGTGTGGGTGAACAGATGATCGCAATTGTATTTCCCACCGTAAAGCATGGAGGAGGAGGTGTTATGGTGTGGGGGTGCTTTGCTGGTGACAATGTCTGTGATTTATTTAGAATTCAAGGCACACTTAACCAGCATGGCTACCACAGAATTCTGCAGCGATACGCCATCCCATCTGGTTTGGGCTTAGTGGGACTATCATTTGTTTTTCAACAGGACAATGACCCAACACACCTCCAGGCTATGTAAGAGCTATGTTACCAAGAAGGAGAGTGATGTAGTGCTGCATCAGATGACCTGGCCTCCACAATCCCCCGACCTCAACCAAATTGAGATGGTTTGGGATGAGTCGAACCGCAGAGTGAAGGAAAAGCAGCCAACAAGTTCTCAGCATATGTGGGAACTCCTTCAAGACTGTTGGAAAAGCTGAGCCCGCGGTTTGTGGGGCCGTTCAAAGTCCTGAGGAGAATCAACGAGGTCACTTATAGGTTATTACTTCCCCTCTGATTAGCGTATTAACCCCTCGTTTCATGTGTCTCTCCTCAGTACAGTGGTGGTTGGTCCGCTCCAGGAGTCTGAGGTGCGGGAGGTTCCTCCACCTCCTCTGGACATCGAGGGGGCCCCGGCGTACTCTGTCCGTTCCATCCTGTATTCGAGGCGTCGGGTGGGGGGCCTTCAGTACCTCGTGGAGTGGGAGGGGTACGGTCCAGAGGAAAGGTGCTGGGTCCCGGTGAGGGGATATCCTCAATCCCTCCCTGTTGCGGGATTTCCACCGTCGCCATCCGGCTCGCCCTGCTCCGCGTCCTCCTGGCCGTCCCCAGGCCGGGGTCGGCGCGCTGCTGGAGCTGCACGTTAAGGGGGTGGGGGGGGTACTGTCACGGCTTCCGCCGAGGCTGCCTCCCCTCCTTGTTCGGGCAGGCTTCGGCGTTCGTCGTCACCGGCTTACTAGCCACTGCCGCTCCATATATCATCATTCCATTTGTCTTGTCAATTACACACCTGGTTCTTATCCCCTCATTAGTCCGTGTATAAGTGTTCCCTATGCCTCCCTTGTCCTTGTGGGTGATTGTTTATTGTGAGAGAGTAGTGTAGCTCGGTGGAGCTACTCACCCTTTGTATTGCCGGGGTAGATATTTCCCCTGTGCCTGTAATTTGTTGGAGTATCCTGTACCGTGTATTGCCAGGGTAGATAGTTTCCACTGTGCCTGTTTTCGTGTGTCGCTATCCAGCGCAATTGTGTACGACGGAATAAACTCTGTATTCGGTGATTTACCCTCCTGCGCCTGACTCCTTCTATCACACTCATCACATTCACTGTCACGGTTTCGGCCGAGGCTGCTCCTCCTCCTGGTTCGGGCAGGCTTCGGCGTTCGCCGTCCCCGGAGTACCAGCTGCCACCGCTCTATGTTTCTGTATTTGATTGCTTTTGTCTGTCTGTCACACCTGTGTCTGTTTGGGTGTTGATTACGTGTCTTATAAGTTCCTTGTTTTGCTGTAGGGTAATTGTGTGTTGTTATTCTGTTGCCACTTTGTCTTTGCTACATGTTTGTTTTCCGTGTCATTTTATGTTTAGTGTTTTACGCGTGTGCGTAATTTTCCCTCGCCACTTCGTGTTTTTTCGAGGTCGGGGTTTTCTACTCGTGTATTGAGACTATTAAAGTCTTGTTGGACTAAACCTCTGTTTCCTGCGCTTGACTCCTCCACCACATCCACATCGGCTTAGTGACATTCTCTCTCTTTGAGTGAACTACTCACCACATTTTATGCACTGCAGTGATAGCTAGCTAGCTGTAGCTTATGCTTTCAGTACTAGAGGAATTCTCTGATCCTTTGATTGGGTGGACAACATGTCAGTTCATGCTGCAAGAGCTCTGATAGGTTGGAGGACGTCCTCCAGAAGTAATTACTGTGTAAGTCTATGGAAGGGGGTGAGAACCAAGAGCCTCCTAGGTTTTGTATTGAAGTCAATGTATCAAGAGGAGGACGGAAGCTAGCTGTCCTCCAGGTACACGATGGTACTACCCTACAGAGTGCTGTTGAGGCGACTGTAGACCTTCATTGCAAAACAGTGTGTTTTAATCAATTATTTGGTGACGTGAATATATTTAGTATAGTTTTATCTAAAAATGATAACTTTTTCAATGTTTTACAATTTTTATTTTTATGAAATTCTCTGAGGATGGTTCTCATCCCTTCCCATCCCATTTTAAATTCAGGGTTGTAACAAAAAAAATTGAAAAAGTGGAAGGGGTATAAATACTTTCTGAAGGCACTGTATATACAGTATTTAGCGGCTATTTAGCTGCTATTGTTGTAGTAAATTATCCCTATACTTATTAAAACAAACAAAGTACTTTCAGAGTTTTTGTAGAATCAAGAGACTTTATTTCACAAGCAATAGAGCCGAGCTGGTCTGCAGAGCAACTGCCGTCCCAGACTTGGAGCTCTCTTTTTATACAGCTTCATCATTTCATATCATATCGGAGCCACTATGGTTTCTTTGTCTAGCTTCTTTCCTGTCTATCCCCATGTCTGCTTGGTCTCCTTTTCATATCATATCGGAACCCCCTCTTTATCCAAACAGCCACCCTCCCTTTGACCTTGAGCCACTATGGTTTCTTCTTGTGGCTATGTGTATCGGGGTCATAGCGCACAAACAAGTGATAACGTTAGTTCCGTTACTACAATACAGGTGTATCTGTTCCTGAAGTTTATCTACATCCCATGTCCTTGACTACAGGCCCAGACCAGATGCAGGGGAGCTAGAGGGAACCATCATTTATCAGAAGCACAGCATTTGCACTAAAGAAATGTCTCCACTATTGCTAAGCATATTATAATATATGTAATGGAAAAAATACCTATAGAGCCATTTCATCATGTTTCTGTTTTAACCCTTTAATTGGTTCTTAATCCATAGCTATATAGGGCATAAAGGTGTTTCATTCTACAAAACATTTTATAAATCATATAATTGGTTTGTTACGTTGTCTAAGTAGTTAACTAAAAATCTCCAATACGAACAGCTCTTAGTTGTGTTATTCACTCCTCTTCACCTCATGTTAGAGAACAGCTATTAGTTGTTCACAATAATCCACGGGGTTGAGTGCCTTGTTGTTTCAATTCAATAACACCATAGAGATTTCAATCATATCAGTCTATCTTACCTTATAGGTCTAACTCAATATTAGGGACCTAATAACACCATAGAGAATCAAATCAAGCTTTATTTATACAGCACATTTCAGACATGGAATTGAACACAATGTGCTTCACAGGAAAAAAACTAATAAAAACAATTAAAATAAAACTAAATATTTACTACACAAATATAAGAGGATCAAAAAAACGAAAGAATTACAACAACAAAAAATGCACGACTAAAAATCACCCTGAGGAAAAGCACCACTAAAAAGGTGTGTTTTAAGATCTCTTTTTTAAAATGCCACAGTTTCGTTCCCCCTCAGGTTCTGTGACTATTCCAGAGGCTGGAGGCATAGTAACTAAAGGCTGCCTCTCCATGCCTCTTGGTCCTAGGCTTTGGGATAGTTAAAACTCACTGCTGTTAATCAGATATCCACCCTCCTTCTCCCCTTTCACTGTGACAGTCATCTCCCCCTCCTCTCCTTTCACTGTGACAGTCATCTCCCCATCCTCCCCTTTCACTGTGATATGCTCCTCTTCCACGACAATGTTCAGCCCCAGAGCTTCTTTCTCCAACCAGCAGACCTCTTCTTTTGTACGAGGCGAGTAGCTTATTGAGCTCATGGTTGTGGACGTTAGTTGGCTAGCTAGTTAATTAGCATTAGCGTAGTGCTAGGCTATCTTAACAAGCTAGCTGAATAACAACATATATATATGACTAGTAAGCACACAGACTGTGTGTTTATAACCCTGCTGTTAATATACACAAAATGGTCAAAATATCGCCAATGTTTTGGTTTGTATGTTTGTTGTGTTTTAAAACTAGCCTAGCACTACGCTAATGCCATCTTAACAAGCTAGCTGACTGAAAACATATACAGTAGAAGTCGGAAGTTTACATACACATTAAACATTTAAACTCAGTTTTTCACAATTCCTGACATTTAATCCTAGTAAAAATTCCCTGTCTAAGGTCAGTTAGGATCACCACTTTATTTTAAGAATGTGAAATGTCAGAATAATAGTAGAGAGAATGATTTATTTCAGCTTTTATTTCTTTCATCACATTCCCAGTGGGTCAGAAGTTTACATACACTCAATTAGTATTTGCTAGCATTGCCTTTAAATTGTTTAACTTGGGTCAAAAACTTTACGTGTAGCCTTCCACAAGCTTCCCACAATAAGTTGGGTGAATTTTGGCCCAATCCTCCTGACAGAGCTGGTGTAACTGAGTTAGGTTTGTAGGCCTCCTTGCTCGAAAATGCTTTTTCAGTTTTGCCCACAAATGTTCTATAGGATTGAGGTCAGGGCTTTGTGATGGCCACTCCAAAACCTTAACTTTGTTGTCCTTACGCCATTTTGCCACAACTTTGGAAGTATGCTTGGGGTCATTGTCCATTTGGAAGACCTATTTGCGACCAAGCTTTAACTTCCTGACTGATGTCTTGAGATGTTGCTTCAATATATCCACATAATTTTCCTTCCTCATGATGCCATCTATTTTATGAAGTGCACCAGTCCCTCCTGCAGCAAATAACACCCACAGCATGATGCTGCCACCCCCATGCTTCACGGTTGGGATGGTGTTCTTCGGCTTCCAAACATATAACGATGGTCATTATGGCCAAACAGTTATATTTTTGTTTTATCAGAATAGAGGATATTTCTTCAAAAAGTACGATCTTTGTCCCCATGTGCAGTTGCAAACCGTAGTCTGGCTTTTTTATGGCGGTTTTGGAGCAGTGTCCTTCTTCCTTGCTGAGCGGCCTTTCAGGTTATGTTGATATAGGACTTGTTTTACTGTGGATATAGATCATTTTGTACCTGTTTCCTCCAGCATCTTCACAAGGTCCTTTGCTGTTTTTCTGGAATTGATTTGCACTTTTCGCACCAAAGTACGTTCATCTCTAGGAGAACGTCTCCTTCCTGAGCAGTATGATGGCTGCGTGGTCCCATAATGTTTATACTTGAGTACTATTGTTTGTACAGATGAACGTGGTACCTTCAGGTGTTTTGGAAATTGCTCCTAAGGATGAACCAGACTTGTGGAGGTCTACAATTTTTTTTCTGAGGTCTTGGCTGATTTCTTTTCATTTTCCAAATATGTCAAGCAAAGAGGCACTGAGTTTGAAGGTAGGCCTGGAAATACATCCACAGGTACACCTCCAATTGACTCAAATGATGTCAATTAGCCTATCAGAAGCTTCTAAAACCATGACATCATTTTCTGGAATTTTCCAAGCTGTTTAAAGGCACAGTCAACTAAGTGTATGTAAACTTCTGACCCACTGGAATTGTGATATAGTGAATTATAAGTGAAATAATCTGTTGGTAAAGAATTGTTGTCATGCACAAAGTAGATGTCCTAACCGACTTGGCAAAACTATAGTTTGTTAACATGAAATTTGTGGAGTGGTTGAAAAACGAGTTTTAATGACTCCAACCTAAGTGTATGTAAACTTCCGACTTCAACTGTATATGACATGTAATAACTAGTAAGCACACAGACGGTGTTTAAAACCCTGCTGTTAATATACAGTCATGGTCAAAAGTTGAGAATGACACAAATATTAATTTTCACAAAGTCTGCTGCCTCAGTTATGATGGCATTTTGCATATACTCCAGACTGTCATGAAGAGTGATCAGATGAATTGCAATTCATTGCATTTTAACATGAAAATGAACTTAATCCCTAAAAAACATTAGCACTGCATTTCAGCCATGCCACAAAAGGACCAGCTGACATCATGTCAGTGATTCTCTCGTTAACACAGGTGAGAGTGTTGACGAGGACAAGGCTGGAGATCACCCTGTCATGCTGATTGAGTTAGAATAACAGACTGGAAGCTTTAAAAAGGAGGGTGGTGCTTGAAATCATTGTTCTTCCTCTGTTAACCATGGTTACCTGGAAGGAAACACGTGCCGTCATCATTGCTTTGCACAAAAATGGCTTCACAGGCAAGGATATTGCTGCTAGTAAGATTGCACCTAAATCAACAATTTATCGGATCATCAAGAACTTCAAGGAGAGAGGTTCAATTGTTGTGAAGAAGGCTTCAGGGCGCCCAAGAAAATCCAGCAAGCGCCAGGACCATCTCCTAAAGTTGATTCAGCTGCGGGATTGGGGCACCACCATTGCAGAGCTTGCTCAGGAATGGCAGCAGGCAGGTGTGAGTGCATCTGCACGAACAGTGAGGTGAAGACTTTTGGAGGATGGCCTGGTGTCAAGAAGGGCAGCGAGGAAGCCACTACTCTCCAGGAAAAACATCAGGGACAGACTGATATTCTGCAAAAGGTACAGGGATTGAACTGCTGAGGACTGGGGTAAAGTCATTTTCTCTGATGAATCCCCTTTCCGATTGTTTGGGGCATCCGGAAAAAAGCTTGTCCGGAGAAGACAAGGTGAGCGCTACCATCAGTCCTGTGTCATGCCAACAGTAAGGCATCCTGAGACCATTCATGTGTGGGGTTGCTTCTCAGCCAAGGGAGTGGGCTCACTCACAATTTTGCCTAAGAACACAGCCATGAATAAAGAATGGTACCAACACATCCTCAGAGAGCAACTTCTCCTAACCATTCAAGAACAGTTTGGTGACGAACAATGCCTTTTCCAGCATGATGGAGCACCTTGCCATAAGGCAAAAGTGATAACTAAGTGGCTCGGGGAACAAAACATCGAAAGTTGGGTCCATGGGCCAGGAAACTCCCCAGACCTTAATCCCATTGAGAACTTGTGGTCAATCCTCAAGAGGCGGGTGGACAAACAAAAACCCGCCAATACTGAGAAAATCCAAGAATTGATTAGGAAAGAATGGGCTGCAATCAGTCAGGATGTGGCCCAGAAATTAATTGACAGCATGCCATTGCAGAGGTCTTGAAACAGAAGGGTCAACACTGCAAATATTAATTATTGCATAAACTTAATGTAATTGTCAATAAAAGCCTTTGACACTTATGGAATGCTTGTAATTATACTTCAGTATACCATAGTAACATCTGAGAAAAATATCTAAAAACACTGAAGCAGCAAACGTTGTGGTTTGTTTCTTTGCTAGCAAGCTACCGAGGCGGCTGATGAGTCTATGTTGTTTTGAAAAGCGTCCTGTCCACTGGAGGAAACAGCTCTTGAAAGACTCACATCGTCATCTGCTGACTGGAGTGGGTAACGCAGTTTGGGAAAATATTCACTACACTGTGTTCATTCTGCCAAACAATATCATGTCATTTCAAAATAAGGTGAGCTGGATGGTAGACAGGGTTGATCATGGTGAGTTGGCTGGTAGACAGGGTTGATCATGGTGAGTTGGATGATAGACAGGGTCGATCTTGGTGATGGTGAATTGTCCTCAGACATTGTTATCAGTCTTCAGATCCCTCTAGCTTGCTCGCTAAGCAAACCAAATAAATCTACCTGCCAACATTTCTGTAATCTCTGGTGAACAGACTTAACTGGTATCAGAACATCTGTCAACAGACTGTGAGACGGCAGCGACTTAAGGGACTTTTCTGACCACATCCCAACTAGTCAACATGTTAAACGGACCCTTGCCTTAACCCTAACGATAGACTTGCAGAGAGACGGGAAGGAGCTACCGCCCTGCTCTCTGAGCTGACCAATCCTGTTGTTGGGAAACACCCACACCATTCTGTTGTTGGGGTACATACGCCCACACCATTCAAACACAGACTATTTCACTCACATTGCAATTCATAGAAATCTGAAAATAATGGATAGTTATTTAAAGTTTTCAGAGGGTGGACCCCTTGTTGACAGTACATCAAATTACACTAAGGAAGGCCAAATTAAGAAAGCTTGAGGTGGCAAAACTCACCCTGTAGGGCTTCTCTCCGGTGTGTGTACACTAGTCTACCATTAACTGGATTGAGCTAACAGAAGTGGAAAGGTTACCCAACAGTGTGGTGTTTTCTCTTGTGTAAAGCCAGGCTTCCTGACTGAGTGAATCGCTTCCCACACTGATCACAGCTATAAGGTTTCTCTCCTGTGTGTATTCTCTTGTGTACAGCCAGGTTTCCTGACTGAGTGAATCTCTTCCCACACTGATCACAACCAAAAGGCTTCTCTCCTGTGTGTGTTCGCTGGTGTTTAACCAGTTGTCCTGACTGAGTGAATCTCTTCCCACACTGATCACAGCTATAAGGTTTCTCTCCAGTGTGTGTTCGCTGGTGAACTTTTAAATCCCCTGAAGTAATACAACTCATGCCACAGTCTGAGCAGTGGTAAGGCTTCTCTCCTGTGTGTTTTCTCTTGTGTTCAGCCAGGTTTCCTGACTGAGTGAATCTCTTCCCACATTGATCACAGCTATAAGATTTATCTCCTGTGTGTATTCTCTTGTGTAAAGCCAGGCTTCCTGACTGAGTGAATCTCTTCCCACACTGATCACAACCAAAAGGCTTCTCTCCTGTGTGTGTTCTCTGGTGTTCAACCAGTTGTCCTGCCCGAGTGAATCTCTTCCCACACTGATCACAACCAAAAGGCTTCTCTCCTGTGTGTATTCTCCTGTGTAGTACAAGTCCACGTGAAGTGGTTAAGCTCATTCCACAGTCTGAGCAGTGGTAAGGCTTCTCTCCTGTGTGTATTCTCTTGTGTAAAGCCAGGCTTCCTGACCGAGTGAATCTCTTCCCACACTGATCACAGCTATAAGGTTTCTCTCCAGTGTGTGTTCGCTGGTGATCTTTTAAACCCCCTGAAGTAGTACAACTCAGCCCACAGTCTGAGCAGTGGTAAGGCTTCTCTCCTGTGTGTATTCTCCTGTGTACAGCCAGGTGTCCTGACTTAGTGAATCTCTTCCCACACTGATCACAACCAAAAGGCTTCTCTCCTGTGTGTGTTCTCTGGTGTTCAACCATGTGTCCTGACCGAGTGAATCTCTTCCCACACTGATCACAACCAAAAGGCTTCTCTCCTGTGTGTATTCTCTTGTGTAAAGCCAGGCTTCCTGAATGAGAGAATCTCTTCCCACACTGATCACAACCAAAAGGCTTCTCTCCTGTGTGTATTCTCCTGTGTTGTACAAGTCCAAGTGAAGTGGTTAAGCTCATTCCACAGTCTGAGCAATGGTAAGGCTTCTCTCCTGTGTGTGTTCTCTTGTGTTCAACCAGGTTTCCTGAACCAGAGAATCTCTTCCCACATTGATCACAGCTATAAGGTTTCTCTCCTGTGTGTATTCTCTTGTGTAAAGCCAGGTTTCCTGAGTGAGTGAATCTCTTCCCACACTGATCACAGCTATAAGATTTCTCTCCTGTGTGTATTCTCTGGTGTGTATTAAGATTTGTTGAAGAGGTGAAACTCTTTCCACAGTCAAAGCAGCAGTGAGGTTTCTTCCCTGTAAGTCTCTGCTGGTGTTTCTTGAGGTGTTCTGATCTGGAGAGACTCGTCTCTGTCTCGTCAGCATCATGATGTTGGTTAGCCTCCCCAGATGATAAGCCCCTTCTACTGAGAGAGCGACAGTTAGGGCTGTCCCCTGTGAAACAAAGACAGACAGTTAGGGTTCCTTCTTCATATCGAAGTTAGTTCAAGGCCCAGCTTTCCAACTCTTGTGATCAGATTTGAGCATTTTGGATAGAGGGAGGAGGGGGGTGGGATATGTGTTTCCTGTAAATCCCCAAAAGAGGGTAGTGGAGTTCAAGTTAGTACACTAAGGGTAAAACAACACAACAATGGTATGATGAGGTCTTGCATTTAAATGGGGACGGCCACAACGGAGTGGAAACAATGCCCCCTTGCTGTTTAAGACTTAATGGACACCAAATCATTTTTTCAAAACTCTGCTTCTTCATTCCGGTCCGTTGAACAACAGGAAGTTACCAAACCACAGAAGATGAAAATTGTGGTTTTCAACGATGGGTTTATGATATAGCTTGCAACTTGTAAACAATTACCCATTCCTAAAAGTGAGTACCACTTTCACAGCATGTTAAAAATAATACACATTGTCTGTTTGCTTGCTACACAGATTTGCAGCGCTCAAATATTGTAACTGTATTTAACACGCACGATATGAACCCGGGGCTCCCACGGGAGAAACCAATATCTTACACTTCAGACCAATAGGACATTCCCTATCGGGAAAAAGGGCAAATTGATTTAGCTTATTTTTATATTAGACCCCAATTACGTTTCTATGTGAGAATTCCAAAAATATTTTTGGGCATTGCTGGCGATGGAATCAGCCAATAACAAAAGGGATGGAAGTATAGACAGCGTTCCTTGATCTGATCTACAGGCTATTTGATCTGATCAACAGGCTATTTGATCTGATCTTCAGGATATGCATCAGACTATTTTGAAATGTTAACCTAATATAATACATTGCCTTTAGAACGTCTGCACTCCCTTGAACCTTTTTCACATTTTGTTACGTTACAAAGTGGGATTGAAATATATTAAATTGTAGTTGTTTGTAATTGATGTGCTAATTTAAATTGTCAATGTGGCTTTGATTGGATAGTTGATGTTACGTTGGAAAGCTTCATGTTGATGACAGTTTGCGATAGAACACATAAAAAAAGGGTGGGTGTCATGTTTTGGCTGACAAATGTACTAAAATGTAATAACATCCAAACTATGAAATAACACATATGGAATCATGTTGTAACCAACAAAGTGTTAAACAATTCAGAATATATTCCAGGTGACTACCTCATGAAGCTGGTTGAGAGAATGCCAAGAGTGTGCAAAGCTGTCATCAAGGCAAAGGGTGGCTATTTGAAGAATCTCAAACATCACATATTTTGATTTGTTTAACACTTTTTGGTTACTACATTATTCCATATGTGTTATTTCATAGTTTTGATGTCTTCACTATTATTCTACAATGTAGAAAATAGTAAAAATAAAGAAAAACCCTTGAATGAGTAGGTGTGTCCAAACTTTTGACTGGTACTGTATATATTTCTTTCCACTTTCAAATGTTACAACAAAGACGTTTAGAGGTAGAGGGCTGCGGGCTCCGACAGAGATCATTGCAGCGCGGTCCGTATTTTTCATGTTGAGGGCGGTCAGACAGAAAACGTTGTGATAAATATACTTTTTAAAATATTTTGCACTGCTTTGGTGAGACTCTTAGCTCTGTCTACAGCGCATTCGGAAAGTATTCAGACCCCTTGACTTTTTCCACATTTTGTTACATTACAGCCTTATTCTAAAATTGATTAAATTGTTTTTTTCTCCTCCTCAATCTACACAAAATACCCCATAATGAAAAAGTGACTCCAAATTGATCTCCAGTGCATCCTGTTTCCATTGATCATCCTTGAGTTGTTTCTACAACTTGATTGGAGTCCACCTGTGGTAAATTCAATTGATTGGACATGACTTGGAAAGGCACACACCTGTCTACATAAGGTCCCACAGTTGACAGTGCATGTCAGTGCAAAAGCCAAGCCATGAGGTCGAAGGAGTTGTCCGTAGAGCTTCGAGACAGGATTGTGTTGAGGCACAGATCTGGGGAAGGGTACCAAAACATTTCTGCAGCATTGAAGTTCCCCAAGAACACAGTGGCCTCCATCATTTTTAAATGGAAAAAGTTTGGAACCACCAAGACTCCTCCTAGAGCTGGCCGCCCGGCCGAACTGAGCAATCAGGGGAGAAGGGCCTTGGTCAGATAGGTGACCAAGAACCCGATGGTCACTCTGACAGAGCTCCAGAGTTCCTCTGTGGAGATGGGAGAACATTCCAGAAGGACAACCATCTCTGCAGCACTCCAACAATCAGGCCTTTATGGTAGAGTGGCCAGTCCGAAAGCCACTCCTCAGTAAAAGGCACATAACAGCCCGCTTGGAGCTTGCCAAAAGGCACCTAAAGACTCTCAGACCATGAGAAACAAGATTATTTGGTCTGATGAAACCAAGATTAAAGTATTTGGCCTGAATGCCAAGCGTCACATCTGGAAGAAACCTGGCACCATCCCTACGGTGAAGCATGGTTGTGGCAGCATCATGCTGTGGGGATGTTTTTCAGAGGCAGTGACTGTGAGACTTGTCAGGATTGAGGGAAAGATGAACGGAGCAAAGTACAGAGAGATCCTTGATGAAAACCTGCTCCAGAGCGCTCATGACCTCAGACTGGTGCGAATGTTCACCTTCCAACAGGTCAATGACCCTAAGCACACAGCCAAGACAACGCAGGAGTGGCATCGGGACAAGTCTCTGAATGTCCTTGAGTGGCCCAGCCTGAGCCCGGACTTGAACCTGATCGAATATCTATGGAGAAACCTGAAAATAGCTGTGCAGCGACACTCCCCATCCAACCTGACAAAGCTTGAGAGGATCTGCAGAGAAGAATGGGATAAACTCCCCAAATACAGGTGTGCCAAGCTTGTAGCGTCATAGCCAAGAAGACTCGATGCAGTAATCACTGCCAAAGGTACTTTAACAACGTACTGAGTAAAGGGTCTGAATACTTATGTAAATGTGATATTTCAGTATTTTCCTTTATAAATTAGCAAAAACCCTGTTTTTGCTTTGTCATTATGGGGTATAGTGTGTAGATTGATGAGGGGAAAAAACGATTAAATCCATTTTAGAATAAGGCTTCAACGTAACAAAATGTGTAGAAAGTTAAGGGGTCTGAATCCTTTCCTAATGCCCTGAGCAGTAAACTAGTGTCCCCCCATGTTGAAGCCAGCATAACGCCATGTTAATGAACATGGATTAGTGACGGACTAGTGGCAGACATGACAAAATGTTTACCATCCAATTTTACTTCAAAGTTAACTGTAATATAGAATAAGTAATTATATTAACCCATATTTTAATATGGACATCGTATGGTAAGCAACGGTCATCACACTGGATTCATGATTTACTAAAAACATATCAGCTCATTTAGATCGTCCTGTGTGTATCACGACCGTAAACACATCTTGCTTTGACAATTTAACATTTCCTAAACAGCAACAACGTTAGGCTACTGCAACCTCTGCAGCCTCACTCTACCCGTGATATCAAAGTAATTTTTAGAATGATTTGTAGCTATCGTTTCTGTCGGAGCATTAGAGAGCATCCGACTCAGTTTCCCTCCCAGAAAACACGCGGTACAGTTACATGGTATCTATTCGGTAAGAAAATTCAGGCGGAAACAGAAGGGTGGGTGTCTTGACCACGTTTTGCGAATGACGGCTCACTTGACCGCAGTCTTTAAGAAGACACATTAGTTAAATAGTTCAACAACTACAGAGTTTGTGCCACTGTTTTTAAAATACTACTTACTGGTGTTAATCAGCTCTCCAGTCTCCTCTTCTTCCTCCAATGTGACAGTAATCTCCCCCTCCTCCTTCACTCCAAAAACTGCATCCTCCTCTTTCACTCTGAAAGCTTCTTCCTCTTCTTTCACTGTAACTTCTTCCTCTTCTTTCACTGTAACAGCTTCACCCTCTACTTCTGTTTTAACTGTGACATTCTCCTCTTCTTTCACTGTAACATCTTTCTCTGTCCAGCAGACCTCCTCTTCTTTAGCAGGAGGAGAGTAGCTTAGTGAGCTCATGGTCGGGGATGTTATCTAGCTAGTTAGCATTAGCCTAATGTTACATTAGCCAGATAGCTAATAACGTAAATATGAAATCAAATGGAGTAACTGGTAAATACACAGACAGTGTGTTTAAAACACTGATGTTAATATACACAAAAATGGTCTAAAGAGCTTCAATATTTTGGTTTTATGTTGGCTAGCAAGCTACCAAGGCGGCTGAATTGTTGTTGTTGAAAAAGCATCCCGTCCCGTCCACTAGAATATACGTCACGCAAGAATCATCACCTGAAAGATTCACATCGCCATCTGCTGACTGGAGTGGGAAGAAGCATCACCTGAAAGACTCACATCGCCATCTGCTGACTGAAGTGGGAAGAATCATCACCTGAAAGACTCACATCGCCATCTGCTGACTGGAGTGGGAAGAAGCATCACCTGAAAGACACACATCGCCATCTGCTGACTGGAGTGGGTAACACAGTTGAACAAAAACTATATTCTGGCAAACAATGTAAACAAATAATTGGTAAATAACCAGTTCTCTTACTTCTTACAGATAATAATTTCCTCTACGCAGATGTAGAAGCTGAATAGGGATTTGTACATTATGAATCAACCCTGTTATGAATCAACCCTGTTATGAATAGGCCATATGTATATTATAAATAAATCCTGTCATAATCAAATCAAATTAGATTGGCCACATGCGCCAAATACAACAGGTGCAGACATTACAGTGAAATGCTTACTTACAGCCCTTAACCAAAAGTGCATTTATTTTTAATAAAAAAGTTAAATAAAACAACAAAAAAGTGTTGAGAAAAAAAAAGAGCAGAAGTAAAATAAAATAACAGTAAGGAGGCTATATATACAGGGGGGTACCGGTGCAGAGTCAATGTGCGGGGGCACCGGCTAGTTGAGTTAGTTGAAGTAATATGTACATGTGGGTAGAGTTAAAGTGACTATGCATAAATAATTAACAGAGTAGCAGCAGCGTAAAAAGATGGGGTGGGGGGGCAGTGCAAATAGTCCGGGTAGCCATGATTAGCTGTTCAGGAGTCTTATGGCTTGGGGGTAGAAGCTGTTGAGAAGTCTTTTGGACCTAGACTTGGCGCTCCGGTACTGCTTGCCATGCGGTAGCAGAGAGAACAGTCTATGACTTGGGTGGCTGGAGTCTTTGACAAATTTGAGGGCCTTCCTCTGACACCACCTGGCATAGAGGTCCTGGATGGCAGGACGCTTGGCCCCAGTGATGTACTGGGCCGTACGCACTACCCTCTGTCGTGCCTTGCGGTCGGAGGCCAAGCAGTTGCCATACCAGGCCGTGATGCAACCAGTCAGGATGCTTTCGATGGTGCAGCTGTATAATTTTTTGAGGATCTGATAGTAAACCATGTTATGAATAAACCCTGGTATGACACAGTTGAAGTCGGAAGTTTACATATACTTAGGTTGGCGTCATTCAAACTCGTTTTTCAACCACTCCACAAATTTCTTGTTAACAAACTATAATTTTGGCAAGTCGGTTAGGACATCTACTTTGACATGCATGACACAAGTAATTTTTCCAACAATTGTTTACAGACAGATTATTTCACTTATAATTCACTGTATCACAATTCCAGTGGGTCAGAAGTTTACATACACTAAGTTGACTGTGCTTTTAAACGGCTTGGAAAATTCCAGAAATTGATGTCATGGCTTTAGAAGCTTCTGATAGGCTAATTGACATAATTTGAGTCATTAGCATAGTCCCCTGTAGCTCAGTTGGTAGAGCATGGCGCTTGCAATGCCAGGGTTGTGGGTTCGTTTCCCACGGGGGGCCAGTATGAAAAATTTATGCACTCACTAACTGTAAGTCGCTCTGGATAAAAGCATCTGCTAAGTGATTAAAATGTAAATGTTAATGAGTCAATTGGAGGTGTACCTGTGGATGTATTTCAAGGCCTACCTTCAAACTCAGTGCCTCTTTACTTGACATCATGGGAAAATCAAAAGAAATCAGCAAAGACCTCAGAATTTTTTTTTGTAGACCTCCACATGTCTGGTTCATCCTTGGGAGCAATTTCCAAACGCCTGAAGGTACCACATTCATCTGTACAAACAATAGTATGCAAGTATAAACACCATGGGACCAGGCAGCCGTCATACCGCTCAGGAAGGAGACGCGTTCTGTCTCCTAGAGAAGTGCAAATCAATCCCAGAACAACAGCAAAGGACCTTGTGAAGATGCTGGAGGAAACAGGTACAAAAGTATCTATACCCACAGTAAAACGAGTCCTATATCGACATAACCTGAAAGGCCGCTCAGCAAGGAAGAATCCACTGCTCCAAAACAGCCATAAAAAAGCCAGACTACGGTTTGCAACTGCATATGGGGACAAAGATCTTACTTTTTGGAGAAATGTCCTCTGGTCTGATGAAACAAAAAAAAACTATTTTGCCATAATGACCATCGTTATGTTTGGAGGAAAAAGGGGGTCCTTGCAAGCCGAAGAACACCATCCCAACCGTGAAGCACGGGGGTGGCAGCATCATGCTGTGGGGGTGCTTTGCTGCAGGAGGGACTGGTGCACTTCACAAAATAGATGGCATCATGAGGACGGAAAATTGTTTGGATATATTGAAGCAACATCTCAAGATTTTGCTTAAGGACAACAAAGTCAAGGTATTGGAGTGGCCATCACAAAGCCCTGACCTCAATCCTATAGAAAATGTGTGGGCAGAGCTGAAAAAGTGTGTGCGAGCAAGGAGGCCTACTAACCTGACTCAGTTACACCAACTCTGTCAAGAGGAATGGGCCAAAATTCACCCAACTTATTGTAGGAAGCTTGTGGAAGGCTACCCGAAACGTTTGACCCAAGTTAAAACAATTTAAAGGCAATGCTACCAAATACTAAATTGAGTGTATGTAAACTTCTGACCCACTGGGAATGTGATTAAATAAATAAAAGCTGAAATAAATCATTCTCTCTACTATTATTCTGACATTTCACATTCTTAAAATAAAAGTGGTGATCCTAACTGACCTAAAACAGGGAATTTTTACTAGGATTAAATGTCAGGAATTGTGAAAAACTGAGTTTAAATATATTTGGCTGAGGTGTATGTAAACTTCCGACTTCAACTGTACATTATTAATAAAAGGAATCCTCTGTTTGTTCTTTTTTCACATGAATAGTTCCACTGTTACCTGTTATAATGAACCAAGTATGGATAATAAACCAATTTTTTTTGACAAAATGTTTTTAAAAGGTATAATCTTCGTAAATGATATCATCGGTAGGACTGGTGGAGTTGCTAACAAAAAACATATGGAAATGTCTGCTCTACCCAAAATTACAACCAAATAATTGCAGCCTTAACGCAAAAAAAATGGAAGAGGAAAGTGGAAGGGGGAGAAAGTAAGGAACTTGTCTGTCGGCCTTTCATTAAAGAACATAATTGGTTAAAGAAAACTGTGATAAAAAAAATAAAAAAGTATTCCAGTTTCATTTAAGGACCAAAGGATTGACAGCCATCACATATAGATTGCAAAATAGTTGGGAAGAGATTTTTGACGTACCGATCCCATGGCAGAGTGTTTATGAAGTGATACGCAAAACGACACCGGATTCAGGAATGGCTAAAGGATTGCAATATTTACCCGGAGCTAACCTTGCAGATACAGTGGGGGAAAAAAGTATTTAGTCAGCCACCAATTGTGCAAGTTCTCCCACTTAAAAAGATGAGAGAGGCCTGTAATTTTCATCATAGGTACACGTCAACTATGACAGACAAAATGAGAAAAAATAATCCAGAAAATCACATTGTAGGATTTTTAATGAATTTATTTGCAAATTATGGTGGAAAAAAAGTATTTGGTCAATAACAAAAGTTTCTCAATACTTTGTTATATACCCTTTGTTGGCAATGACACAGGTCAAACGTTTTCTGTAAGTCTTCACAAGGTTTTCACACACTGTTGCTGGTATTTTGGCCCATTCCTCCATGCAGATCTCATTTACATTACATTTACATTTTAGTCATTTAGCAGACGCTCTTATCCAGAGCGACTTACAGGAGCAATTAGGGTTAAGTGCCTTGCTCAAGGGCACATTTACGTCATTTAGCAGACGCTCTAGTCCAGAGTGACTCACAAATTGATGCATTCACCCTATAGCCAGTGGGATAACCACTTTACAATTTTTTTTTTTGGGGGGGTAGAAGGATTACTTTATCCTATCCCAGGTATTCCTTAAAGAGGTGGGGTTTCAAATGTCTCCGGAAGGTGGTGAGCGACTCCGCTGTGTGTGTGTGTGGGGGGGTAGAAGGATTGCTTTATCCTATCCCAGGTATTCCTTAAAGAGGTGTGATGTTTTGGGGCTGTCGCTGGGCAACACGGACTTTCAACTCCCTCCAAAGATTTTCTATGGGGTTGAGATCTGGAGACTGGCTAGGCCACTCCAGGACCTTGAAATGCTTCTTACGAAGCCACTCCTTCGTTGCCCGGGCGGTGTGTTTGGGATCATTGTCATGCTGAAAGACCCAGCCACGTTTCATCTTCAATGCCCTTGCTGATGGAAGGAGGTTTTCACTCAAAATCTCACGATACATGGCCCCATTCATTCTTTCCTTTACACGGATCAGTCGTCCTGGTCCCTTTGCAGAAAAACAGCCCCAAAGCATGATGTTTCCACCCCCACGCTTCACAGTAGGTATGGTGTTCTTTGGATGCAACTCAGCATTCTTTGTCCTCCAAACACGACGAGTTTAGTTTTTACCAAAAAGTTATATTTTGGTTTCATCTGACCATATGGCATTCTCCCAATCCTCTTCTGGATCATCCAAATGCACTCTAGCAAACTTCAGACGGGCCTGGACATGTACTGGCTTAAGCAGGGGGACACGTCTGGCACTCCTGGCGGCGTAGTGTGTTACTGATGGTAGGCTTTGTTACTTTGGTCCCAGCTCTCTCCAGGTCATTCACTAGGTCCCCCCGTGTGGTTCTGGGATTTTTGCTCACCGTTCTTGTGATCATTTTGACCCCACGGGGTGAGATCTTGCGTGGAGCCCCAGATCGAGGGGAGATTATCAGTGGTCTTGTATGTCTTCCATTTCCTAATAATTGCTCCCACAGTTGATTTCTTCAAACCAAGCTGCTTACCTATTGCAGATTCAGTCTTCCCAGCCTGGTGCAGGTCTACAATTTTGTTTCTGGTGTCCTTTGACAGCTCTTTGGTCTTGGCCATAGTGGAGTTTGGAGTGTGACTGTTTGAGGTTGTGGACAGGTGTCTTTTATACTGATAACAAGTTCAAACAGGTGCCATTAATACAGGTAACGAGAGGAGCCTCTTAAAGAAGAAGTTACAGGTCTGTGAGAGCCAGAAATCTTGCTTGTTTGTAGCTGACCAAATACTTATTTTCCACCATAATTTGCAAATAAATTCATAAAAAATCCTACAATGTGATTTTCTGGAGAAAAAAAATCTAAATTTGTCTGTCATAGTTGACGTGTACCTATGATGAAAATTACAGGCCTCTCTCATCTTTTTAAGTGGGAGAACTTGCACAATTGGTGGCTGACTAAATACTTTTTTCCCCCCACTGTAGCATTACTGGGTGATCTGAAAAGTCATAGTCAATCGATCAATAATATAATAATACTTTTAGCAAAAATGTTTATTTTCAATTTACAATCTGTAGAAACAATGAGAATAGAAAGGTTCAGAACATTTGTAAAACATCACAGTACAGTTGAAAAATATATGGCAAATAGAAATCCTATATGGATGGTGTTAAGAGATAGATGGGTGGTGTTGAATGGAGTTTGAATGCAGAGTTTGGTTTTCGCCAGGCATTACTGGAACCATGTCGTCCAAAAAGTTATACTTTTGAATCTGTCCATAGAACGTTCTTCCAAGAGTCTTGATGATCATCCAGGTGCTTTTTGGCAAACCTGAGTCAACTTTTCGGACGAGATGGGTCCCATTATGCCTGGAGAAAACCAAACACTGCATTCCACAGTGAGAACAACATACCAAAGGTCAAGCATGGTGGTGTATAAGGGCCCTTGTTACCATAGAGACCATCTATAACTAGTAAGGTAGACTACATACCGTGGTCAAGCATGGTGGTGGTGGTGTGATGGTTTGGGGATGCTTTGCTGCCTCAGGACCTGGACGACTTGCCTTAATAGAAGGAACCATGAATTCTGCTCTGTATCAGATAATTCTACAGGAGAATGTCAGACCATCTGTCTGTGAGCTGAAGCTGAAGTGCAGCTGGGTCATGCAGCAAGACAATGATCCAAAACACACAATCAAGTCTACATGAAAATAGCTAAAAAGCAACAAATTGGAAGTTTTGGAATGGCCTAGTCAAAGTCCAGACCTAATCCCAATTGAGATGTTGTGGCAGGACTTGAAACGAGCAGTTCATGCTTGAAAACCCAAATGTCACTGAGATAAAGCAGTTCCGCATGGAAGAGTGGGCCAAAATTCCTCCACAGCGACGTGAGAGACTGATCAACAACTACAGGAAGCATTTGGTTGGAGTCATTGCAGCTAAAGGTGGCACAACCAGTTATTGAGTGTAAGGGGGCAATTACTTTTTCACACAGGGGAATTGGGTGTTGCATAACTTTGTTTATGAAATAGTTGTGTTATTTGTTCACTTATGTTCCCTTTATCTAATATTAGGTTTTGGTTGAAGATCTGATAACATTCAGTATCACAAATTTGCAAAACATTTACGTCATTTAGAAGACGCTCTTATCCAGAGCGACTTACAAATTGGTGCATTCACCTTATAGCCAGTGGGATAACCACTTTACAATGTTATTTTTTTTTTTTTTTTTTTGGGGGGGGTAGAAGGATTACTTTATCCTATCCCAGGTATTCCTTAAAGAGGTGGGGTTTCAAATGTCTCCGGTAGGTGGTGAGTGACTCCGCTCTCCTGGCGTCGTGAGGGAGCTTGTTCCACCATTGGGCAGCGAACAGTTTTGACTGGGCTGAGCGGGAACTGTGCTTAAATTTTTTTGGGGTCACTAAATAATTCCATATGTGTTATTTCATAGTTTTGATGTCTTCACTATTATTCTACAATGTAGAAAATAGTAAAACATTTGACTGGTACTGTATGTGTCTAATTGAGAGAAAGTAGTGATCGCTAAGTAAGCAGCATGATGTTCTTTACTCGGATACATTCAAACTGACATAGCCTGCTTCATATTCAGGTGATGTCTTTTTTGAGTCTGCTTTATACAATTCGATTTCATGTGGCATGAACAAAATCACAATTTCACAGTCAAAAAGTGGGAGCACTATTCTACGCTTTAAGAGTAGTGATGAGGCTTCTCTCCTGTGTGCATTCTCGCATGCATTTTCAGGTTCCCTAACTGGGTAAAACTCTTCTCACACAGGAAGCAGTGGTAAGGCTTTTCTCCTGTGTGTATTCTCGCATGCATTTTCAGGTTCCATAAGCTGGTAAAACTCTTTCCGCACTGGGAGCAGTAGTAAGGCTTTTCTCCTGTGTGTTTTCTCTCATGCATTTTCAGGTTCCATAACTGGGTAAAACTCGTTCCGCACAGGGAGCAGTGATGAGGCTTCTCTCCTGTGTGTATTCTCTCATGCATTTTCAGCTTCCCTAACTGGGTAAAACTCGCTCCACACAGGGAGCAGTGGTAAGGCTTCTCTCCTTTGTGATTCTGCTGGTGTGTTTTCAGACTACTTGAGTGGGCAAAACTCATCCCACAGTCAGTGCAGTGAAAAGGTTTTGCTCCTGTGTGTATTCGTTGGTGAACTGTCAGGGCTCCTGACACAGTGAATCTCCTCCCACATTGTTCACAGCTAAAAAGTTTCTCTCCTGTGTGTCTCAGCTGGTGTTTTTTCAGGGTCCCTAATTGAGCAAAACTCTTCCCACAGTCAGAGTCCTCTCCAGTATGAATTCTCTGGTGTGTTTTAAGATTTGCTGAAGAGGTGAAACTCTTTCCACAGTCAAAGCAGCGGTGAGGTTTCTTCCCTGTAAGTCTCTGCTGGTGTTTCTTGAGGTGTTCTGATCTGGAGAGACTCTTCTCTGCCTCGTCAGCATCATGATGTTGGTTAGCCTCCCCAGATGATATGCCCCTTCTACTGAGAGAGCGACGGTTAGGGCTGTCCCCTGTGAAACAAAGACAGACAGTTAGGATTTCTTCTTCATATCGAAGTTAGTTCAAGGCCCAGCTTTCCAAACTCTTGTGATCAGATTTGAGCATTTTGGATGGGTTAAAATCATCAATGTAACCAATGGGGTAGGAGTGCTTCTAATGATTCTACATTTTAAGAAGGTTAGTGATTGTATTTAATGGTAATTAAGGACATCTAGGGAGTGTCCCAAAATAAATGTATGTAAGAGCATAAACCCACTCCGTCCCGGTGTTTTCCTGCAGTCGACCAGCAGCACAGACACCCTCTTCAGACCCAGCAGTAAGTTACCAGGAGAGGCACGACCTGGGGACCCCAAGAGGGGGAGGAGGGTTGGAGGGAGAGGGAGGAGGGGGGTGGAATAGGTGTTTCCTGTAAATACCAAAAAGAGGGTAGTGGAGTTCAAGTTAGTACACTGAGGGTAAAACAACACAACAATGGTATGATGAGGTCTTGCATTTAAATGGAGACGGCCACAACGGAGTGGAAACAATGCCCCCTTGCTGTTTAAGACTTAATGGACACCAAATACATTTTTTCCAAACTCTGCTTCTTCATTCCGGTCCGTTGAACAACAGGAAGTTACCAAACCACAGAAGATGAAAAATGTGGTTTTCAACGATGGGTTTATGATATAGCTTGCAACTTGTAAACGATTACCCATTCCTAAAAGTGAGTACTACTTTCACAGCATGTTAAAAATAATTGTCTGTTTGCTTGCTACACAGATTTGCAGCGCTCAAATATTGTAACTGTATGTAACACGCACGATATGAACCCGGGGCTCCCACGGGAGAAACCAATATCTTACACTTCAGACCAATAGGACATTCCCTATCGGGAAAAAGGGCAAATTGATTTAGCTTATTTTTATTTTAGACCCCAATTACGTTTCTATGTGAGAATTCCAAGAATATTTTTGGGCATTGCTGGCGATGGAATCAGCCAATAGGCCCTTTTCACGTGACGTCAGACAACTTCCGTTCTGCCGCGATGCAGGTTATGTTTACATCCGGTGTCGCTTAGGAACGCTTAGCTAGTAGCACATCATTATGGAGTTCACCCAGTCCCTTTCACATCTGCCACCAATACGACTTAACGACGTAGAACGACTTGCTGACAAGTGGTCCCTTACTTCAAGATCGAAGCTTGATAAAGGCTACAAGTTCTTCGTTGAAGGTTACCTGTTTGATTATGAAGGTACGTGTTTATCTTTAGTCTACTATAACTCTCACCTGAGGGCAGTAGAGCTTGAACTTATCAGGCATTGTGGCCTGCACCTGCTCTCTTGTCATCCACACCGGCAGTGAGCCAAGAACCTGGTAAAGGTAGCTAGTCCATGTTAAAATGATGCGGCTAACTGTGGACAGGCTGACCTCAAAGATGGTAGACAAGGTTTTCTCCTGAAGCCCAGCTGCAACACGACACAGAAACATAAATAGTTCATCAATAAGTGGAAGTTTTCGGTGAGGGCTAGGTGTCACGTGCCGTTTGCTGTGCCTTAGACCAGTATACAAGCCGTGAAGCAGAGGGATAAACAGAATCCCAAAACACAGTGAAGACCTCCTTTGAGCTGAATCGTGTGTAGTAGCGATAATCCTCATCTGTGACACAAAAATTAAAAAGGAGTGGATGCTGCTTCTTAACTGTCAGGTGCTGGATCTCAATTTCTAGGGACAACACTTGCAGCTCCAACTCTCGAATTCTTTGAGTAGCACTGTCCAGTTTACCTTAAGGGGAAGAAAAAGCATACATGTTGGTAGGTTAGTTATTACTCATCTATCCCATCCCATTTTCAATAAATAAAACTGAAGAAGCTTCTAAGATGGATGAGGTTTAAAACGCCAAGTCTTTTCACAGAGAGACCAGTTACTCCAAATCGTAGTATAAAATAGTATTTTTACTTAACTGCCATATACTTTTACTTTTTTTGCCAAACAGATACATGGTTACTCTTATTTGTAATACTAACCAGGAGAAGGACGGCAGGCATAGTCGTGATCGTTTGTCACTGCAGGCAAAGCACCCTCTGTGCTGTCAGGCATCTCATGATCAGAATCATCCAGGACAGCAACACCAAGATGCTTTCTTGCTCGCTGGTGAACTGACTCCCGAGCTTGTGAGCCGCCTCCTATATGTGTGAAATTAACCATATGCTTGTCATGATACATTTTGGTAATCACTTTTCAGTCCCTAAAATGACAAAATGTAGCAGCTATATTGCATCAGGATTAAATTATTAAACATTTTGTACAAGTAATATATTATTGGATTACAGTAGTATTACGTTTAACGCTGTCTACCTATCCTTACCCCAATCATTCCAGTGGAATCTAGACGGCACTGATCCCTGTTTAATACGGATCCGTCCACTGGCCGATGTGTATCTATCCTCAGGGGGAAAGTGCTGACTGCAAACAAAGGTGCTCCCACGAAGAATCTTAAAACTTGGTCCCTCATCTCTCCTGATCGCCCTCACCCAACGGGCACGTATTTCTCCATCAACAGGGAAATCGTGAAAACTCAGATACCGGAATTTCTGTTTGTTGTTTGAACAAAATGGTACACTGCAATAGCATCTTCTCGAAGATTGTGCCATGCTTCGGTGTTGGATGGGATACTGTTGCGATACAGACACCGGGAGAAAAGAAACAGCTAAATTAACATTCAGCTTTGACCAGGAATCAATATTTATCTAGCTATCATGCACAACAGTATTTGAATAGGTGAGTTACTATACATTCATGAATAAACTAACTGCCTAACAAAGGGTTAGATAGCTAGCTAAGTAAACTTGTTACATTACAGCCAGGCAGCAATGTAACGCTACCTTTTAACGTTATCGGTATCTGGTACTAAGTTGTTGTTAGCTAACGTTAGCCCACTTTTAAGTAACTAAGGCAGTGAACAATTATGAATTAACAATAACGTTAGCAAGTTACAAACCATTGCATATACGTAAACATTATTACTCTTAACTTTACTAATTTAACTTAAACGTACCTTTTGGAATTTCTTCAAGTAGCTAGCTTGCTAGTTAGTGGTCAACAGTTGTATTTTCGTTGAGAAGTCTCAGGTTACGGGCGAACGGAAGTGAAGTTAACCTGCTACGCGGAAAGGCGGAAGTTAGATGACGTCATCGTGAAAAGGGCCTATAACAAAAGGGATGGAAGTATAGACAGCGTTCCTTGATCTGATCTACAGGCTATTTGATCTGATCTACAGGCTATTTGATCTGATCTACAGGCTATTTGATCTGATCTACAGGATATGCATCAGACTATTTTGAAATGTTAACCTAATATAATACATTGCATTTAGAATGTCTACACTCCCTTGAACCCTTTTCACATTTTGTTACGTTACAAAGTGGGATTGAAATATATTAAATTGTAATTTTTTGTAATTGATGTGCTAATTTAAATTGTCAATGTGGCTTTGATTGGATAGTTGATGTTAAGTTGGAAAGCTTCATTCTGATGACAGTTTGCGATAGAACACATGAAAAAAAGGGTGGGTGTCATGTTTTGGCTGACAAATGTACTAAAATGTAATAACATCCAAACTATGAAATAACACATATGGAATCATGTTGTAACCAACAAAGTGTTAAACAATTCAGAATATATTCCAGGTGACTACCTCATGAAGCTGGTTGAGAGAATGCCAAGAGTGTGCAAAGCTGTCATCAAGGCAAAGGGTGGCTATTTGAAGAATCTCAAACATCACATATTTTGATCTGTTTAACACTTTCTTGGTTACTACATCATTCCATATGTGTTATTTCATAGTTTTGATGTCTTCACTATTATTCTACAACGTAAAAATAAAGAAAAACCCTTGAATGAGTAGGTGTGTCCAAACTTTTGACTGGTACTGTATTATATTTATTTCCACTTTCAAATGGTACAACAAAGATGTTTGGAGGTAGAGAGCTGCGGGCTCTGACAGAGATCATTGCAGCGCGGTCCGTATTTTTCATGTTGAGGGCGGTCAGACAGAAAACATTGTGATAAATATACTTGTTCCGCAGATTATTTGGAAACGGTGTCTTTCTGCTGTGTATGCGTTAGCCTAGCTATTGTACTAAAAGCACCTCTGTCAAATTATTCACACACTAGCCTACAAGGCTACCTATGAATGGGCGAATAAATCACGTGGCAGTTATCTTTCCAAGCAAATTCACTTAAATATAATTAGGCTATAGTTTACTACAGTGTCTGTTAATAGAAAGAAGTTGGGGACGCTCAACCAACGTGAGTCGAGGTGAAATCCCAAAATGTGATTATCAATATAAAGCAAAAGGCACAACATGGGGATCGAGCATTGAGTCTTCTCCTTCTCAATATATATTAATTATCCATTTATTTGTCTGACTGAAAATATTCCCGCTCCTAAAAGACAGGCTATATCCTACGTGCAAAACGTAGGTCAAGAGACAGTGCAACGGACCGCTCATCTTTCTTACTGCTTCAAGTTCAGCAGCCATACCTCTCCTCTCCTAGTTCGGCAGGCATACCTCTCCTCTCCTGTCCTGTCCTAGTTCAGCAGGCATACCTCTCCTGTCCTGTCCTGTCCTAGTTCAGCAGGCATACCTCTCCTGTCCTGTCCTAGTTCAGCAGGCATACCTCTCCTGTCCTCTCCTAGTTCAGCAGCCATACCTCTCCTGTCCTAGTTCAGCAGCCATACCTCTCATGTCCTAGTTCAGCAGCCATACCTCTCCTGTCCTAGTTCAGCAGCCATACCTCTCCTGTCCTAGTTCAGCAGCCATACCTCTCCTGTCCTAGTTCAGCAGCCATACCTCTCCTGTCCTAGTTCAGCAGCCACACCTCTCCTCTCCTAGTTCAGCAGCCATACCTCTCCTCTCCTAGTTCAGCAGCCATACCTCTCCTCTCCTAGTTCAGCAGCCATACCTCTCCTCTCCTAGTTCAGCAGCCATACCTCTCCTAGTTCAGCAGCCATACCTCTCCTCTCCTAGTTGGGCGTGCCAGATCAGGTGAGCGTTTGGTCTCAATTAAATAGAGTAGTCTATATATGAATGGATGGAGAAGCACGGCAGTTATCTTCCCAAGGAAATTAACTACCTAAACATTATTAGGCTATACAGTTCCTATGGAAAGTCTACACCCACTATAACTTCTTTCACATTTTGTTGCTTTAAAAAGTGGGATTGAAATAGATTTGATTATAATTTTCCGTAATTCATCTACACAAAATAATGTGTAAGTGAAAACAAAATTCTACAAATTTGTACAATCAAATCCAAATAAATAACTAAAATATAGTCATTGCATAAGTATTCACCCCCTTTGTTTAGGCAAGCCTAAATTAGTTCATAAGTAAAGTTGGGCTTTACAAATCACATAATAAGTGATATAGACTCAGTAAATAATAGCGGTTAACATGATTTTTTGAATGACTAACCCTTCCTCTGTCCCCACATACAACATCTGGAAGGTCCCTCAGTCAAGTATTGATTTTCAAACAGATTCAACTACATACAGTGAGGGAAAAAAGTATTTGATCCCCTGCTGATTTTGTACGTTTGCCCACTGACAAAGAAATGATCAGTCTATAATTTTTATGGTAGGTTTATTTGAACAGTGAGAGACAGAATAACAACAAAAAAATCCAGAAAAACGCATGTCAAAAATGTTATAAATTGATTTGCATTTTAAATGAGGGAAATAAGTATTTGCATATATTATAATAATATATAATATAATATTAACATATAGCATGTGACTACTCACAATAATCCCCAATAATGACCACCTGCAACCCTGCACATGTGACTATTCACAATAATCCCCAATAATGATCACCTGCAACCCTGCACATGTGACTATTCACAATAATCCCCAATAATGACCACCTGCAACCCTGCACATGTGACTATTCACAATAATCCCCAATAATGACCACCTGCAACCCTGTATATGTGACTATTCACAATAATCCCCAATAATGATCACCTGCAACCCTGCACATGTGACTATTCACAATAAACCCCAATAATGACCACCTGCAACCCTGTACATGTGACTATTGACACTAATCCCCAATAATGACCTGCAACCCTGTACATGTGACTATTTCCAATAATCCACAATAATGACCACATGCAACCCTGTACATGTGACTATTCACAATAAACCCCAATAATGACCACCTGCAACCCTGTACATGTGACTATTCACAATAATGACCTGCAACCCTGCACATGTGACTATTCACAATAAACCCCAATAATGACCACCTGCAACCCTGTACATGCGACTATTGACACTAATCCCCAATAATGACCTGCAACCCTGTACATGTGACTATTTCCAATAATCCACAATAATGACCACTTGCAACCCTGTACATGTGACTATTGACAATAATCTCAATAATGACCACTTGCAACCCTGTACATGTGACTATTGACAATAATCTCAATAATGACCACCTGCAACCCTGTACATGTGAATATTCACAATAAACCCCAATAATGACCACCTTCAACCCTGTACATGTGACTATTGACACTAATCTCAATAATGACCACCTGCAACCCTGTACATGTGACTATTTCCAATAATCCACAATAATGACAGCCTGCCAGGGCGGATTGCAGAGGTCTTGAAAAAGAAGGGTCAACACTGCAAATATTGACTCTTTGCATAAACGTAATGTAATTGTCAATAAAAGCCTTTGACACTTATGGAATGCTTGTAATTATACTTCAATATACCATAGTAACATCTGACAAAAATATCTAAAAACACTGAAGCAGCAAACTTTGTGAAGACCAATACTTGTGTCATTCTAAAACTTTTACACCACGACTGTACTGCTTGATTTCTGTGATGTGATTGGATTGGAAATGTTTGGTTTATAATATAAAAAGCGGATTGTTTTTAATGTTGTTTTATAATGTAGAAGAGGTGCTTTGCATTACATTGATGAGGGTAGGCAGACCTTGACCAATGGTTGAGTAACGATGTAGCTAATTTTCCCCCAACATCGGACACTCCCTAACTTCGGACACTCTAGCGGTTGGAGGACTAAATCACCTCGAGTTCGACATTTAAATGGACTGGAAAATATCTGTACGTTTTGCGACTAACGACACCCTTCTAGCTAGCTGACCACCGATTTTCATTGCAATTTTTGTAAGTTAAGTTCGGTTTTGAGAGTTTTCAAAAAAGTTATATGTACACGTTTTGTGGAACATGCTGCATATTGTAAAATTCGACTGCGCGACAGACCACACCTCATTTAATATCGAACTTTTTACCTCTGAAATATAGCTAACGGATTTTCTAATGTTACTAGCTTAGTTGCTAAATGTTGATAGAACTGCTAAGTAAGCAAAAAGGAAAGAAATTGTAAGCATTAGATAATACATATCACGAAAACAGCTGAATGTTTTCAAGCTTTACCTTTTCAGAATTGGAGTCCTTTGATCTGCAAAAATGTATTTTGAACCATGAACATTTTGACACCTATCACTGTTGGCTATGTTTCATCTTACAACAGCTACATAGAGGCAGTATTTAGTCAAATGTTACAATGTATGCATCAGTCCCCTGTAGCTCAGTTGGTAGAGCATGGCGCTTGCAACGCCAGGGTTGTGGGTTCGTTTCCCACGGGGGGCCAGTATGAAAAATGTATGCACTCACTAACTGTAAGTCGCTCTGGATAAGAGGTTCTGCTAAATGACTAAAATGTAAATATTAAACTTACTGGGACACTCATTTTAATTACAGATAACATCAAACAAAAAATGTGGGTACACTTTCAGTTATTGTGAAAACTTTCATCACCGCCTTTCAATGCCTTAGCTTTGAAATGTAAATGTTTATACATATTCAGATTGAGTTATCTGTCTAAAATGTGTATAGTATGCCAAGTTATTTAGCTACATGTATTAACACCACAGCCTGGAGAAAGTCAAGAGGAAGCAGTGGAGTGAGGTGGACATGTTCCATGCCATGGAGGACTGCGGGGCAGGGATGGCTATCCGCCAGGCTGCCAAGGTTAGGCATCTTTTGTTTTTAGGAGATTACCAGGTGTATGTGAATTTTATCGGCTAGTAACAGTTTTATTTTCTTATCTACCAAGGTGCATGGTGTACCTAGGCAGACCCTGGCGGACAGGCTGAGCGGCCGGGTGACCCATGGTTGTCGCAGTGGACCACCCACATTGCTTGAAAATTCTCTGGTGTAGTACTGTATCTACTGCGCCAGCCATGGGTTCCCCTTCACCAGACAGAGGCTGATGAAATACGCTGACAAAATACGCAGGTATTTGGTGTTCTATGCGTTTATGTATGTAGATTGCTGGACTGACTGTTCTCAATGTGTGTGATGTAAATGTGGATGTGTATTGTGATGCCAAAACAAACATTTTCATCCTGGATGGACAATTATACATTCTATTCTATTGTAGGTTTCGGCACCCAGGGGAAACAATCCCACCACTTGGGAAGAGGTGGTGGGAAATGTTCAGGAAGAGGCACAAGAACCTGAGCATGAGGCCGGACACCCTGGACAGGGGGAGAGTATTCCGCTACCCGTACCAGCGCTGCAAGGACATGCGCAATGTGGTGGAAGGGTTTAAGAAGTGTGGCCTCTTCCCTTTTGACCCTTCAGCCATTGAAGGGTCCCGTTTAATGCCGTCTCGGTCCCTACCGGGTCCCACCACCGCCTCTCCTGGAACCAGCAGCACAGTGCCGTCCATCAGCACCTCCTCCCCAGTGACCACAGGAGGACCCTCAGCCCCTGCTCCAGTCCCAGGCCCTGCTCCAGTCCCAGCTCTAGAAGAGCACCCCCTAATAGAGGGAGGGCTGATAGCAAAGGACCTGGGGCACATCCTTACTGTCCTGAAATATCAGCTAGACCGATACAGAAGACTCCCTGTGGCCGCCACATGCCTCACCGGGGAGGAATACACGCGCCAGTGGCAGGAGAGGGGTGAGAAGGAGAGGGCCGAGGCAGAGGAGAAAGAGCGTCGGGCAGCCCTCAGATCACAGTGGGCACAGGAGAGGGCTGCCATGGATGAGACCATTGACGCCATCGCCTCTGCTGGACCCCCTGCTCCTGACAGCTGCATCACCACTGCCAGTGCCTCCCAGTGTGCAACACCTGTAGGAGCCGCTGGAGTCCCCAGCTGCAGAAGAAGGCCACGTGCCTACTCTCCCAGCTACACCATTGTTGGGCCCTCAACCCCACCATTACAAACACAAGCTCCTCCAAGCCATCATCGGCGGTTTTGTCCACCACCACCACGATGCACCCCACCCCCCCCACCCCACCACGTCTGTCAGCACCAACACAGCCTCCTCTGGACCAACTGCCTCCTACGTCTCCCCTGGTCACACCACCATAGCAGCCTCGTCTGGTGTCCCTGCCCCCTGCAATTTGAATACAGCCACCTCCACAGGTAAACACATGTTAAATTACAAAAAAAAATGGACTTATCTGTTTTATAAAACAGCAATGTAAAAATATAAAAATTCTCTCTTTACATATCTACAGTCCATAGCACCAGCCCTCAAGTCATCTCCACCTCCTCCAAAACTGCTGCAGCTTCCTCCAGAGGTATTGATGTAGAAAAGTTGAAAAGGGTTTTCATGAAACATGCTCTGTCTAACACTACTTTTTCTCAAACTGCAGCACAGAAAAGGAAGAGAAAAGCTCCACCAGTCACCTCTGTCACGCCACCCATGGCACCACTCTCAGGTACTTCATCATCATCTGTTTTTCTCTCTCTCTCTCAGTTGTATCAATTACTATTGTTGCTGAAGAACTTCTACATTTTGCAAAACAATGTTAATCAATTTGATTATTATTTTATTTTTTATAAAAGAAGAAACCACCCGCTGCGGGGAGCATGATCCGCCTGCAAGCTCCTCTCAGGAGTGTAGGTCAGGGGTGCCATGGTTGTGCTGTGACTTCTGCCAGCACTGGTTCCACTGCAGGTGTGTGCTGTGGGATCCAGAGGTAGCAGTGGAGCTGGATTTATATTGTGATTTTTGTGACAATATAGGGATGGAGGTGGAGATTTCAATTGTTTGTTTTGTTTGTGTTCATATGAAATTATTTATTTGTACAAAAAAATAAATGTCTAAAATATAATATATATATATATTATTGTCTTTCTTCCTTTACTTTCCAAGTGCACCTCTGCAACACAAACTCCAACAGTGTTTTCATTGTTTATGTCAATGCACATAACTGAAATTAAAGTTTTATTTGATGTAAATTATGAATACATGCTAATTGCTAACCCGTTAGCTAACATTTTTACGACACCAATAAATCACATAACATTGATGGCTTGATCACAAGATAACACTGTTGAAGGTAATATATTTCATAAACGCTGTTGAATATGCCGATAACACGGGGTTCCACGCTAGCTAGTGTTGCCATAAACAACTCGTAGCTATGGAATAGTAATTCCTCTGTTATCATACCAGCGTAGGACGGCACTCTTGTGGGAAGACAGCTTGGTAGCTGCGTCCAAGCTGCATTGTACCGATAAATCGTGGTAGTGTATTGTACATTATTGTTTGCTTTCCGCGATTGGAAATGCATTGTATTGGCATGAGGAAGTGTTATTACGGTAATTAGCAACTGTTTTGCATTGGATTGTTGGGTATTGTGCATGTAGCTGTGTAGCGTTGTTATGACTTGCTATTTATGAATTGTCCGTGTTTGTAAAGCGGTGCAGTAGCCTGTATTCTTGCTGCAAGACAGCCGTGCGTGGCTGCAAATACATTGAGTGTAATTGTACTATCGATTATTATCGATCCTGTGTTAACAGCAAGCCAAAATAGTTTTGCCCCCTTAGACATTTCTGATGCCCCCTTGCCATGTTCATCCTGCCACCGGGCCTGGCTACGAGTAACCAGCTAAACTACACAAATGATTTTCCAAAAGTTAAGGACCATTAAATGCGTGCAGTGTAAAAGCAGGAAGTAGGCTACAAAGACCCGTTATACAGATGTTTAAAGTCATCTAAACTCACCTGATTCATTGTAGAAACGTGTGTTTATGGTTGATTGCAGAGTTCAGGCGAAGTTAACTAGATAACAATGTTTATCTGTAGTCAACGGACCTTTTAGATCAGGGAGGTAGAGGACCGAGACGTTATATTTCAACATGTGACTCTCTGCCTAAAGTCACAAGACAAAATGGAGAATATAGAACATGTGACTCCACCTTCGCTTCCGTTCGACTGAAAAATAGGACATCCGCCAACATACAAATAATACTCCAGCCGCAGGCTTCTGTTTAGCTCTTTTTCCAAAAGTGACCGTCCGATATCATTTTAACATTCCTCCTTTGTTCAATCATGTTGTCTGGTGTTCTACTCTGCACGGAGCGTAAAGTCACAAGAGAAAAGAGCCAGGCTCCGCCTTCACTTCCGTTCAACTGAAACGTTGGGATTCGGCCAACATACAAATAATACTCCAGTCATAGGAAGCCTTCTGCTTTTAGTAACTCATTTTCTAAAGTTAACGCAGTTTCTCTGGACCCCACAAGGTTGGACTTTGGGCCTCTCCCTAATATAAAATAAAATCGAATGTTTCAGCCAGATATCCACTCACAAACCGATCGCTGTACACCGTGCTATGCGGCTTCATGCCTAATTAATCGATGATAGGGTTCCTGTGGTGCAAGAGCATGTAAAGCTTTGCTTCAGCTAATGGATAAAGGTTTATTGGTAGGCCTCTATTTGGTCGTCATTTTCTCATGTTAAGCCTAACATTTCACGAAATCTATACACGGTGTCGCAGTGATGCAATTTTTTTAGACCGCTGGCTAGTGGCAATAATGGCATTACTTGTTCAGTAATTAAAACTGGACATTCAAACATTGCAGATTTTAAAATAAATTGTCCATGCATACTAATCAGCTACCAATTGATTTTTAAAATAATATACAACTGTCCTGTAGCTGCTACCTGAACCTGCATGACATGAACCCTCCTCGTGCTCTCTCCCAGCTTGGATAGAACGCTGTTGTGCGTAAAACCAGTCTATTAATGCCAAATAATACTGTCAGCACGCCCTCGAAACATTAGCTTACTAGGGATTGTTTCATTATTCAGTGTACTATCTATAGCTACTGTGCCTTCAGAATGGATTCATACCCCTTGATTTATTCCACATTTTGTTATGTTACAGCCTGAATTCAAAATGAATGAAATAGTTTTTTTTCCCCCTTACACAATGCCCCATAATGGCAAAGTGAAAACATGTTCTTAGAAATGTTTGCAAATCTATTGAAATTAAATACAAAAATATCTCACTTATCTAATTTACATACACTACCGGTCAAATGTTTTAGAACACCTACTCATTCAAGGGTTTTTCTTTATTTTTACTATGTTCTACATTGTAGAATAATAGTGAAGACATGAAAATGATGAAATAACACATGGAATAATGTAGTAACCAGAAAAGTGTTTGTATTTGTATTTATTAGGGATCCCCCATTAGTTCCTGCCAAGGCAACAGCTACTCTTCCTGGGGTCCAAAAATCAAAACAAATCCAAATATATTCTATATTTGAGATTCTTAAAATAGCCACCCTTTGCCTTGATGACAGCTTTGCCCAGTCTTAGCATTGTCTCAACCAGCTTCATGAGGAGGTCACCTTTGCTTTGCTTTGCACACTCTTACATTTACATTTTAGTCATTTAGCAGACGCTCTTATCCAGAGCGACTTACAGTTAGTGCATACATTATTATTTGTATTTTTCATACTGGCCCTCAGTGGGAAATGAACCCACAACCCTGGCATTGCAAACGCCATGCTCTATCAACTGAGCTACATCCCTGCCGGCCATTCCCTCCCCTACCCTGGACGACGCTGGGCCAATTGTGCGCCACGCCATGGGTCTCCCGACCACTGAGCCACTCGGGAGCTAGCTCTTGGCATTCTTTAAACCAGCTTCATGAGGTAGTCACCTGTAATGCATTTCAATTAACAGGTGTGCCTTCTTAAAAGTTAATTTGTGGAATTTCTTTCCTTCTTAATGAGTTTGAGCCAATCAGTTGTGTTGTGACAAGGGGGAGGGGTATACAGAAGATAGCCTTATTTGGTAAAAGACCAAGTCCATATTATGGCAAGAACAGCTCAAATAAGCAAAGAGAAACTACAGTCCATCATTACTTTAAGACATTAAGGTAAGTCACTCCAGAAAATTTCAAGAATTTTAAAAGTTTTTTCAAGTGTAGTTGCAAAAACCATCAAGCGCTATGATGAAACTGGCTCTCATGAGGACCGCCACAGGAATGAAAGACCCAATTACCTCTGCTGCAGAGGATACGTTCATTAGAGTTACCAGCCTCAGAAATTGCAGCCCAAATAAATGCTTCAGAGGTCAAGTCACAGACACACCTCAACATCAACTGTTCAGAGGGGACTGTGTGAATCAGTCCTTCATGGTCGAACTGCTGCAAAAAAAACCCTACTAAAGAATACCAATAAGAAGAAGAGACTTGCTTGGGCCAAGAAACACAAGCAAAGGACATTAGACCGGTGGAAATTTGATTTTTGGTTCCAGCCGCCGTGTCTTTGTGAGACGCGGTGTGGGTGAACGGATGATCGCATGTGTATTTCCCACTGTAAAGCATGGAGGAGGAGGTGTTATGGTGTGGGGGTGCTTTGCTGGTGACACTGTCTGTGATTTATTTAGAATTCAAGGCACACTTAACCAGCATGGCTACCACAGCATTCTGCAGCGATACGCCATCCCATCTGGTTTGGGCTTAGTGGGACTATCATTTGTTTTTCAACAGGACAATGACCCAACACACCTCCAGGCTGTGTAAGGGCTATGTTACCAAGAAGGAGAGTGATGTAGTGCTGCATCAGATGACCTGGCCTCCACAATCCCCCGACCTAAACCAAATTGAGATGGTTTGGGATGAGTCGGACCACAGAGTGAAGGAAAAGTGGTCCTCTGTAGCTCAGGTGGTAGAGCACGGCGCTTGTAACGCCAAGGTAGTGGGTTCGATCCCCGGGACCACCCATACACAAAAAAATGTATGCACACATGACTGTAAGTCGCTTTGGATAAAAGCGTCTGCTAAATGGCATATTATTATTTAAAAGCAGCCAACAAGTGCTTAGCATATGTGGGAACTCCTTCAAGACTGATGGAAAAGCATTCCAGGTGAAGCTGGTAGAGAGAATGGCAAGTGTGTGCAAAGCTGTCATCAAGGCAAAGGGTGGCTATTTTAAGAATCTGAAATATAAAACATATTTTGATTTGTTTAACACTTTTTTGGTTACTACATGATTCCATATGTGTTATTTCATAGTTTTGATGTCTTCACTATTAGTCTAAAATGTAGAAAAAATTCCAAATAAAGAAAACCCCTTGAATGATTAGGTGTTCTAAATATGTTGACCGGTAGTGTAAGTATTCACACCTGAGTCAATACTTTATAGAAGCACCTTTTAGCAGCGGTTACAGCTGAGTCTTTCTGGGTAAGTCTCTAAGAGCTTTCTAAACCTGGATTTTGCAACATTTACTATTATTATTTTACAAATTCTTCAACTCCGTCAAATTGGTTGTTGATCATTGCTAGACAACAGTGGCCGTAAGTGCTTTTTAAGATGAGGACCATTATTTATTTTTTAATGAACATGGCCTTATTTCTATTACAGCATGTTGGATTACTTTCATTCATATTCCATTCACCCAGTTCAATGTAACATCGATAGGTTTATTCTACTACATGATACTCACATTTTCCCTATACCCATCATGAGGTTGCTACAACCTAGTCTATGAATGAAAGTTTACAACGTAGGTGACATACGGACAGTGACACATTCAATACCGTATTGCACACTCTTGCCTGCAATTAGCTTATCTAGGGTGTAATCATTTGTCCAACAGTTGCAAACAAGAGTTTCTAATGGACAAATTCAGATATGTTTATATGTTTGAGCCGGGTGTTTGAGTAACTAAACTAGCCAGCTAGCTAACATAGCATCCCTCTGTTGGAGCAGGGTGTTTGAGTAACTAAACTAGCCAGCTAGCTAACATAGCATCCCTCTGTTGGAGCCGGGTGTTTGAGTAACTAAACTAGCCAGCTAGCTAACATAGCATCCCTCTGTTGGAGCAGGGTGTTTGAGTAACTAAACTAGCCAGCTGCATTTGCTAGCTAAGTAAGTGAAACTGAAAGTGAAAAGAAATGATGAATTCTCGCTCTCTTCTTTCGGTTTCATTTTTGAATAAATTAGTTTGTTGAGAACTGCTAAACTATTGTATTTCTCTCTCTTTGAGTCAACTACTCACCACATTTTATGCAATGCAGTGCTAGCTAGCTAGCTGTAGCTTGTGTTTTCAGTACTAGATGAATTCTCTGATCCTTTCATTGGGTGGACAACATGTCAGTTCATGCTGCAAGAGCTCTGATAGGTTGGAGGACGTCCTCCGGAAATTGTCATAATTACTGTGTAAGTCTATGGAAGAGAGTTGTCCTATCGTACAGAGTGCTGTTGAGGCTACTGTAGACCTTCATTGCAAAACAGTGTGTTTTAATCAATTATTTGGTTACAGGTGAGAATATTGAGTATAGTTTTATCTAAAAAGGATAACTTTTCAATGTTTTACCATTTTTATTTTTATGAAATTCACTGAGGAGGATGCTCTCATTCCTTTCCTACTCAGAGGAGCCTCCACTGCTACACAACCATTCTCAGGTCTTGCCATAGATTATCAAGTAGATTTAAGTCAAATGTGTAACTCGGCCACTCAAGAACATTCATTACCTTCTTAGTTAGCAAATCCAGCGTAAATTTGGCCTTGTGTTTTAGGTTATTGTCCTGCTGAAAGGTGAATGCATCTCACAGTGTCTGGTGGAAGCAGACTGAAACAGGTTTTCCTCTAGGATTTTGCCTGTGCTTAACTTCATTCCATTAATTTTTATCCTGAAAAACTCCCCAGTCCTTAACGATTACAAGCATACCCATAACATGATGCAGCCACCACTAAGCTTGGAAATTTGAAGAGTGGTACTCAGAAATGTGTTGGATTGGATTTGCCCTAACATAACACTTTGTATTCAGGACAAAAAGTTAATTGCTTTGCCACATTTTTTTGCATTATTACTTTAGTTCCTTGTTGCAAACAGGATGCATGTTTTGGAATATTTTTTATTATGTACAGGCTTCCTTCTTTTCACTCTGTCATTTAGATTAGTATTGTGGAGTAACTACAATGTTGTTGATCCATTCTCAGTTTTCTCCTATCACAGCCATTAAACTCTGTAACTGTTTAAAAGTCAGCATTAGCCTCATGGTGAAATCCCTGAGCGGTTTCCTTCCTCTCCGGCAACTGAGTTAGGAAGGATGTCTCTATCTTTGTAGAGGCTGGGTATATTGATACACTATCCAAAGTGTAATGAATGAAGGAATATTGAATGTCGTCTACCCATAGGTGCCCTTCTTTCCGAGGCATTGGAAAACTTCCCTGGTCTTTGTGGTTTAATCTGTGTTTGAAATTCACTGCTCGACTGAGGGACCGTATAGATAATTGTACAGTATGTCTGGGGTACGGAGATGAGGTAGTCATTCAAAAATCATGTTAAACACTATTATTGCACACAGAGTGAGTCCAAGCAACTTATTATGTGACTTGTTGAGAATATTTTTACTCCTGAACTTTCTTAGGCTTGTCATAACAAATAGGTTGAATTCTTATTAACTCAAGACAACTCAGCTTTTTATTTTTAATTAATTTGTTCGAAAAACATGATTCCACTTTGACATTTTGGGATATTGTGTGTATGCCAGTGACAAAATTAATCTCAATTTAATCGATTTTAAATTCAGGGTTGTAACAACAAAATGTGAAAAAGTGGAAGGGGTATAAATACTTTCTGAAGGCACTATTCATACAGTATTTAGTGGCTATTTCGCTGTTAACTAAAGATCTCCAATACGAACAGCTCTTAGTTGTGTTATTCACTCCTCTTCACCTCATGTTAGAGAACAGCTATTAGTTGTTCACAATAACCCACGGGGTTGAGTGCCTTGTTGTTTAAATTCAATAACACCATAGAGATTTCAATCATATCCATCTATCTTACCTTATAGGCCTAACTCAATATTAGGGACCTAATAACACCATAGAGAATCAAATCAAGCTTTATTTATACAGCACATTTCAGACATGGAATTGAACACAATGTGCTTCACAGGAAAAACACTAATAAAAACAATTAAAATAAAACTAAATATTTACAACACAATTATAAGAGGATAAAAAACTAAAGAATTACAATAAAAACTGCACGACTAAAAAGCACCCTGAGGAAAAGCACCACTAAAAAGGTGTGTTTTAAGATCTATTTTTTCAAATGCCACAGTTTCGTTCCCCCTCAGGTTCTCTGGCTATTCCAGAGGCTGGGAGGCATAGTAACTAAAGGCTGACTCTCCATGCCTCTTGGTCCTAGGCTTTGGGATAGTTAAAAAGGCCAGTGACACTGCAGGCCTTTTCTCTAATCAGAGCTTTCTGACTCTCCCCAAGACAAAACTCACTGCTGGTAATCAGATATCCATCCTCCTCCTCCTCCTCTTCACCCTCCTTCTCCTCTTTCACTGTGACAGTCATCTCCCCCTCCTCCCCTTTCACTGTGACAGTCATCTCCCCCTCCTCCCCTTTAACTGTGACAGTCATCTCCCCCTCCTCCCCTTTCACTGTGACAGTCATCTCCCCCTCCTCCCCTTTCACTGTGATATCCTCCTCTTCCTCTTTCACGACAATGTTCAGCCCCAGAGCTTCTTTCTCCAACCAGCACACATCTTCTTTTGTACGGGGTGAGTAGCTTATTGAGCTCATGGTTGTGGACGTTAGTTGGCTAGCTAGTTAATTAGCATTAGCGTAGTGCTAGGCTATCTTAACAAGCTAGCTGAATAACAACATATATATGACTAGTAAGCACACAGACTGTGTGTTTATAACCCTGCTGTTAATAGTGGTCCTCTGTAGCTCAATTGGTAGAGCATTGCGCTTGTAACGCCAGGGTAGTGGGTTCGATGCCCGGGACCACCCATACGTAAAAATGTATGCGCACTAAGTCGCTTTGGATAAAAGCATCTGCTAAACGGCATATTATTATTATTATAATACACACAAAATGCTTTTTCAGTTCTGCCCACAAATGTTCTATAGGATTGAGGTCAGGGCTTTGTGATGGCCACTCAAATTCCTTGACTTTGTTGTCCTTAAGCCATTTTGCCACAACGTTGGATGTATGCTTGGGGTCATTGTCCATTTGGAAGACCTATTTGCGACCAAGCTTTAACTTCCTGACTGATGTCTTGAGATGTTGCTTTAATATATCCACATCATTTTCCTTCCGCATGATGCAATCTATTTTGTGAAGTGCACCAGTCCCTCCTTCAGCAAATCACCCCCACAGCATGATGCTGCCACCCCGGTGCTTCACAGTTGGGATGGTGTTCATCGGCTTGCAAGCGACCCCCTCACCCACCCCCTACCCCCTTTTTCCTCCAAACATAACGATGGTCATTATGGCCAAACAGTTCTATTTTTGTTTCATCAGACCAGAGGACATTTCTCCAAAAAGTACGATCTTTGTCCCCATGTGCAGTTGCAAACCGTAGTCTGGCTTTTTTATGACGGTTTTGGAGCAGTTGCCGAGCGGCTTTTCAGGTTATGTTGACATAGGATTCGTTTTACTGTGGATATAGATACTTTTGTACCAGTTTCCTCCAGCAGCTTCACAAGGTCCTTTGCTGTTTTTCTGGGATTGATTTGCACATTTCGCACCAAAGTATGTTCATCTCTTTGAGACAGAACGCGTCTCCTTCCTGAGCGGTATGACGGCTGCGTGGTCCCATGGTGTTTATACTTGCGTACTATTGTTTGTACAGATTAACGTGGTACCTTCAGGCGTTTGGAAATTGCTCCTAAGGATGAACCAGACTTGTAGAGGTCTACCATTTTTTTTCCTGAGGTCTTGGCTGATTTCTTTTCATTTTCCCATGATGTCAAGCAAAGAGGCACTGAGTTTGAAGGTAGGCCTGGAAATACATCCACAGGTACACCTCCAATTGACTCAAATGATGTCAATTAGCCTATCAGAAGCTTCTAAAGCCATGACATCATTTTTTGGAATTTTCCAAGCTGTTTAAAGGCACAGTCAACTAAGTGTATGTAACTTCTGACCCACTGGAATTGTGATATAGTGAATTATACGTGAAATAATCTGTTTGTAAAGAATTGTTGTCATGCACAAAGTAGATGTCCTAACCGACTTGCCAAAACTATAGTTTGTTAACAAGAAATTTGTGGAGTGGTTGAAAAACAAGTTTTAATGACTCCAACCTAAGTCTATGTAAACTTCCGACTTCAACTGTATATGACATGTAATAACTAGTAAGCACACAGACTGTGTTTAAAACCTTGCTGTTAATATACAGTCGTGGTCAAAAGTTTTGAGAATGACACAAATATTAATTTTCACAAAGTCTGCTGCCTCAGTTCTTATGATGGCAATTTGCATATACTCCAGAATGTTATGAAGAGTGATCAGATGAATTGCAATTAATTGCAAAGTCCCTCTTTTCCATGAAACTGAACTTAATCCACTGCATTTCAGCCCTGCCACAAAAGGACCAGCTGATATTATGTCAGTGATTCTCTCGTTAACACAGGTGAGAGTGTTGACGAGGACAAGGCTGGAGATCACCCTGTCATGCTGATTGAGTTAGAATAACAGACTGGAAGCTTTAAAAGGAGGGTGGTGCTTGAAATCATCATTGTTCTTCCTCTGTTAACCATGATTACCTGCAAGGAAACACGTGCCGTCATCATTGCTTTGCACAAAAAGGGCTTCACAGGCAAGGATATTGCTGCTAGTAAGATTGCACCTAAATCAACCATTTATCGGATCATGAAGAACTTCAAGGAGAGAGGTTCAATTGTTGTGAAGAAGGCTTCAGGGCGCCCAAGAACGTCCAGCAAGCGCCAGGACCGTCTCTTAAAGTTGATTCAGCTGCGGGATCGGGGCACCACCAGTGCAGAGCTTGCTCAGGAATAGCAGCAGGCAGGTGTGAGTGCATCTGCACGCACAGTGAGGCAAAGGCTTTTGGAGGATGGCCTGGTGTCAAGAAGGGCAGCGAGGAAGCCACTTCTCTCCAGGAAAAACATCAGGGATGGACTGCTATTCTGCAAAAGGTACAGGGATTTAACTGCTGAGGACTGGGGTAAAGTAATTTTCTCTGATGAATCCCCTTTCCGATTGTTTGGGACATCCGGAAAAAAGCTTGTCCGGAGAGAAGACAAGGTGAGCGCTACCATCAGTCCTGTGTCATGCCAACAGTAAAGCATCCTGAGACCATTCGTGTGTGGGGTTGCTTCTCAGCCAAGGGAGTGGGCTCACTCACAATTTTGCCTAAGAACACAGCCATGAATAAAGAATGGTACCAACACATCCTCAGAGAGCAATTTCTTCCAACCATCCAAGAACAGTTTGGTGACGACCAATGCCTTTTCCAGCATGATGGAGCACCTTGCCATAAGGCAAAAGTGATAACTATGTGGCTCGGGGAACAAAACATCGAAATGTTGGGTCCATGGCCAGGAAACTCCCCAGACCTTAATCCCATTGAGAACTTGTGGTCAATCCTCAAGAGGGTGGACAAACAAAAACCCACCAATTCTGACAAACTCCAAGCATTGATTAGGCAAGAATGGGCTGCCATCAGTCAGGATGTGGCCCAGTAGTTAATTAACAGCATGCCATTGCAGAGGTCTTGAAATAGAAGGGTCAAATATTGACTCTTTGCATAAACTTAATGTAATTGTCAATAAAAGCCTTTGACACTTATGGAATGCTTGTAATTATACTTCAGTATACCATAGTAACATCTGAGAAAAATATCTAAAAACACTGAAGCAGCAAACTTTGTGAAGACCAATACTTGTGTCATTCTCAAAACTTTTGACCACGACTGTACATGAAATGGTCAAAAGAGCGCCGATGTTTTGGTTTCTATGTTTGCTAGCAAGCTACCGAGGAGGCTGATGAGTCTGTGATGTTGTTGAAAAAGCTTCCTGTCCACTGGACTATACGTCACACAAGAAACAGCTCTTGAAAGACTCACATCGTCATCTGCTGACTGGAGTGGGTAACACAGTTTGGGAAAATATTCATTATACTGTGTTCATTCTGCCAAACAATATCATGTCATTTCAAAATATGGTGAGCTGGATGGTAGACGGGGTTGATCATGGTGATGCTGAGTTGGCTGGTGGACAGGGTTCATCATGGTGAATTGGATGGTAGACAGGGTTGATTATGTTGAGTTGTAGACAGGGTTGATCATAGTGATGGTGAATTGTCCTCAGACATTGTTATCAGTCTTCAGATCCCTCTAGCTTGCTCGCTTAACAAACCAAAGAAATCTACCTGCCAACATTTCTGTAATCTCTGGTGAACAGACTTAACTGGTATCATAGCATTTGTCAACAGACTGTGGGACGGCAGCGACTTAAGGGACTTTTCTGACCACATCTCAACTAGTCAACATGTTAAACAGACCCTTGCCTTAACCCTAACGATAGACCTGCAGAGAGAGGGGGAGAAGCTACCGCCCTGCTTTCTCTGAGCTGACCAATCCTGTTGTTAGGAAACACCCACACCATTCTGTTGTTGGGGTACGTACGCCCACACCATTCAAACACAGACTATTTCACTCACATTGCAATTAATAGAAATCTGGAAATAATGGACAGTTATTTAAAATTTGAGGGTGGACCCCTTGTTGACAGTACATCAAATTACACTAAGGAAGGCCACATTAAGAAAGCTTGAGGTGGCAAAACTCACCCTGTATGGCTTCTCTCCGGTGTGTGTACACTAGTCTACCATTAAGTGGATTGAGCTAACAAAAGTGGAAAGGTTACCCAACAGTGTGGTATTTTCTCTTGTGTCCAGCCAGGTGTCCTGACTGAGTGAATCTCTTCCCACACTGATCACAGCTAAAAGGCTTCTCTCCTGTGTGTATTCTCTTGTGTAGTAGAAGTCCCTGTGAAGTGGCAAAGCTCATTCCACAGTCTGAGCAGTGGTAAGGCTTCTCGCCTGTATGTATTCTCTTGTGTCCAGCCAGGTTTCCTGACTGAGTGAATCTCTTCCCACACTGATCACAACCAAAAGGCTTCTCTCCTGTGTGTATTCTCTTGTGTCCAACCAGGTTTCCTGACTGAGTGAATCTCTTCCCACATTGATCACAGCTATAAGGTTTCTCTCCCGTGTGTGTTCTCTGGTGTACTAGAAGTCCAACTAAAGTGGTTAAGCTCATTCCACAGTAAGAGCAGTGGTAAGGTTTCTCTCCTGTGTGTATTCTCTGGTGTATTTTAAGTTTTGCTGAAGAGGTGAAACTCTTTCCACAGTCAAAGCAGCAGTGAGGTTTCTTCCCTGTAAGTCTCTGCTGGTGTTTCTTGAGGTGTTCTGATCTGGAGAGACTCTTCTCTGCCTCATGATGTTGGTTAGCCTCCCCAGATGATAAGCCCCTTCTACTGAGAGAGCGACGGTTAGGGCTGTCCCCTGTGAAACAAAGACAGACAGTTAGGGTTCCTTCTTCATATCGAAGTTAGTTCAAGGCCCAGCTTTCCAAACTATTGTGATCAGATTTGAGCATTTTGGATGGGTTAAAATCATCAATGTAACCAATGGGGTAGGAGTGTTTCTAATGATTCTACATTTTAAGAAGGTTAGTGATTGTATTTAATGGTAATTAAGGACATCTAGGGAGTGTCCCAAAATAAATGTATGTAAGAGCATAAACCCACTCCGTCCCGGTGTTTTCCTGCAGTCGACCAGCAGCACAGACACCCTCTTCAGACCCAGCAGTAAGTTACCAGGAGAGGCACGACCTGGGGACCCCAAGAGGGGGAGGGGGGAGGAGGGTTGGAGGGAGAGGGAGGAGGGGGGTGGGATAGGTGTTTCCTGTAAATCCCAAAAAGAGGGTAGTGGAGTTTAAGTTAGTACACTAAGGGTAAAACAACACAACAATGGTATGATGAGGTCTTGCATTTAAATGGGGACGGCCACAACGGAGTGGAAACAATGCCCCCTTGCTGTTTAAGACATAATGGACACCAAATACATTTTTTCCAAACTCTGCTTCTTCATTCCGGTCGGTTGAACAACAGGAAGTTACCAAACCACAGAAGATGAAAAATGTGGTTTTCAACGATGGGTTTATGATATAGCTTGCAACTTGTAAACGATTACCCATTCCTAAAAGTGAGTACTACTTTCACAGCATGTTAAAAATAATTTACATTGTCTGTTTGCTTGCTACACAGATTTGTAGCGCTCAAATATTGTAACTGTATGTAACACGCACGATGTGAACCCGTGGCTCCCACGGGAGAAACCAATATCTTACACTTCAGACCAATAGGACATTCCCTATCGGGAAAAAGGGCAAATTGATTTAGCTTATTTTTATTTTAGACCCCAATTACGTTTCTATGTGAGAATTCCACGAATATTTTTGGGCATTGCTGGCGATGGAATCAGCCAATAACAAAAGGGATGGAAGTATAGACAGCGTTCCTTGATCTGATCTACAGGCTATTTGATCTGATCTACAGGCTATTTGATCTGATCTTCAGGATATGCATCAGACTATTTTGAAATGTTAACCTAATATAATACATTGCCTTTAGAACGTCTACACTCCCTTGAACCTTTTTCACATTTTGTTACGTTACAAAGTGGGATTTAAATACACCGCTCAAAAAAATTAAGGGAACACTAAAATAACACATCCTAGATCTGAATGAATGAAATAATCTTATTAAATACTTTTTTCTTTACATAGTTGAATGTGCTGGCAACAAAATCACACAAAAATTATCAATGGAAATCAAATTTATCAACCCATGGAGGTCTGGATTTGGAGTCACACTCAAAATTAAAGTGGAAAACCACACTACAGGCTGATCCAACTTTGATTTAATGTCCTTAAAACAAGTCAAAATGAGGCTCAGTAGTGTGTGTGGCCTCCACGTGCCTGTATGACCTCCCTACAACGCCTGGGCATGCTCCTGATGAGGTGGCGGATGGTCCCCTGAGAGATCTCCTACCAGACCTGGACTAAAGCATCCGCCAACTCCTGGACAGTCTGTGGTGCAACGTGGCGTTGGTGGATGGAGCGAGACATGATGTCCCAGATGTGCTCAATTGGATTCAGGTCTGGGGAACGGGCGGTCCATAGCATCAATGCCTTCCTCTTTCAGGAACTGCTGACACACTCCAGCCACATGAGGTCTAGCATTGTCTTGCATAAGGAGGAACCCAGGGCCAACCACACCAGCATATGGTCTCACAAGGGGTCTGAGGATCTCATCTCGGTACCTAATGGCAGTCAGGCTACCTCTGGCGAGCACATGGAGGGCTGTGCGGCCCCCCAAAGAAATGCCACCCCACACCATGACTGACCCACCTCCAAACCGGTCATGCTGGAGGATGTTGCAGGCAGCAGAACGTTCTCCACGGCATCTCCAGACTCTGTCACGTCTGTCACGTGCTCAGTGTGAACCTGCTTTCATCTGTGAAGAGCACAGGGCGCCAGTGGCGAATTTGCCAATCTTTGTGTTCTCTGGCAAATGCCAAACGGCCTGCACGGTGTTGGGCTGTAAGCATAACCCCCACCTGTGGACGTCGGGCCCTCATACCACCCTCATGGAGTCTGTTTCTGACCGTTTGAGCAGACACATGCACATTTGTGGCCTGCTGGAGGTCATTTTGCAGGGCTCTGGCAGTGCTCCTCCTGCTCCTCCTTGCACAAAGGCGGAGGTAGCGGTCCTGCTGCTGGGTTGTTGCCCTCCTACGGCCTCCTCCACGTCTCCTGATGTACTGGCCTGTCTCCTGGTAGCGCCTCCATGCTCTGGACACTACGCTGACAGACACAGCAAACCGTCTTGCCACATCTCGCATTGATGTGCCATCCTGGATGAGCTGCACTACCTGAGCCACTTGTGTGGGTTGTAGACTCCGTCTCATGCTACCACTAGAGTGAAAGCACCGCCAGCATTCAAAAGTGACCAAAACATCAGCCAGGAAGCATAGGAACTGAGAAGTGGTCTGTGGTCACCACCTGCAGAACCACTCCTTTATTGGGGGTGTCTTGCTAATTGCCTATAATTTCCACCTTTTGTCTATTCCATTTGCACAACAGCATGTGAAATTTATTGTCAATCGGTGTTGCTTCCTAAGTGGACAGTTTGATTTCACAGAAGTGTGATTGACTTGGAGTTACATTGTGTTGTTTAAGTGTTCCCTTAATTTTTTTGAGCAGTGTATATTCAATTATACTTTTTTGTAATTGATGTGCTAATTTCAAATTGTCAATGTGGCTTTGATTGGATAGTTGATGTTACGTTGGAAAGCTTTATGTTTGACAGTTTGCGATAGAACACATTTAAAAAAGGGTGGGTGTCATGTTTTGGCTGACAAATGTACTAAAATGTAATAACATACAGTACCAGTCAAAAGTTTGGACACCTACTCATTCAAGGGTTTTATTTTATTTTTTACATTGTAGAATAATAATCATGTTGTAACCAACAAAGTGTTAAACAAATCCAAATATATTCCAGGTGACTACCTCATGAAGCTGGTTGAGAGAATGCCAAGAGTGTGCAAAGCTTTCATCAAGGCAAAGGGTGGCTATTGAAGAATCTCAAATATAACATGTTTTTGATTTGTTTAACACTTTTTTGGTTACTACACGATTCCATCGGTGTTATTTCATAGCTATGATGTCTTCAATACTATTCTACAATGTAAAAAATAGTAAAAATAAAGAAAAACTCTTGAATGAGTAGGTGTGTCCAAACTTTTGACTGGTACTGTATATATTTCTTTCCACTTTCAAATGTTACAACAAAGACGTTTGGAGGTACGGGCTGCAGTCCGAATTCTTCATGTTGCAGGCAGTCAGACAGAAAACGTTGTGATAAATATACTTGCCCCACAGATTATTTGGAAGCGGTGTCTTTCTGCTGTGTATGCGTTAGCCTAGCTATTGTACTAAAAGCACCTCTGTCATATTATTCACACACTAGCCTACCAGGCTACCTATGAATGGGCGAATAAATCACGTGGCAGTTATCTTTCCAAGGAAATTAACTTCAATATGATTAGGCTATAGTTTACTACAGTGTCTGTTAAAATAAATAATTTGGGGGCGCTCAACCAACGTGAGTCGAGGTAAAATCCCAAAATCGTATCATAAAGCAAAAGGCGTACCATGGGGAACAAGCGTTTAGTCTCCTCTCCTCTCCTAGTTCGGCAGCCATACCTCTCCTCTCCTAGTTAAGCAGCCATACCTCTCCTGTCCTAGTTCAGCAGCCATACCTCTCCTCTCCTAGTTCGGCAGCCATACCTCTCCTGTCCTAGTTCAGAAGCCATACCTCTCCTGTCCTAGTTCAGAAGCCATACCTCTCCTGTCCTAGTTCAGAAGCCATACCTCTCCTCTCCTAGTTCAGAAGCCATAACTCTCCTCTCCTAGTTCAGAAGCCATACCTCTCCTCTCCTAGTTCAGAAGCCATACCTCTCCTAGTTCAGAAGCCATACCTCTCCTGTCCTAGTTCAGCAGCCATACCTCTCCTGTCCTGGTTCGGCAGACATACCTCTCCTGTCCTAGTTCGGCAGCCTTACCTCTCCTCTCCTAGTTCAGAAGCCATACCTCTCATTTTACATTTTAGTCATTTAGCAGATGCTCCAGAGCGATTTACAGTTAGTGAGTGCATACTTTTTTTTTTTTCATACTGGCCCCCCGTGGGAATCAAACCCACAACCCTGGCGTTGCAAACGCCATGCTCTACCAACTGAGCTACACGGGCACTCCTCTCCTAGTTGGGCGTGCCAGATCAGGTGAGCGTTTGGTCTCAATTAAATAGAGTAGTCTATATATGAATGGATGGAGAAGCACGGCAGTTATCTTCCCAAGGAAATGAACTTCCTAAATATTATTAGGCTATACAGTTCCTATGGAAAGTCTACACCCACTATAACTTTTTCACATTTTGTTGCTTTAAAAAGTGGGATTGAAATAGATTTGATTATAATTTTCGTAATTCATCTACACAAAATAATGTGAAAGTTAAAACAAAATTCTACAAATTTGTACAAACAAATACAAATCAATAACTAAAATATAGTCATTACATGAGTATTCACCCCCTTTGTTTAAAAAATCACATAAGTGACATGGACTGTAAAATAATAGCGGTTAACATGATTTTTTTGAATGACTAACCCTTCCTATGTTAATAATGATCAAAGATGTTCACAATAATCCCCAATAATGACCACCTGCAACCCTGTACCTGTGACTATTCACAATAATCCACAATAATGACCACCTGCAACCCTGTACATGGGACTATTCACAATCATGATCACCTGCAACCCTGTACATGTGACTATTCATAATAATCTCCAATAATAATGACCACCTGCAACCCTGTAATGTGACTATTCCCAATAATTCCCAATAATGACCACCTGCAACCCTGTACATGGGACTATTCACAATCATGATCACCTGCAACCCTGTACATGTGACTATTCCCAATAATCCACAATAATGACAACCTGCACATTTGGCTATTCACAGTAATCCCCAATAATGACCACCCGCAATGCTGTACATGTGACTATTAAAAATACTGACCACCCGCAACCATGTACATGTGACTATTCCCAACAATGATCACCCGCAACCATGTACATGTAACTATTCCCAACAACGATCACCCGCAACCATGTACATGTGACTATTCCCAACAACGATCACCCGCAACCCTGTACATGTGACTATTCCCAACAATGATCACCCGCAACCCTGTACATGTGACTATTCCCAACAATGATCACCCGCAACCCTGTACATGTGACTATTCCCAACAATGATCACCCGCAACCCTGTACATGTGACTATTCCCAATAATAACCACCCGCAACCATGTACATGTGACTATTCCCAATAATAACCACCCGCAACCATGTACATGTGACTATTCCCAATAATGACCACCCGCAACCCTGTACATGTGACTATTCCCAATAATGACCACCCGCAACCCTGTACATGTGACTATTCCCAATAATGACCACCCGCAACCCTGTACATGTGACTATTCCCAACACTGACCACCGGCAACCATGTACATGTGACTATTCCCAACACTGACCACCGGCAACCATGTACATGTGACTATTCCCAACACTGACCACCGGCAACCATGTACATGTGACTATTCCCAATAATGACCACCCGCAACCCTGTACATGTGACTATTCACAATAATGACCTGCAACCCTGCACATGTGACTATTCCCAATAATCCCCAATAATGACCACCTGCAACGCTGTACATGTGACTATTAAAAATACTGACCACCTGCAACCCTGTACATGTGACTATTCCCAACAATGATCACCCGCAACCCTGTACATGTGACTATTCCCAATAATAACCACCCGCAACCCTGAACATGTGACTATTCACAATAATGACCACCTGCAACCCTATACATGTAACTATTCACAATACTGACCACCTGCAACCCTGTACATATGACTATTCACAATACTGACCACCTGCAACCCTGTACATTTGACTATTCCCAATAATCCACAATAATGACCACCTGCAACCCTGTACATGTGACTATTCACAATAATGACCTGCAACCCTGTACTCAGTAAGCTGCTAGTGGAGTAGCCTACAGCCAACTGGTAAGCTGCTAGTGGAGTAGCCTACAGCCAACTGGTAAACTGCTAGTGGAGTAGCCTACATTCAACTGGTAAACTGCTAGTGGAGTAGCCAAGGGTTTTTCTTTATTTTTACTATTTTTTACATTGTAGAGTAATAGTGAAGACATCAAAACTATGAAATAACACATATGGAATCATGTTGTAACCAACACAGTGTTAAACAAATCAGAATATATTCCAGGTGACTACCTCATGAAGATGGTTGAGAGAATGCCAAGACTGGCTAAAGCTGTCATCAAGGCAAAGGGTGGCTATTTGAAGAATCTCAAATATAAAATATGTTGATTTGTTTAACACTTTCTTGGTTACTACATTATTCCATATGTGTTATTTCATAGTTTTGATGTCTTCACTATTATTCTACAACGTAAAAATAAAGAAAAACCCTTGAATGAGTAGGTGTGTCCAAACTTTTGACTGGAACTGTATATATTTCTTTCCACTTTCAAATGGTACAACAAAGTCGTTTAGAGGTAGAGGGCTGCGGGCTCCGACAGAGATCATTGCAGCGCGGTCCGTATTTTTCATGTTGAGGGCGGTCAGACAGAAAACGTTGTGATAAATATACTTGTCCCGCAGATTATTTGGAAACGGTGTCTTTCTGCTGTGTATGCGTTAGCCTAGCTATTGTACTAAAAGCACCTCTGTCAAATTATTCACACACTAGCCTACCAGGCTACCTATGAATGGGAGAATAAATCACATGGCAGTTATCTTTCCAAGGAAAATCACTTAAATATAATTAGGCTATAGTTTACTACAGTGTCTGTTAATAGAAAGAAGTTGGGGACGCTCAACCAACGTAAGTCGAGGTGAAATCCCAAAATGTGATTATCAATATAAAGCAAAAGGCGCAACATGGGGATCGAGAGTTGAGTCTTCTCCTTCTCAATATATATTAATTATCCATTTATTTGTCTCTGACTGAAAATATTCCCGCTCCTAAAAGACAGGCTATATCCTACGTGCAAAACATAGGTCAAGAAAAAATACAACGGACCGCTCATCTTTCTTGCTGTTTCAAGTTCAGCAGCCATACCTCTCCTTTCCTAGTTCAGCAGGCATACCTCTCCTGTCCTGTCCTAGTTCAGCAGGCATACCTCTCCTGTCCTGTCCTGTCCTAGTTCAGCAGCCATACCTCTCCTGTCCTAGTTCAGCAGCCATACCTCTCCTGTCCTAGTTCAGCAGCCATACCTCTCCTGTCCTAGTTCAGCAGCCATACCTTTCCTGTCCTAGTTCAGCAGCCATACCTCTCCTGTCCTATTTCAGCAGCCATACCTCTCCTGTCCCATTTCATCAGCCATACCTCTCCTCTCCTAGTTCAGCAGCCATACCTCTCCTCTCCTAGTTCAGCAGCCATACCTCTCCTCTCCTAGTTCAGCAGCCATACCTCTCCTGTCCTAGTTCAGCAGTCATACCTCTCCTCTCCTAGTTCAGCAGCCATACCTCTCCTCTCCTCTCCTAGTTCAGCAGCCATACCTCTCCTCTCCTAGTTCAGCAGCCATACCTCTCCTCTCCTAGTTCAGCAGCCATACCTCTCCTCTCCTAGTTCAGCAGCCATACCTCTCCCATCCTGTCCTAGTTCAGCAGCCATACCTCTCCTCTCCTGTCCTAGTTCAGCAGCCATACCTCTCCTGTCCTAGTTCAGCAGCCATACCTCTCCTCTCCTAGTTGGGCGTGCCAGATCAGGTGAGCGTTTGGTCTCAATTAAATAGAGTAGTCTATATATGAATGGACGGAGAAGCACAGGCAGTTATCTTCCCAAGGAAATTAACTTCCTAAATATTATAAGGCTATACAGTTCCTATGGAAAGTCTACACCCACTATAACTTTTTTCACATTTTGTTGCTTTAAAAAGTGGGATTGAAATAGGTTTGATTATAATTTTTCGTAATTCATCTACACAAAATAATGTGAAAGTAAAAACAAAATTCTACAAATGTGTACAAACAAATACAAAACAATAACTAAAATAGTCAGTAAAGTTGGTGTTAAGAAATCACATAATAAGTGATATGGACTGTAAACTAATAGCGGTTAACATGATTTATTTGAATGACTAACCCTTCCTCTGTTAATAATGATGTTGTGTATGGGGTATTAAGCCACCCAGACACATCAAAGATGTTCACAATAATCCCCAATAATGACCACCTGCAACCCTGTACATTTGACTATTCACAATAATGACCACCTGCAACCCTCTACATTTGACTATTCACAATAATGACCACCTGCAACCCTGTACATGTGTCTATTCACAATAATGACCACCTGCAACCCTGTACATGTAACTATTCACAATAATCCCCAATGACGACCATCTGCAACCCTGTACATGTGACTATTCACAATAATGACCACCTGCAACCCTGTACATTTTACTATTCACAAATGACCACCTGCAACCCTGTACATTTTACTATTCACAATAATAACCACCTGCAACCCTGTACATGTGTCTATTCACAATAATCCCCAATAATGACCACCTGCAACCCTGTACATTTGACTATTCACAATATTCCACAATAATAACCACCTGCAACCCTGTACATGTGACTATTCACAATAATGACCACCTGCAACCCTGTACATTTTACTATTCACAAATGACCACCTGCAACCCTGTACATTTTACTATTCACAATAATAACCACCTGCAACCCTATACATGCGTCTTTTTACAATAATCCCCAATAATGACCACCTGCAACCCTGTACAATTGACTATTCACAATATTCCACAATAATGACCACCTGCAAACCTGTACATGTGACTATTCACAATAATCCCCAATAATGACCACCTGCAACCCTGTACATGTGACTATTCACAATAATCCCCAATAATGACCACCTGCAACCCTGTACATGTGAATATTCACAATAATCCACAATAATCCACAATAATGACCTAAATGACAGAGTGAAAGGAGAATATAAATATTCCACAACATCAATCTTGTTTGCAACAAGGCACTAAAGTAATACTGCTAAAAAATTAACACGGAAATGAACACACTTTTTGGGCCTAAATGCAAAGCCTTAAGTTTGGGTCAAATCCAACATTATATCACTGAGTAACTGCCTCCTTATTTTCAAGCATGGTGATGGCTGCATCATGGTAAGGAAATGCTTGACATCGTCAAAGACTGGGGAGTTTTACAGGATGAAACGAAACGGGAGATCCTAGAGGAAAGACTGCTTCAGTCTGCTTTACACCAGACACTGGGAGAGGAACTCACCTTTCAGCAAGACTATAACCTACAACACTAAGCCACATCTAAATCTGTGGGAAGCTAAAAGGCTAGCTTGCTTACAGTTTTTAGCAAGCTGCTAGTGGAGTAGCCTACAGCCAACTGGCAAGCTGCTAGTGGAGTAGCCTACAGCCAACTGGCAAGCTGCTAGTAGAGTAGCCTGAAGCCAGCTGCAAGCTGCTAGTGGAGTAGCCTACAGCCAACTGGCAAGCTGCTAGTGGAGTAGCCTACAGCCAACTGGCAAGCTGCTAGTGGAGTAGCCTACAGCCAACTGGCAAGCTGCTAGTGGAGTAGCCTACAGCCAACTGGCAAGGTGCTAGTGGAGTAGCCTACAGCCAACTGGCAAGCTGCTAGTGGAGTAGCCTACAGCCAACTGGCAAGATGCTAGTGGAGTAGCCTACAGCCAACTGGCAAGGTGCTAGTGGAGTAGCCTACAGCCAACTGGCAAGATGCTAGTGGAGTAGCCTACAGCCAACTGGCAAGATGTTAGTGGGGTAGCCTACAGCCAACTAGCAAGCTGCTAGTGGAGTAGCCTACAGCCAACTGGCAAGCTCCAACTAGCTGCATTGTACCGATAAGTCATTGGTATTGCATTATTGTTTTGCTTTCCGCGATTGGAAAGCAAACACTGGCTCTGACGCTCGTCGGATGTGGCAGGGCTTGAAAACTATTACAGACTACAAAGGGAAGCACAGCCGCGAGCTGCCCAGTGACACAAGCCTACCAGACGAGCTAAACCACTTCTATGCTCGCTTCGAGGCAAGCAACACTGAAGCATGCATGAGAGCACCAGCTGTTCCGGATGACTATGTGATCACGCTCTCCGTAGCCGATGTGAGTAAGACTTTTAAGCAGGTCAACATTCACAAGGCCGCAGGGCCAGACGGATTACCAGGACGTGTACTCCGAGCATGTGCTGACCAACTGGCAAGTGTCTTCACTGACTTTTTCAACATGTCCCTGACTGAGTATGTAATACCAACATGTTTCAAGCAGACCACCATAGTCCCCGTGCCCAAGAACTCTAAGATAACCTGCCTAAATGACTACCGACCCGTAGCACTGACGTCTGTAGCCATGAAGTGCTTTGAAAGACTGGTCATGGCTCACATCAACAGCATAATCCCAGAAACCCTAGACCCACTCAATTTGCATACCGCCTCAACAGATCCACAGATGATGCAATCTCTATCGCACTCCACACTGCCCTTTCCCACCTGGACAAGAGGAACACCTACGTGAGAATGCTATTCATTGACTACAGCTCAGCATTCAACACCATAGTGCCCTCTAAGCTCATCACTAAGCTAAGGATCCTGGGACTAAACACCTCCCTCTGCAACTGGATCCTGGACTTCCTGACGGGCCGCCCCCAGGTGGTAAGGGTAGGTAACAACACATCTGCCACACTGATCCTCAACACGGGGGCCCCTCAGGGGTGCGTGCTCAGTCCCCTCCTGTACTCTCTGTTCACCCATGACTGCATGGCCAGGCACGAATTATACGACTCCAACACCATCATTAAGTTTGCCGACGACACAACAGTGGTAGGCCTGATCACCGACAACGATGAGACAGCCTATAGGGAGGAGGTCAGAGATCTGGCCGTGTGGTGCCAGGACAACAACCTCTCCCTCAACGTGACCAAGACAAAGGAGATGATTGTGGACTACAGGAAAAAAAAGAGGACTGAGCACGCCCCCATTCTCATCGACGGGGCTGTAGTGGAACAGGTTGAGAGCTTCAAGTTCCTTGGTGTCCACATCACCAACTAACTATCATGGTCCAAACACACCAAGACAGTCGTGAAGAGGGCACGACAAAGCCTATTCCCCCTCAGGAGACTAAAAGGATTTGGCATGGGTCCTCAGATCCTCAAAAAATTCTACAGCTGCACCATCGAGAGCATCCTGACTGGTTGCATCACCGCCTGGTATGGCAACTGCTTGGCCTCTGACCGCAAGGCACTACATAGGGTAGTGCGTACGGCCCAGTACATCACTGGGGCAAAGCTTCCTGCCATCCAGGACCTCTATACCAGGCGGTGTCAGAGGAAGGCCCTCAAAATTGTCAAAGACTCCAGCCACCCTAGTCATAGACTGTTCTCTCTGCTACCGCACGGCAAGCGGTACCGGAGTGCCAAGTCTAGGTCCAAAAGACTTCTCAACAGCTTCTACCCCCAAGCCATAAGACTCCTGAACAGCTAATCATGGCTACCCGGACTATTTGCACTGCCCCCCACCCCATCCTTTTTACGCTGCTGCTACTCTGTTAAGTATTTATGCATAGTCACTTTAACTCTACCCACATGTACATATTACCTCAACTACCTCAACTAGCCGGTGCCCCCGCACATTGACTCTGCAACGGTACCCCCCTGTATATATAGCCTCCCTACTGTCACTTTATTTTTACTTCTGCTCTTTTTTTTTCTCAACACTTTTTTTGTTGTTGTTTTATCCTTACTTTTTTTGTTTAAAATAAATGCACTGTTGGTTAAGGGCTGTAAGTAAGCATTTCACTGTAATGTCTGCACCTGTTGTATTCGGCGCATGTGACCAATACAATTTGATTTGATTTGATTTGATTTGTATTGGCATGAGGAAGTGTTATTACGGTAATTAGCTACTGTTTTGTATTGGATTGTTGGGTATTGTGCATGTAGCTGTGTAGCGTTGTCATGAATTGACCAAGTTTGTAAAGCGGTGCAGTAGCCTGTATTCTTGCTGCAAGACAGCCGTGCGTGGCTGCAAATACATTGTGTGTAATTATACTATCGATTATTATCCATCCTGTGTTACCAGCAAGCGAAAATAGTTGTGTCCCCTTAGTCATTTCTGATGCCCCCTTGCCCAGTTCATCCTGCCGCCGGGCCTGGCTACGAGTAACCAGCTAAACTACACAAACGATTTTCCGAAAGTGAAGAACCATTAAATGCTTGCAGTGTAAAAGCAGGAAGTAGGCTACAAAGACCCGTTATATATATTTTTTAAAATTAATCTAAACTCACCTGATTCATTGTAGAAACGTGTGTTTATGGTCGATTGCAGAGTTCAGGCGAAGTTAACTAGATAACAATGTTTATATGTAGTCTACGGACCTTTTAGATCAGGGAGGTAGAGGACCGAGACGTTATATTCCAACATGTCATCCTCTGCCTAAAGTCAAAAGACAAAATGGAGAATAGAGAACATGTGACTCCAACTTCACTTCCGTTCGACTGAAAAATGGGACTTCCGCCAACATACAAATAATACTCCAGCTGCAGGCTTCTGTTTAGCTCATTTTCAAAAGTTACCGTCCGATATCATTTTAACATTCCTCCTTTGTTCAATCATGTTGTCTGGTGTTCTACTCTGCACGGAGCGTAAAGTCACAAGAGAAAAGAGCCAGGCTCCGCCTTCACTTCCATTCAACTTAAACGTTGGGATTCGGCCAACATACAAATAATACTCCAGTCGTAGGAAGCCTTCTGCTTTTAGTAACTCATTTTCTAAAGTTAACGCAGTTTCTCTGGACCCCGCAAGGTTGGACTTTGGGCCTCTATATATAAAATAACATTGAATGTTTCAGCCAGATATGTTAAACATTTTAGTCATTTGGCAGACGCTCTTATCCAGAGCGACTTACAGTTAGTGAGTGAATATTTTGTATTTATTTTTTCATACTGGCCCCCGTGGGAATCGAACCCACAACCCTGCCGTTGCAAACGACATGCTCTACCAACTGAGCTACACGGGGCCTAACATTTCACGAAATCTATACACGGTGTCGTAATGCTGCAATTTTATAGCCTGCTGGCTGGTGGTAATAATATCATTTATTGTTCAGTAATTAAAACTGGACATTCAAACATTGCAGATTTTAAAATAAATGATCCATGCATACTAATCAGCTACCAATTGATGTTTAAAATAATATACAACTGTCCTGTAGCTGCTACCTGAACCTGCATGACATGAACCCTCCTCGTGCTCTCTCCCAGCTTGGATAGAACGCTGTTGTGCATAAATCTATTTATATTAAATAAAGAAAAATCTCATTTACATACACTACCGGTCAAAAGTTTTAGAACACCTACTCATTCAAGGGTTTTTCTTAATTTTTACTATGCTCTACATTGTAGAATAATAGTGAAGACATCAAAACTATGAAATAACACATATGGAATCATGTAGTAACCAAAAAAGTATTTGTATTCATTAGGGATCCCCATTAGCTGCTCCCAAGGCAGCAGCTACTCTTCCTGGGGTCTAAAAAATATTTGTGATTCTTCAAATAGCCACCCTTTGCCTTGATGACAGCTTTGCACACTCTTGACATTCTCTCAACCAGCTTCATGAGGTAGTCACCTGGAATGCATTTCAATAAACAGGTGTGCCTTCTTCAAAGTTAATTTGTGGAATTTCTTTCCTTCTTAATGCGTTTGATTCAATCAGTTTTGTTGTGACAAGGTAAGGGGGGGTACACAGAAGATAGCCATATTTGGTAAAAGACCAAGTCCATATTATGGCAAGAACAGCTCACATAAGCGTTTCTTAAAGTGCAGTCGCAAAAACCATCAAGCTCTATGATGAAACTGGCTCTCATGAGGACCGCCACAGGAATGGAAGACCCAGAGTTACCTCTGCTGCAGAGGATAAGTTCATTAGAGTTACCAGCCTCAGAAATTGCAGCCCAAATAAATGCTTCAGAGTTCAAGTCACAGACACACCTCAACATCAACTGTTCAGAGGGGACTGTGTGAATCAGTCCTTCATGGTCGAATTGCTGCAAAGAAACCACTACTAAAGGACACCAATAAGAAGAAGAGACTTGCCTGGGCCAAGAAACACAAGCAATGGACATTAGACCGGTGGAAATTTGTCCTTTGGTTTGTAGTCCAAGTTGGAGATTTTTGGTTCAAACCGCTGTGTCTGTGTGAGACGCAGTGTGGGTGAACGGATCAAATCAAATCAAATCTTATTGGCCAAATGCACCGAATACAACAGGTGCAGACATTACAGTGAAATGCTTACTTACAGCCCTTAACCAACAGTGCATTTAATTTAAAAAAAGTAGAATAAATAAAATAACAAAAAAGTGTTGAGAAAAAAAGAGCAGAAGTAAAATAAAATAATAGTAGGGAGGCTTTATATACAGGGGGAACAGGTGCAGAGTCAATGTGCTGGGGCACCGGCTAGTTGAGGTAGTTGAAGTAATATGTACATGTGGGTAGAGTTAAAGTGACTATGCATAAATAATTAACAGAGTAGCAGCAGCGTAAAAAGCTGGGGTGGGGGGGCAGTGTAAATAGTCCGGGTAGCCATGATTAGCTGTTCAGGAGTCTTATGGCTTGGGGGTAGAAGCTGTTGAGAAGTATTTTGGACCTAGACTTGGCACTCCGGTACCGCTTGCCGTGCGGTAGCAGAGAGAACAGTCTATGACTAGGGTGTCTGGAGTCTTTGACAATTTTGAGGGCCTTCCTCTGACACCGCCTGGTATAGAGGTCCTGGATGGCAGGAAGCTTGGCCCCAGTGATGTACTGGGCCGTACGCACTACCCTCTGTCGTGCCTTGCGGTCGGAGGCCAAGCAGTTGCCATAACAGTCTGAGATGCAACCAGTCAGTATGCTCTCGATTGTGCAGCTGTGTAATTTGTTGAGGATCTGAGGACCCATGCCAAATATTTTCAGTCTCCTGAGGGAGAATAGGCTTTGGCGGATGATCTCCGCATATGTATTTCCCACCGTAAAGCATGGAGGAGGAGGTGTTATGGTGTGGGGGTGCTTTGCTGGTGACACTGTCTGTGATTTATTTAGAATTCAAGGCACACTTAACCAGCATGGCTACCACAGCATTCTGCAGCAATACACCATCACATCTGGTTTGAACTTAGTTGGACTATCATTTGTTTTTCAACAGGACAATGACCCACTTCCAGGCTGTGTAAGGGCTAATTTACCAAGGAAAGTGATGTAACTGCTGCATCAGATAACCAGGCCTCCACAATCCCCCGACCTCAACCAAATTGAGATGGTTTGGGATGAGTCGGACCGCAGAGTGAAGGAAAAGCAGCCAACAAGTGCTCAGCATATGTGGGACCTCCTTCAAGACTGTTGGAAAAGCATTCCAGGTGAAGCTGGTTGAGAGAATTACAAGAGTGTGCAAAGCTGTCATCAAGGCAAAGGGTGGCTATTTGAAGATTCTCAAATATAAAACATATTTTGATTTGTTTAACACTTTTTTGGTTACTACATGATTCCATATGTGTTATTTCATAGTTTTGATGTCTTCACTATTAGTCTACAATGTAGAAAATAGTCAAATTAAAGAAAAACCCTTAAATGATTAGGTGTTCTAAATATGTTGACCGGTAGTGTACGTATTCACACCTGAGTCAATACTTTATAGAAGCACCTTTTAGCAGCGGTTACAGTTGAGTCTTTCTGGGTAAGTCTCTAAGAGCTTTCTAAACCTGGATTGTGCAACATTTCCCCATTATTATTTTACAACTTCTTCACGCTCCGTCAAATTGGTTGTTGATCATTGCTAGACAACAGTGGCCGTAAATGCCGTTTAAGATGAGGGAGGACCATTATTTATTTTTGAATGAGCATGGCCTTATTTCTATTACAGCATGTTGGATGACTGTCATTCATATTCCATTCACCCAGTTCAATGTAACATCGATAGGTTTAGGGTACTACATGATACTCAAAATGTCCCTATACCCATCATGAGGTTGCTACAACCTAGTCTATGAATGAAAGTTTACAACGTAGGTGACATACGGACAGTGACTCAATACCGCCTTGCACACTCTTGCCTGCAAATAGCTTATCTAGGGTGTAATAATTTGTCCAACAGTTCCAAACAAGAGTTTCTAATGGTCAAATTCAGATATGTTTATATGTTTGAGCCGGGTGTTTGAGTAAATAAACTAGCCAGCTACCTAACATAGCATCCCTCTGTTTGAGCCGGGTGTTTGAGTAACTAAACTTGCCAGCTAGCTAACATGGCATCCCTCTGTTGGAGCAGGGTGTTTGAGTAACTAAACTAGCCAGCTAGCTAACATTGCATCCCTCTGTTTGAGCCGGGTGTTTTAGTAACTAAACTAGCCAGCTAGCTTTATGGGAGTTGTGCTATCATACAGAGTGCTGTTGAGGCTACTGTAGACCTTCATTGCAAAACAGTGTGTTTTAATCAATTATTTGGTGACAGGTGAATATATTTAGTATAGTTTTATCTATAAAGGATGACTTTTTCAATGATTTACCATTTTTATGAAATTCACTGAGGAGGATGGTTCTCATCCCTTTCCTACTCAGAGGAGCCTCCACTGCTAGACAACCATTTTCAGGTCTTGCCATAGATTTTCAAGTAGATTTAAGTCAAAATTGTAACTCGGCCACTCAGGAACATTCATTATCTTCTTGGTAAGCAACTCCAGCATAGATTTGGCCTTGTGTTTTAGGTTATTGTCCTGCTGAAAGGTGAATGCATCTCCCAGTGTCTGGTGGAAGCAGACTGAACCAGGTTTTCCTCTAGGATTTTGCCTGTGCTTAGCACCATTCCATTTATTTTTATCCTGAAAAACTCCCCAGTCCTTAATGATTACAAGCATACCCATAACATGATGCAGCCACCACTAAGCTTGAACATTTGAAAAGTGGTAGTCAGTAATGTGTTCGATTGGATTTGCCCCTAACATAACACTTAAAAGTTAATTGCTTTGCCACATTTTTTTGCATTATTACTTTAGTTCCTTGTTGCAAACAGGATGCATGTTTTGGAATATTTTTATTCTGTACAGGCTTCCTTCTTTTCACTTTGTCATTTAGGTTAGTATTATGGAGTAACTACAATGTTGTTGATCCATTCTCAGTTTTCTCCTATCACAGCCATTAAACTCTGTAACTGTTTAAATGTCAGCATTAGCCTCATTGTGAAATCCCTGAATGGTTTCCTTCCTCTCCGGCAACTGAGTTAGGAAGGATGTCTCTATCTTTGTAGAGGCTGGGTATATTGATACACCATCCAAAGTGTAATGAATGAAGGGATATTCAACGTCGTCTACCCATAGGTGCCCTTCCTTGCGAGGCATTGGAAAACTTCCCTGGTCTTTGTGGTTGAATCTCTCCGGCAACGTTAGTTGTGTGTTATTCGTCATGTTAGAGAACAGCTATTAGTTGTACAATAATCCACGGGGTTGAGTGCCTTGTTGTTTAAATTCAATAACACCATAGAGATTTCAATCATATCAGTCTATCTTACCTTATAGGCCTAACTCAATATTAGGGACCTAATAACACCATAGAGAATCAAATCAAGCTTTATTTATACAGCACATTTCAGACATGGAATGGAACACAATGTGCTTCACAGGAAAAAAACTAATAAAAACAATTAAAATAAAACAAAATATTTGCTACACAAATATAAGAGGATAAAAAACTAAAGAATTACAATAAAAAATGCACGACTAAAAAGCACCCTGAGGAAAAGCACCACTAAAAAGGTGTTTTAAGATCTATTTTTAAAAATGCCACAGTTTCGTTCTAAAGGCTGCCTCTTGGCTTTGGGATGTTAAAAAGGCCAGTCACCCTCCTTTCACTGTGACAGTCATCTCACCCTCCTCCCCTTTCACTGTGACAGTCATCTCCCCCTTCTCCCCTTTCACTGTGACAGTCATCTCCCCCTCCTTCCCTTTCACTGTGACAGTCATCTCCCCCTCCTCCCCTTTCACTGTGACAGTCATCTCCCCCTCCTCTCCTTTCACTGTGACAGTCATCTCCCCCTCCCCTCCTTTCCTTTCCCTGTGACAGTCATCTCCCCCTCCTTCCCTTTCACTGTGACAGTCATCTCCCCCTCCTCCCCTTTCACTGTGACAGTCATCTCCCCCTCCTCTCCTTTCACTGTGACAGTCATCTCCCCCCTCCCCTCCTTTCCTTTCCCTGTGACAGTCATCTCCCCCTCCCCTCCTTTCACTGTGACAGTCATCTACCCCTCCTTTCCTTTCACTGTGACAGTCATCTCCCCCTCCTCCCCTTTCACTGTGACAGTCATCTACCCCTCCTCTCCTTTCACTGTGACAGTCATCTACCCCTCCTCCCCTTTCACTGTGACAGTCATCTCCCCCTCCTCCCCTTTCACTGTGACAGTCATCTCCCCCTCCTCCCCTTTCACTGTGACAGTCATCTCCCCCTCCTCCCCTTTCACTGTGACAGTCATCTCCCCCCTCCTCCCCTTTCACTGTGACAGTCATCTCCCCCCTCCTCCCCTTTCACTGTGACAGTCATCTCCCCCTCCTCCCCTTTCACTGTGACAGTCATCTCCCCCTCCTCCCCTTTCACTGTGACAGTCATCTCCCCCTCCTCCCCTTTCACTGTGACAGTCATCTACCCCTCCTCTCCTTTCACTGTGATATCCTCCTCTTACTCTTTCATGACAATGTTCAGCCCCAGAGCTTCTTTTCTCCGACCAGCAGACCTCTTCTTTTGTACAGGGCGAGTAGCTTATTGAGCTCCTGGTTGTGGACGTTAGTTGGCTAGCTAGTTAGCCTAGCACTACGCTAATGCTAATTATCTCAACAAGCTAACTGAATAACAACATATATATATGACTAGTAAGCACACAGACTGTGTGTTTATAACCCTGCTGTTAATAGTGGTCCTCTGTAGCTCAATTGGTAGTGCATGGTGCTTGTAACGCCAGGGTAGTGGGTTCGATCCCCGGGACCACCCATACGTAAAAATGTATGCGCACATGACTAAGTCGCTTTGGATAAAAGCGTCTGCTAAATGGCATATTATTATTAATTATAATATACACAAAATGCTTTTTCAGTTCTGCCCACAAATGTTCTATAGGATTGAGGTCAGGGCTTTGTGATGGCCACTCAAATTCCTTGACTTTGTTGTCCTTAAGCCATTTTGCCACAACGTTGGATGTATGCTTGGGGTCATTGTCCATTTGGAAGACCTATTTGCGACCAAGCTTTAACTTCTTGACTGATGTCTTGAGATGTTGTTTTAATATATCCACATAATTTTCCTTCCGCATGATGCCATCTATTTTGTGAAGTGCACCAGTCCCTCCTTCAGCAAATCACCCCCAAAGCATGATGCTGCCACCCACGTGCTTCACAGTTGGGATGGTGTTCATGGGCTTGCAAGCCACCCCCCCACCCACCCCCTACCCTTTTTCCTCCAAACATAACGATGGTCATTATGGGCAAACAGTTCTATTTTTGTTTCATCAGACCAGAGGACATTTCTCCAAAAAGTACGATCTTCGTCCCCATGTGCAGTTGCAAACCGTAGTCTGTCTTTTTTATGACGGTTTTGGAGCAGTGGCTTCTTCCTTGCCGAGCGGCCTTCCAGGTTATGTTGATATAGGACTCGTTTTACTGATTGACTGATTTACAATTGACTCAAATGAAGCTTCTAAAACCATGACATCATTTTCTGGAATTTTCCAAGCTGTTTAAAGGCACAGTCAACTTAGTGTATGTAAACTTCTGACCCACTAGAATTGTGATATAGTGAATTATAAGTGAAATAATCTGCCTGTAAACAATTGTTGGAAAAATTACTTGTGTCATGCACAAAGTAGATGTCCTAACCGACTTGCCAAAAGGATAGTTTGTTAACAATAAATTTTTGGAGTGGTTGAAAAACGAGTTTTAATGACTCCAACCTAAGTGTATGTAAACTTCCGACTTCAACTGTATATGATATGTAATAACTAGTAAGCACACAGACTGTGTTTAAAACCCTGCTATTAATATACAGTCGTGGTCAAAGGTTTTGAGAATGACACAAATATAAATTTTCACAAAGTCTGCTGCCTCAGTTATGATGGCAATTTGCATATACTCCAGACTGTTATAAAGAGTGATGGGTGAATTTTGGCCCATTCCTCCTGACAGAGCTGGTGTAACTGAGTCAGGTTTGTAGGCCTCGTTGCTCTAACATGCTGTTTCAGTTCTGCCCACAAATGTTCTATAGGATTGAGGTCAGGGCTTTGTGATGGCCACTCCAATACCTTGACTTTGTTGTACTTAAGCCATTTTGCCAGAACTTTGGAAGTATGCTTGGGGTCATTGTCCATTTGGAAGACCTATTTGCGAACAAGCTTTAACTTGACCTGAGATGTTGCTTCAATATATCCACATAATATAATTTCCCTTCCTCATGATGCCATCTACTTTGTGAAGTGCACCAGTCCATCCTGCAGCAAGTCACCCCCACAGCATGATGTTGACACCCCAGTGGTTCACGGTTGGGATGGTGTTCTTCGGCTTGCAAGCTACCCCCCCTCCAAATAGTACGATCTTTGTCCCTGTGTGCAGTTGCAAACCGTAGTCTGGCTTTTTCATGGCGGTTTTGCAGCAGTGGCTTCTTCCTTGCTGAGCGGCCTTTCAGGTTACGTTGATATAGGACTCGTTTTACTGTGGATATAGATACTTTTGTACCTGTTTCCTCCAGCAATTTCACAAGGTCCTTTGCTGTTTTTCTGGGATTGATTTGCACTTTTCGCACCAAAGTACGTTCATCTCTAGGAGACAGAACGCGTCTCCTTCCTGAGCGGTATGACGGCTGCGTGGTCCCATGGTGTTTATACTTGCGTACTATTGTTTGTACACATGAACGTGGTACCTTCAGGTGTTTGGAAATTGCTCCTAAGGATGAACCAGACTTGTGGAGGTCTACAATAATTTTTCTGATGTCTTCGCTGATTTCTTTTCATTTTCCCATGATGTCAAGCAAAGAGGCACTGAGTTTGAAGGTAGGCCTGGAAATACATCCACAGGTACCTCCAATTGACTCAAATGATGTCAATTCGCCAGAAGCTTCTAAAGCCATGACATCATTTTCTGGAATTTTCCAAGCTGTAAAAAAAGGCACAGTCAACTAAGTGTATGTACACTTCTGACCCACTGGAATTGTGATATAGTGAATTATAAGTGAAATAATCTGTTTGTAAAGAATTGTTGTCATGCACAAAGTAGATTTCTTAACCGACTTGTCAAAACTAAAGTTTGTTAACAATAAATTTATGTGGTGGTTGAAAAAATGACTTTTAATGACTCCAACCTAAGTCTATGTAAACTTCTGACTTAATAATAAAAAAATAATAATATGCCATTTAGCAGACGCTTTTATCCAAAGCGACTTACAGTCATGCATGCATACATTTTTGTGTATGGGTGGTCCCGGGGATCGAACCCACTACCTTGGCGTTACAAGCGCCGTGCTCTACCAGCTGAGCTACAGAGGACCACAGAGGACTTCAACTGTATATGACATGTAATAACTAGTAAGCACACAGACTGGGTTTAAAACCCTGCTGTTAATATACAGTCGTGGTCAAAAGTTTTGACAATGACACAAATATAATAATATAATTTTCACAAAGTTTTTATGATGGCAATTTGCACAGTGGGGGAAAAAAGTATTTAGTCAGCCACCAATTGTGCAAAAAAAAAAAAAAAACATTTGGGACAGACTGATATTCTGCAAAAGGTACAGGGATTGAACTGCTGAGGACTGGGGTAAAGTCATTTTCTCTGATGAATCCCCTTTCCGATTGTTTGGGGCATCCGGAAAAAGCTTGTCCGGGGAAGACAAGGTGAACGCTACCATCAGTCCTGTGTCATGCCAACAGTAAAGCATCCTGAGACCATTCATGTGTGGGGTTGCTTCTCAGCCAAGGGAGTGGGCTCACTCACAATTTTGCCTAAGAGCACAGCCATGAATTAAGAATGGTACCAACACATCCTCAGAGAGCAACTTCTCCCAACCATCCAAGAACAGTTTGGTGACAAACAATGCATTTTCCAGCATGATGGAGCACCTTGCCATAAGGCAAAAGTGATAACTAAGTGGCTCGGGGAACAAAACATCGAAATGTTGGGTCCATAGGCCAGGAAACTCCCCAGACCTTAATCCCATTGAGAACTTGTGGTCAATCCTCAAGAGGCGGGTGAACAAACAAAAACCCACCAATTCTGACAAATTCCAAGCATTGATTAGGCAAGAATGGGCTGCCATCAGTCAGGATGTGGCCCAGAAGTTAATTGACAGCATGCCATTGCAGAGGTCTTGAAATAGAAGGGTCAACACTGCAAATATTAACTCATTGCATAAACTTAATGTAATTGTCAATAAAAGCCTTTGACACTTATGGAATGCTTGTAATTATACTTCAGTATACCATAGTAACATCTGAGAAAAATATCTAAAAACTCTGAAGCAGCCAACTTTGTGGTTTGTTTGTTTGCTAGCAAGCTACCAAGGCTTCTGATGAGTCCGTGTTGTTGTTGAAAAAGGAAGGCCACATTAAGAACGCTTGAGGTGGCAAAACTCACCCTGTAGGGGTTCTCTCCGGTGTGTGTACACTAGTCTACCATTAAATGGATTGAGCTACCAAAAGTGGAAAGGTTACCCAACAGTGTGGTGTTTTCTCTTGTGTAAAGCCAGGCTTCCTGACTGAGTGAATCTCTTCCCACACTGATCACAACCAAAAGGCTTCTCTCCTGTGTGTGTTCTCTGGTGTACTAGAAGTCCGCTTGAAGTGGTAAAGCTCATTCCACAGTCTGGGCAGTGGTAAGGCTTCTCTCCTGTGTGTATTCTCTTGTGTTCAGCCAGGCTTCCTGAGTGAGTGAATCTTTTCCCACACTGATCACAACCAAAAGGCTTCTCTCCTGTGTGTGTTCTCTGGTGTACTAGAAGTCCGCTTGAAGTGGTAAAGCTCATTCCACAGTCTGGGCAGTGGTAAGGCTTCTCTCCTGTGTGTATTCTCTTGTGTATTACAAGTCCCTGTGAAGTGGTTAAGCTCATTCCACAGTCTGAGCAGTGGTAAGGCTCCTCTCCTGTGTGTGTTCTCTTGTGTATTACAAGTCCCTGTGAAGTGGTTAAGCTCATTCCACAGTCTGAGCAGTGGTAAGGCTTCTCTCCTGTGTGTATTCTCTTGTGTAACTCTAGGCTTGTTGACTGAGTGAATCTCTTCCCACATTGGTCACAGCTATAAGGTTTCTCTCCTGTGTGTATTCTCTTGTGTAAAGCCAGTTGTCCTGACTGAGTAAATCTCTTCCCACACTGATCACAACCAAAAGGCTTCTCTCCTGTGTGTATTCTCTTGTGTCCAGCCAGGCTTCCTGACTGAGTGAATCTCTTCCCACACTGATCACAACCAAAAGGCTTCTCTCCTGTGTGTATTCTCTTGTGTACTAGAAGTTCGTTTGAAGTGGTGAAGCTCATTCCACAGTCTGAGCAGTGGTAAGGCTTCTCTCCTGTGTGTATTCTCTTGTGTAACTCTAGGCTTCTTGACTGAGTGAATCTCTTCCCACATTGGTCACAGCTATAAGGTTTCTCTCCTGTGTGTATTCTCTTGTGTAAAGCCAGGTGTCCTGACCGAGTAAATCTCTTCCCACACTGATCACAACCAAAAGGCTTCTCTCCTGTGTGTATTCTCTTGTGTCCAGCCAGGCTTCCTGAATGAGTGAATCTCTTCCCACACTGATCACAACCAAAAGGCTTCTCTCCTGTGTGTATTCTCTTGTGTACTAGAAGTTCGTTTGAAGTGGTGAAGCTCATTCCACAGTCTGAGCAGTGGTAAGGCTTCTCTCCTGTGTGTAGTCTCTTGTGTACCTCCAGGCTTCCTGACCGAGTGAATCTCTTCCCACACTGATCACAACCAAAAGGCTTCTCTCCTGTGTGTATTCTCTTGTGTCTAGCCAGGTGTCCTGACTGAGTGAATCTCTTCCCACACTGATCACAACCAAAAGGCTTCTCTCCTGTGTGTGTTCTCTGGTGTACTAGAAGTTCGTTTGAAGTGGTGAAGCTCATTCCACAGTCTGAGCAGTGGTAAGGCTTCTCTCCTGTGTGTATTCTCTTGTGTAACTCCAGGCTTCCTGACCAAGTGAATCTCTTCCCACACTGATCACAACCAAAAGGCTTCTCTCCTGTGTGTATTCTCTTGTGTCTAGCCAGGTGTCCTGACTGAGTGAATCTCTTCCCACACTGATCACAACCAAAAGGCTTCTCTCCTGTGTGTGTTCTCTGGTGTACTAGAAGTTCGTTTGAAGTGGTGAAGCTCATTCCACAGTCTGAGCAGTGGTAAGGCTTCTCTCCTGTGTGTGTTCTCTGGTGTATTACCAGCTGGTCTGATCTAGGAAAACTCTTCCCACATTGATCACAGCTGTAAGGTTTCTCTCCCGTGTGTATTCTCTGGTGTGTATTAAGATTTGCTGAAGAGGTGAAACTCTTTCCACAGTCAAAGCAGCAGTGAGGTTTCTTCCCTGTAAGTCTCTGCTGGTGTTTCTTGAGGTGTTCTGATCTGGAGAGACTCTTCTCTGCCTCGTCAGCATCATGATGTTGGTTAGCCTCCCCAGATGATAAGCCCCTTCTACTGAGAGAGCGACGGTTAGGGCTGTCCCCTGTGAAACAAAGACAGACAGTTAGGGTTCCTTCTTCATATCGAAGTTAGTTCAAGGCCCAGCTTTCCAAACTCTTGTGATCGGATTTGAGCATATTGGATGGGTTAAAATCATCAATGTAACCAATGGGGTAGGAGTGCTTCTAATGAGTCTACATTTTAAGAAGGTTAGTGATTGTATTTAATGGTAATTAAGGACATCTAGGGAGTGTCCCAAAATAAATGTATGTAAGAGCATAAACCCACTCTGTCCCGGTGTTTTCCTGCAGTCGACCAGCAGCACAGACACCCTCTTCAGACCCAGCAGTAAGTTACCAGGAGAGGCACGACCTGGGGACCCCAAGAGGGGGAGGGGGGAGGAGGGTTGGAGGGAGAGGGAGGAGGGGGGTGGGATAGGTGTTTCCTGTAAATCCCAAAAAGAGGGTAGTGGAGTTCAAGTTAGTACACTAAGGGTAAAACAACACAACAATGGTATGATGAGGTTTTGCATTTAAATGGGGACGGCCACAACGGAGTGGAAACAATGCCCCCTTGCTGTTTAAGACTTAATGGACACCAAATACATTTTTTCCAAACTCTGCTTCTTCATTCCGGTCCGTTGAACAACAGGAAGTTACCAAACCACAGAAGATGAAAAATGTGGTTTTCAACGATGGGTTTATGATATAGCTTGCAACTTGTAAACGATTACCCATTCCTAAAAGTGAGTACCACTTTCACAGCATGTTAAAAATAATACACATTGTCTGTTTGCTTGCTACTCAGATTTGCAGCGCTCAAATATTGTAACTGTATTTAACACGCACGATATGAACCCGGGGCTCCCACGGGAGAAACCAATATCTTACACTTCAGACCAATAGGACATTCCCTATCGGGAAAAAGGGCACATTGATTTAGCTTATTTTTATTTTAGACCCCAATTACGTTTCTATGTGAGAATTCCAAGAATATTTTTGGCCATTGCTGGCGATGGAATCAGCCAATAACAAAAGGGATGGAAGTATAGACAGCGTTCCTTGATCTGTTAATAGAAATAATTTGGGGGTGCTCAACCAACGTGAGTTGTCATCATAAAGCAAAAGGTGCAACATGGAGAGCGAGCGTTGATTCTTCTCCAGCCATACCTCTCCCGTCCTAGTTCAGCAGCCATACCTCTTCTGTCCTAGTTTAGCAGCCATACCTCTTCTGTCCTAGTTCAGCAGCCATACCTCTCCTCTCCTAGTTCAGCAGCCATACCTCTCCCGTCCTAGTTCAGCAGCCATACCTCTCCTGTCCTAGTTCAACAGCCATACCTCTCCTCTCCTAGTTCAGCAGCCATACCTCTCCTGTCCTAGTTCAGCAGCCTCTCCTCTCCTAGTTCAGAAGCCATACCTCTCATTTTACATTTCAGTCATTTAGCAGACACTCTTATCCAGAGCGACTTAAAGTTAGTGAGTGCATACTTTTTTTTTTCATACTGGCCCCCCAGGGAATCGAACCCACAACTGAGCTACAAGGGCTCTCCTCTCCTAGTTGGGCGTGCCAGATCAGGTGAGCGTATGGTCTCAATTAAATAGAGTAGGATATATATATATATATATATATATATATATATATATATATATGAATGGATGGAGAAGCACGGGCAGTTATCTTCCCAAGGAAATTAACTCCTATGGAAAGTCTACACCCACTATAACTTTTTTTCACATTTTGTTGCTTTAAAAAGTGGGATTGAAATAGATTTGATTATAATTTATCGTAATTCATCTACACAAAATAATGTGAAAGTTAAAACAAAATTCGACAAATTTGTACAAACAAATCCAAATAAATCACTAAAATATAGTCATTGTTTAGGTAAGCCTAAATTAGTCCATAAGTAAAGTTGGTGTTAAAAAAACCACATAATTGATATGGACTGTAAAATAATAGCGGTTAACTTGATTTTTTTGAATGACTTACCCTTCCTCTGTTAATAATGATCAAATATGTTCACAATAATCCCCAATAATGACCACATGCAACCCTGTACATGTGACTATTCACAATAATCTCAATAATGACCACCTGCAACCCTGTACATGTGACTATTCATAATAATCCACAATAATGTCCACCTGCAACCCTGTACATGTGACTATTCCCAATAATCCCCAATATTGACCACCTGCAACCCTGTACATGTGACTATTCCCAATATTGACCACCTGCAACCCTGTACATGTGACTATACACAGTAATCCCCAATAATGACCACCTGCAACCCTGTACATGTGACTATTCACAATAATCCCCAATAATGACCACCTGCAACCCTGTACATGTGACTATTCCCAAAAATCAACAATAATGACCACCTGCAACCCTGCACATGGAACTATCCCCAATAATGACCACTTGCAACACTGTACATGTGACTATTCGTAATAATCCACAATAATGACCACCTGCAACCCAGCACATGTGACTATTCACAGTAATCCCCAATAATGACAAACCTGCAACCCTGTACATGTGACTATTCCCAAAAATCAAGAATAATGACCACCTGCAACCCTGTACATGTGACTATACACAATAATGACCACCTGCAACCCTGTACATGAGACTATTCACAGTAATCCCCAATAATGACCACCTGCAACCCTGTACATGTGACTATTCACAGTAATCCCCAATAATGGCCACATGCAACCCTGAACATGTGACAATTCACAATAATCCCCAATAATGACCACCTGCAACCCTGTACATGTGACTATTCACAGTAATCCCCAATAATGGCCACATGCAACCCTGAACATGCGACTATTCGTAATAATCCACAATAATGACAAACCTGCAACCCTGTACATGTGACTATGTCTCCCGAGTGGCGCAGTGCTAGCTGTGCCACTAGAGATCCTGGTTCGAATCCAGGCTCTGTCGTAGCCAGCCGCGACCGGGAGACCCATGGGGCGGCGCACAATTGGGGCGGCGTCGTCCAGGGTAGGGGAGGGAATGGCCGGCAGGGATGTAGCTCAGTTGGTAGAGCATGGCGTTTGCAACGCCAGGGTTGTGGGTTCGATTCCCACGGGGGGCCAGTATGATTTTTTCACTACCTGTAAGTCGCTCTGGATAAGAGTGTCTGCTAAATGACTAAAATGTAAAAAAAAATTTAATCTATTCACAATAATGACCACCTGCAACCCTGTACATGTGACTATTCACAATAATCCACAATAATGACCACCTGCAACCCTGTACATGTGACTATTCACAATAATCCACAATAATGACCACCTGCAACCTGGACTCCATGGTTGCACAAACCACCTCCAAAATCGACAACGTCACCTGCCCCTGGCTCGGCACCTCCACTTCTGGGGAGCCTGTAACGGAGAAACTCCATTCGGTTCCCTTAAATGAGCCATGGCCCAGGCTAGGAGGTAAACCAAAGGGCCCGGTCTGTTCCACCCCTTCTGCTCCGCCTCAGGATGCCTGGATTGCTGTCCGGGGAGTAAAGCACTACAGGAAACGGAATCCATCAAATGTTTCGGAAGTGCTACAATTGGGGAGGAGATTCAAGGTCCTGGAAGACCTGGAAGTGCATTCCAATCATACTGTACAGGGTCCCTCCGCTCCATCTCTACTGCTGCCGTCTCACTCTCAGGTGGAAGTGCCCAAGCACACTCATCTGCGCTCCTTGCCTACCGCTCGGTCGTCAGTCTCAGCTGCTAGCCCCCCTCAACCTGCTAGGAGGCAGATCACCTGGGAGAGGCCCTGTCATTTACCCAATAAACCCATCTGTAGTCCTTCCGTTCTCGTGGTGGGTTCATCCATGGTCCGAAACGTTTCAATCCGGAAAGCTGAGACTTTCTGCTACCCTGGCGCTAGGATCCCTGACCTAAATTCCATGCTACCGCTACTTATTAGCAAGCACTCCGCCGCTTCAACTGTCATTGTCCATGTTGGGTCAAATGACATTAAACTCCAGCAGTCAGAGAAATTGAGAGAGGATTTTAAAACATTGATAAATACGCTGCTGGAATCTGGGAAGCAGTGCGTTGTTTCCGGAACTTTTCCATCCCCACGGATATGGTTTTTAGTCGTATACGCCAATTACACACCTGGCTTAAGGGATACTGCTGCACGATGGGAATTCCTTTTGTGGATAACTTTGCAGCTTTTACAGTCCGACCAGGTCTATTTCTTCGGGACAATTTCCATCTTAACAGGTATGGCTCCAGCATCCTCTCCACCAACATGTCTCTTACTCATGCCTCATGTAGAGCCTTTGATACCTGACGTTGTGTATTTTCGGGGGTTGACTTTTGGGATTGTACGCTCCCCTATCAGACTATGTTCAATGCTCCTCTCCCAGTTTCATTAATTAGTCCCTCAATTGCAAATATGGAACAAACTTCAGCTAACAACCTTTCTGCAATTCCTAGATTATTGTCCAATCACCGTATTGCGAATACTACTGACATGCAGAGAGGTATTGTTAGTAGTAATCTTCTCCCCATAAAATTGAGCTCTGTTGTTTGTAGATTTGTCGAAAGCTTTTGACACTGTAGACCATGCTATCCTTTTGAGTAAGCTGTCATCCCTAGGACTGGGCACTGATGCCTGTCGATGGTTTTATGACTATTTTAAAGATAGAACTCAGGCCGTCATGGTGGATGGGGTCCAGTCTGACCCCTTCCAGTTACTTAAAGGGGTCCCTCAGGGTTCAATAATTGGCCCACTATTGTTCTCACTTTATATAAAAAACATTGGTGATGATGTCAGATATTGTAAATTCCATTTATATGCAGATGACCCAGTGATGTACTCTATTGCTCCAACAGCAGACCAAGCTTTAATGCAGTTGGAATCTGATTTTAGGATACTACAGGGGTCTCTTTTACAGCTTAAACTTGTTTTAAAACGCTAAGAAAAATTATGGTGATATTATCTATATGCATGCATCGGCAAACACATTAAAACCTTTTATCCCAAATGGAGAGTCACTGCTATCCCCATTGTGAATATTGCTATTCGGGGGTCTAGGCACACATGGAACGGTGAGGGTATCATGTTACCAACAGGTGCATATTGCTCCAAAAGATCAGAGTCCGCCCAAGCACATGCCAACACCAAAAAAAAAAAAAAACTGAGTGATCTCTGGATTGGCCTTAACCCCCCACTTTACCCAGGCCACATGCTGTTTCCCTAGGTCAGTGATGTCAGAGACTAATTATAATATGCTACAGTAGGCCTACGCAACAAGTACCAAAAGAACCGATAGATATTAAGCAAATGTCTGGTATCAACAACTTGAGCTATTTGCTATGAAACCATTTTTGTCAGTCATGAATATATAACGAATCCATAATGAAACCAGAGTGTGTTGTTGTGTATTAATAACATTAAGACTACATTACCCAGCAGGCTATGCGAGGGTGGGGGGAGTTGAAGAATGCCTTCCGTGGCTACACAAGGATATTGGTAGCTGTAGTATCTGATTATTAAAAGTAGTTCAACCTACGCCCCGGGTTGTCATTAAACAAGGAACAAACATAACATGGTGTCAGATTGGTAGTCGCTATGACGAGACAGAGAAAAGAAAGCACTAACTCTGAAAATGTACGCAAACATTCTACAAGTCAGTAGACGTGAGTAGTCGAAGACGCTAGCTAGCAAAAACGTGACAGCAGAGAGAACGAGATGCATTGGAATCTGTTGCCGAGCAACCTACCGAAGTAAGAGAAATTGAATCTGTACCTGTTCCCCGAGTGTTTCCTGTCATGGATAGGCTTAGTCCTCCTACTCCTACGCAGTTAAAAGGCAATCTAACTGACAATTGGAATCGTTTCAAGCAGAGATTCCATGTCTACCAGCAGCCAGTAGAGCAGAGGGAGATGATGACTAATTGAAAGCTTCCATTGTTCTGTATGTTATTGGAGAGAATGCATTGGACATGCAGTGCACTCACAGTATGCAGACCCCTTGACTTTTTTCACCATTGTTATGTTACAGCCTTATTCTAAAATGGATGTAAAAAAAATAAACATATCTACACACAAATACCCCATAATGACAAAGCAAAAACAGGCTTTTAGAACTGTTTGCAAATGTATCTAAAAATAATAATATTTGAAATAATCATATCTATACTTTGCTTTGTTCATCTTTCCCTCAATCCAGACAAATCTCCCATTCCCTGCCACTCAAAAAGATCCCCACAACATGATGCTGCCACCACTATGCTTCACCGTAGAGATGGTGCCAGGTTTCTTCCAGATATATAACGTGATGCTTGGCATTCAAGCCAAAGAGTTCAAACTTGGTTTCATAAGACCAGAGAATCTTGTTTCTTACGGTCTGAGAGTCCTTTATGTGCCTTTTGGCAAAGTCCAAGCGGACTGTTGTGCCCTTTGCTGAGGAGTGGCTTCTGTCTGGCCACTCTACCATAAAGGCCTGATTGGTGGAGTGCTACAGAGATGGTTGTCCTTCTGGAAGGTTTTCCCACCTCCACAGAGGAACTCTATCAGAGTGACCATCAGGTTCTTGGTCACCTCCCTGACCAAGGCCCTTCTCCCCTGATTGCTCAGTTTGGCGGAGCAGCCAGCTCTAGGAAGAGTCATGGTAGTTCCAAACTTTTTCTATTTAAGAATGATGGAGGCCACTGTGTTCATGGAAACCTTCAATGCTGCAGAATTTTTTTGAAACCTTCCCCAGATCTGTGCCTCGACACAATCCTGTCTCTGAGCTCTACGGACAATTCCTTCGACCTTGTGGCTTGGTTCCTGCTCTGACATGCACTGTCAACTGTGGGACCTTACATAGACAGGTGTGTGCCTTTCCAAATCATGTCCAATCAAGTTGTAGAAACACCTCAAGGATGATCAATGGAAACAGGATGCACGTGAGCTCAATTTTGAGTCTCATAGCAAAGGGTCTGAATACTTATGTTTTCGCTCTGTCATTATGGGGTATTATGTGTAGATTGATGAGGGAAAAAATGTATTTAATCAATTTTAGAATAAGGCTGTAACCTTACAAAATTTTGAAAAAGTCAAGGGGTCTGAATACTTTCCGAAGGCAATAGCTTTCAGTTTGACGAGGCAAAGGTGACATTGACTGTGCACATGGCTAAATTTGAGGAGTACTTTGTAGCAAGCCAGAACATCACATTTGAGAGATACAAGTTTCTCTCATGATCAGAAACAGGGAGTCAATTTTGACCAGTCCTTGGCTGAGCTGAACACAATGAGCAAAACGTGTGAATTTGAAAAATCTGAAAGACTCACTAGTGAAATGATAGTCTGAGGCATACTTGATAATGGACTCAATGAGAGATTGCTGCGTGAGCAAGATGTAACTTTGGAGGAAACAGTGAATACAGTACCAGTCAAAAGTTTGGACACACCTACTCATTGAAGGGTTTGTCTTTATTTTGAAAATGTTTTACATTGTGGAATAATTGTGAAGACATCAAAACGTCATACACATTTTACTGGTTGAAAAATGTGAGGGTTTAGGTTTACTTTCAAAGTTACGTACTACGAAGAAGAAGAAAAAACCATTCAGGCGCATCTGGATGGAATTTAGCTAATGTTAACAGTTAGGTAGGTAGCTGATAGTATGATGGATATTAGAAAGGGGCTTCGACAGGGCACAATGGCAGCATCAGATCAAAGCGGCTGGGAGAAGCCTGCCACAGAGGCCAAAGGCAAGGCCGCTGCGCCGACGCTAATCACAGAGGCCAAGGCCGCCGAGCCCAGCAGCAAAGGCACCTGAGCAACCGTCTTGCAGCCTGGTGAGGGATCTTACAAGCAAATTCCGTGGGGAGTGGAAGGAGAGACTGCTGAGGAGGTTCAACACAGCATCAAGGCGGCTACAACTCTTGAATCTGGGAAAGAACAGGCAGCCTGGCTGGGCTTGTATTATTTTGTTATTTGCTAGCTGTTGGAAATGCGTGGCAAACGTCAGAAATAGGCCTAGAGGTGATTTTCTTTATTGGCGTTGCTGCCAAGTATACTGCTTCATTTCTGTGGTGTGATTTAAAATGTTTGGTTTATAATATCAATTGGATTGTTTTTAATGTTTTATAATGTAGAAGAGGTGCTTTGCATTACATTGATGAGGGTTGGCAGACCTTGACCAATGGTTGAGTAACGATGTAGATAGTGTTGCCATAAACAACTCGTAGTTATGGAATAGTAATTTCTCTGTTATCATACCAGCGTAGGACGGCACTCTTGTGGGAAGACAGCTTGGTAGCTGCGTCCAAGCTGCATTGTACCAATAAGTCGTTGGTAGTGCATTGTCCATTATTGTTTGCTTTCCGCGATTGGAAATGCATTGTATTGGCATGAGGAAGTGTTATTACGGTAATTAGCAACTGTTTTGCATTGGATTGTTGGGTATTGTGCATGTAGCGTTGTCATGACTTGCTATTTATGGATTGTCCATGTTTGTAAAGCAGTGCAGTAGCTTGTATTCTTGCTGCAAGACAGCCGTGAGTGGCTGCAAATACATTGTGTGTAATTGTACTATTGATTATTATCCATCCTGTGTTATTAGCAAGCGAAAATAGTTGTGCCCCCCTTAGTCATTTCTGATGCGCCCTTGCCGAAGTTCATCCTGCCACCGGGCCTGGCTACGAGTAACCAGCTAAACTACACAAATTATTTTCCAAAAGTCAAGGACCATTAAAAGCCTGCAGTGTAAAAGCATGAAGCAGGCTACAAAGACCCGTTATAAAAATGATTAAGTTAATCTAAACTCACCTGATTCATTGTAGAAATTTGTGTTTATGGTCGATTGCAGAGCTCAGGCAATGTTTATCTCTAGTCTACGGACCTTTTAGATCAGGGAGGTAGAGGACCGAGACGTTATATTTCAACATGTGACTCTCTGCCTAAAGTCACAAGACAAAATGGAGAATAGAGAACATGTGACTCCACCTTCACTTCAGTTCGACTGAAAAATGGGACTTCCGCCAACATACAAATAATAATACAGCAGTTGTCTGCTTAGCTCATTTTCAAAAGTTACCGTCCGATATCATTTTACCATTCCTCCTTTGTTCAATCATGTTGTCTGGTGTTCTACTCTGCACGGAGCGGAAAGTCACAAGAGAAAAGAGCCAGGCTCCGCCTTCACTTCCGTTCAACTGAAACGTTGGGATTCGGCCAACATTCAAATAATACTCCAGTCGTAGGAAGCCTTCTGCTTTTAGAAGCTCATTTTCTAAAGTTAACGCAGTTTCTCTGGACCCCGCAAGGTTGGACTTTGGGCTTCTCCCTAATATTAAAATGAAATCGAATGTTTCAGCCAGATATCCACTCACAAACCGATCGCTGTACATCGTGCTGAAATAGCGACATGTCTATGCGGCTGCATGCCTAATTAATCGATGATAGGGTTCCTGTGGTGCAAGAGAATGTAAAGCTATGCTTTAGCTAATGGATAAAGGTTTATTGGTAGGCCTCTATTTGGTCGTCATCTTCTCATGTTTACATTTGAGTAATTTAGCAGACGCTCTTATCCAGAGCGACTTACAGTTAGTGAGTGCATTTTTTTGAATATATACTGGCCCCCGTGGGAATCGAACCCACAACCCTGGCGTTGCAAATGCCATGCTCTACCAACTGAACTACACGGGGCTTAATGTTTCACGAAATCTATACACGGTGTCATAATGCTGCAATTTCTTTAGACCGCTGGCTGGTGGCAATAATGCCATTACTTGTTCAGTAATTAAAGCTGGGCATTCAAACATTGCAGATTTTAAAATAAATTGTCCATGTATACTAATCAGCTACCAATTGATTTTTTTTATAATATCCAACTGTCCTGTAGCTGCTACCTGAACCTGCATGACATGAACCCTCCTCGTGCTCTCTCCCAGCTTGGATAGAACGCTGTTGTGCTTAAAACCATTCTATTAATGCCAAATAATACTGTCAGCACGCCCTCGAAACATTAGCTTACTAGGGATTGTTTCATTATTCAGTGTACTATCTATAGCTACTGTGCCTTCAGAATGGATCCATACCCCTTGACTTATTCCACATTTTGTTGTGTCTCTCCCAGCTTGGATAGAACACTGTTGTGCATAAATATATTTAAATTAAATACAGAAATATCTAATTTACATACACTACCTGTAGTGCATTTCAATTAACAGGTGTGCCTTCTTAAAAGTTAATTTGTAAGGGGGGTATACAGAAGATAGCCCTATTTAGTAAAATACCAAGTCCATATTAAGAACAGCTCAAATAAGCAAAGAGGAACGACAGTCCATCATTACTTTAAGTCAATACGGAACATTTCAAGAACTTTTAAAGTTTCTTAAAGTGCAGTCGCAAAACCATCAAGCTCTATGATGAAACTGGCTCTCATGAGGACCGCCACAGGAATGGAAGACCCAGTTACCTCTGCTGCAGAGGATAAGTTCTATATCGTGGAGCTCTGCCCCATAGGGGAGCTCTGCTCCTAGTGATTTACCCTCTGCCCTAAGGCAGCAACAGCCTGAGACAAAATTATGCACACACCTGCAGCCAATAGGAGCACAGGTGTCCCTATAAGAGGGGGATGCCTCCCCTCAATCAGCCTCCCGAGATATTTATCTTCAGCGAGACTAGAGAGGGTCGGCAGGGCCTTAAGTCCTATAGGGCTCCGCTCCACTCATAGAACTGGAGTTACACTCCGGTAACAAATCGTTCTATATCGTGGAGCTCCGCCCCATAGTGGAGCTCTCCTCCTAGTGGTTTAAGGCGGAGCGTAGCGCTCAAAATGTACTCCCTGCCGAACCTAACACTTCCCATCGAAACGAAAAGGTCAGGCCTGGCAATGGCTGCAACCAAGTCCCGCAGTACTGCAACTAAAAACCCCTACAGGCGTCACAATATACCGCGTCATCGGTTAAAGACCCGCCCCACCTAGTCCAATGGCAATGCCAATGACTAGTGGGCAGATCACCAGAATAGAAGCCATACTAATCTGTACTAGCAGATAGATGTGCCTCAATATCCTGTGAAAACACTACCAACCACTAATGGAATGACACCAAATGTCACTCTACATTTGTGAACGCGGTAGACCACCTCACTCACTCAATGGAATCCCAGAGATTAGTGTGCAGGAACAAAACATGAGTCATACTAAACTGAACAAGCAGATAGATGACCTCACATTCTGTCAATCAACACATGCTTCTACTGTACTGAACCTGTCAGTCAGGAGTCATGCTACAAAATATGTTTTCTTATCCAAAGCGGACCTGATGGAAACCTTGTCCATAGTCCTGCTTTTTCCTCTCTTCCTAGCTCAAGATCTCCCTTCAGCTATGCTGAGTACAGACCGAGCCAAAGAGTTAGAAAACACATCTGTCCAAAAACACGTCTTCCTAACCAAAGCGGACCTGATGGAAACCTTGTCCATAGTCCTGCTTTTTCCTCTCTTCCTAGCTCAAGATCTCCCTTCAGCTATGCTGAGTACAGACCGAGCCAAAGAGTTAGAAAACACATCTGTCCAAAAACACATCTTCCTAACCAAAGCGGACCTGATGGAAACCTTGTCCACAATCCTGTCTCGGAGCTCTACGGACAACTCCTTCGACCTCATGGCTTGGTTCTTGCTCTGACATGCACTGTCAACTGTGGGACCTTATATAGACAGGTGTGTGCCTTTCCAAATCATGTCCAATCAATTGAATTTACCACAGGTGGACTCCAATCAAGTTGTTGAAACATCTAAAGGATGATCAATGGAAACAGGATGCACCTGAGCTCAATTTTGAGTCTCATAGCAAAGGTTCTGAATACTTATGTTTTCGCTTTGTCATTATGGGGTATTCTGTGTAGATTGATGAGGGAAAAAAATAATTCAATCAATTTTAGAATAAGGCTGAAACATAACAAAATCTGGAAAAAGTCAAGGGGTCTGAATACTTTCCGAATGCATTGTTTACAATAGCTTTCAGCTTGACGAGGCAAACGTGACATTGACTCTGCACATGGCTAAATTGGAGGAGTATTACATTTTAGTACTATTATTAGTTTAACTGAGGGTGTGACATTTTAGTCATATCTTACTCACACATTTCTTTATCAAGTTTGGACTCACCTACTCATTCAAGGGTTTTTCTTTATTTTGAAAATGTTTTACATTGTAGAATAATAGTGAACACATCAAAACGTCATACACATTTTACTGGTTGAAAAATGTGACGGTTTAGGTTTACTTTCAAAGTTACGTACTACGAAAAAGAAGAAAAAAACATTCAGGCGCATCTGGATGGAATTTAGCTAATGTTAACAGTTAGGTAGGTAGCTGATAGTATGATGGATATTACAAAGTGGCTTTGACGGGGCACAACGGCAGCATTGTCGTTCTGGATAACAGCATCTACTAAATGACTAAAAAAAATGTTAAATAAACAACTGGTAGCTATGGAATACTAATTTATATGTTATCACACGCAGCGTAGGACGGCACTCTTGTGGGAAGACAGCTTGGTAGCTGCGTCCAAGCTGCATTGTACCGATAAGTCGTTGGTAGTGCATTGTCCATTATTGTTTGCTTTCCGCGATTGGAAATGCATTGTATTGGCATGAGGAAGTGTTATTACGGTAATTAGCAACTGTTTTGCATTGGATTGTTGGGTATTGTGCATGTAGCTGTGTAGCGTTGTCATAACTTGCTATTTATGGATTGTCCATGTTTGTAAAGCGGTGCAGTAGCCTGTATTCTTGCTGCAATACAGCCGTGCGTGGCTGCAAATACATTGTGTGTAATTGTACTATCGATTATTATTTATCCTGTGTTATCAGCAAGCGAAAATAGTTGTGCCCCCTTAGTCATTTATAATGCCCCCTTGCCGAGTTCATCCTGCCGCCGGGCCTGGCTACGAGTAACCAGCTAAACTACACAAATGATTTTCCAAAAGTCAAGGACCATTAAATGCGCGCAGTGTAAAAGCATGAAGTAGGCCACAAAGACCCGTTATAAAAATGATTAAATTAATCTAAACTCACCTGATTCATTGTAGAAACGTGTGTTTATGGTCGATTGCAGAGTTCAGGCGAAGTTAACTAGATGTTTGTCTCTAGTCTACGGACCTTTTAGATCAGGGAGGTAGAGGACCGAGACGTTATATTTCAACAAGACAAAATGGAGAATAGAGAACATGTGACTCTCCCTTCACTTCCGTTCGACTGAAAAATAGGACTTCCGCCAACATTCAAATAATAATACAGCAGGAGGCTTCTGTTTAGCTCATTTTCAAAAGTTACCGTCCGATATCATTTTAACATTCCTCCTTTGTTCAGTCATGTTGTCTGGTGTTTTACTCTGCACAGAGCGTAAAGTCACAAGAGAAAAGAGCCAGGCTCCGCCTTCACTTCCGGTCAACTGAAACGTTGGGATTCGGCCAACATACAAATAATTTTTATTTTATTTAACCAGGTAAGCCAGTTGAGAACAAGTTCTCATTTACAACTGCGACCTGGCCAAGATAAAGCAAAGCAGTGTGATAAAAACAACACAGAGTTACATATGGGGTAAAACAAAACATAAAGTCAAAAATACAACAGAAAATATATATACAGTGTGTGCAAATGTAGCAAGTTATGGAGGTAAGGCAATAAATAGGCCATAGTGCAAAATAATTACAATTAGTAGTAGCACTGTAGCTCAGCTGGTAGAGCACGGCGCTTGTAACGCCAAGGTAGTGGGTTCGATCCCCGGGACCACCCATACACAAAAAAAATGTATGCACGCATGACTGTAAGTCGCTTTGGATAAAAGCGTCTGCTAAATGGCATAAAAAATAAAAATAAAATAAAAAAATAAAAATAGAGATACTGGGGTTGCAAATGAGCAAAATAAATAACAATATGGGGATGAGGTAGTTGAGTGGGCTAATTTCAGATGGGCTGTGTACAGGTGCAGTGATCAGTAATGTGCTCTGACAACTGATGCTTAAAGTTAGTGAGGGAGATAAGAATCTCCAGCTTCAGAGATTTTTGCAGTTCGTTCCAGTCATTGTCAGCAGAGAACTGGAAGGAATGGCGGCCAAAGGAGCTGTTGGCTTTGGGGATGACCAGTGAGATATACCTGCTGGAGTGCATACTACGGATGGGTGTTGCTATGGTGACCAATGAGCTAAGATAAGGCAGGGATTTGCCTAGCAGTGATTTATAGATGGCCTGGAGCCAGTGGGTTTGGCGATGAATATGTAGTGAGGACCAGCCAACAAGAGCGTACAGGTCACAGTGGTGGGTAGTATATGGGGCTTTGGTGAAAAACGGATGGCACTGTGATAGACTACATCCAATTTGCTGAGAAGATTGTTGGAGGCTATTTTGTAAATGACATGGCCGAAGTCAAGTTTCGGTAGGATAGTCAGTTTTACGAGGGCATGTTTGGCAGCATGAGTGAAGGAGGCTTTGCTGCGAAATAGGAAGCCGATTCTAGATTTAACTTTGGATTGGAGATGCTTAATGTGAGTCTGGAAGGAGAGTTTACAGTCTAACCAGACACCTAGGTATTTGTAGTTGTCCACATACTCTAGGTCAGACCCGTCGAGAGTAGTGATTCTAGTCGGGTGGGCGGGTGCCAGCAGCGTTCGATTGAAGAGCATGCATTTAGTTTTACTAGTGTTTAAGAGCAGTTGGAGGCTACTGAAGGAGTGTTGTATGGCATTGAAGCTCGTTTGGAGGTTTGTTAACACAGTGTCCAATGAAGGGCCAGATGTATACAAAATGGTGTCGTCTGCGTAGAGGTGGATGTGAGAGTCACCAGCAGCAAGAGCGACATCATTGATATACACAGAGAAAAGAGTCGGCCCAAGAATTGAACCCTGTGGCACCCCCATAGAGACTGCCATAGGTCCAGACAACAGGCCCTCCAATTTGACACATTGAACTCTATCTGAGAAGTAGTTGGTGAACCAGGCGAGGCAGTCATTTGAGAAACCAAGGCTATTTAGTCTGCCAATAAGAATGCGGTGGTTGACAGAGTCGAAAGCCTTGGCCAGGTCGATGAAGACGGCTGCACAGTACTGTCTATTATCGATCGCGGTTATAATATCGTTTAGGAACTTGAGCGTGGCTGAGGTGCACCCATGACCAGCTCGGAAACCGGATTGCATAGCGGAGAAGGTACGGTGGGATTCGAAATGGTCGGTGATCTGTTTGTTAACTTGGCTTTCAAAAACTTTCGAAAGGCAGGGCAGGATGGATATAGGTCTGTAACAGTTTGGATCTAGAGTGTCACCCCCTTTGAAGATGGGCAGCTTTCTAATCTCTGGGGATCTCAGACGTTACGAAAAAGACGTTGAACAGGCTTGTAATTGGGGTTGCGACAATTTCGGCGGCTAATTTCAGAAAGAAAGGGTCCAGATTGTCTAGCCCAGATGATTTGTAGGGGTCCAGATTTTGCAGCTCTTTCAGAACATCAGCTGTCTGAATTTGTGTGAAGGAGAAGCGGCGGGGGCATGGGCAAGTTGCAGCGAAGGGTGCAGAGCTGGTGGCCGGGGTAGTGTTAGCTAGGTGGAAAGCATGGCCAGCCATAGCAAAATGCTTGTTGAAATTCTTGATTATTGTAGATTTATCGGTGGTGATGGTGTTTCCTAGCCTCAGTGCAGTGGGCAGCTGGGAGGAGGTGCTCTTATTCTCCATGGACTTTACAGTGTCCCAAAACCTTTTGGAGTTAGCGCTACAGGATGCACATTTCTGTTTGAAAAGCTTGCCTTTGCTTTCCTAACTGCTTGTGTATATTGGTTCCTAACCGATCGCTGTCCATCGTGCTGAAATAGAAACATGTCTATGCGGCTGCGTGCCTAATTAATCGATGATAGGGTTCCTGTGGTGCAAGAGTATGTAAAGCTTTGCTTTAGCTAATGGATAAAGGTTTATTGGTAGGCCTCTATTTGGTCGTCATTTTCTCATTTTAGTCATTTAGCAGATGCTCTTATCCAGAGCGACTTACAGTTAGTGAGTGCATATACAGTGAGGGAAAAAAGTATTTGATCCCCTGCTGATTTTGTACGTTTGCCCACTGACAAAGAAATGATCAGTCTATCATTTTAATGGTAGGTTTATTTGAACAGTGAGAGACAGAATAACAACAAAAAAATCCAGAAAAATGCATGTAAAAAATGTTATAAATTGATTTGCATTTTAATGAGTGAAATAAGAATTTGACCCCATCTCAATCAGAAAGATCTCTGGCTCCCAGGTGTCTTTTATACAGGTAATGAGCTGAGATTAGGAGCACACTCTTAAAGGGAGTGCTCCTAATCTCAGCTTGTTACCTGTATAAAAGACACCTGTCCACAGAAGCAATCAATCAATCAGATTCCAAACTCTCCACCATGGCCAAGACCAAAGAGCTCTCAAAGGATGTCAGGGACAAGATTGTAGACCTAAACAAGGCTGGAATGGGCTACAAGACCATCGCCAAGCAGCTTGGTGAGAAGGTGACAACAGTTGGTGCGAATATTTGCAAATGGAAGAAACACAAAAGACTGTCAATCTCCCTCGGCCTGGGGCTCCATGCAAGATCTCACCTTGTGGCGTTGCAATGATCATGAGAACGGTGAGGAATCAGCCCAGAACTACACGGGAGGATCTTGTCAATGATCTCAAGGCAGCTGGGACCATAGTCACCAAGAAAACAATTGGTAACACACTACGCCGTGAAGGACTGAAATCCTGCAGCGCCCGCAAGGTCCCCCTGCTCAAGAAAGCACCGTCTGAAGTTTGCCAATGAACATCTGAATGATTCAGAGGAGAACTGGGTGAAAGTGTTGTGGTCAGATGAGACCAAAATGGAGCTCTTTGGCATCAACTCAACCTGCCGTGTTTGGAGGAGGAGAAATGCTGCCTATGACCCCAAGAACACCATCCCCACCGTCAAACATGGAGGTGGAAACATTATGCTTTGGGGGTGTTTTTCTGCTAAGGGGACAGAAAACTTCACCGCATCAAAGGGACGATGGACGGGGCCATGGACCATCAAATCTTGTGTGAGAACATCCTTCCCTCAGCCAGGACATTGAAAATGGGTCGTGGATGGGTATTCCAGCATGACAATGACCCAAAACACACGGCCAAGACAACAAAGGAGTGGCTCAAGAAGAAGCACATCAAGGTCCTGGAGTAGCCTAGCCAGTCTCCAGACCTTAATCCCATAGAAAATCTGTGGAGGGAGCTGAAGGTTCGAGTTGCCAAACGTCAGCCTTGAAACCTTGTGGTCCTCTGTAGCTCAGCTGGTAGAGCACGGCGCTTGTAACGCCAAGGTAGTGGGTTCGATCCCCGGGACCACCCATACACAAAAAATGTATGCACGCATGACTGTAAGTCGCTTTGGATAAAAGCGTCTGCTAAATGGCATATTATTATTATTATTATAAACCTTAATGACTTGGAGAACTTCTGCAAAGAGGAGTGGGACTAAATCCCTCCTGAGATGTGTGCAAACCTGGTGGCCAACTACAAGAAACGTCTGACCTCTGTGATTGTCAACAAGGGTTTTGCCACCAAGTACTAAGTCATGTTTTGCAGAGGGGACAAATACTTATTTCCCTCATTAAAATGCAAATACCTTCATAACATTTTTGACATGCGTTCTTCTGGATTATTTTGTTGTTATTCTGTCTCTCACTGTTCAAATAAACCTACCATTAAAATTATGGACTGATCATGTCTTTGTCAGTGGGCAAACGTACAAAATCAGCAGGGGATCAAATACTTTTTTCCCTCACTATATATATATTTTTCATACTGGCCCCCCGTGGGAATCAAACCCACAACCCTGCCGTTGCAAACGACATGCTCTACCAACTGAGCAACACAGGGCCTAACATTTCACAAAATCTATACACGGTGTCGTAATGCTGCAAATTTATAGCCTGCTGGCTGGTGGTAATAATGTCATTTCTTATTCAGTAATTAAAACTGGACATTCAAACATTGCAGATTTTAAAATAAATTATCCATGCATACTAATCAGCTACCAATTGATGTTTAAAATAATATACAACTGTCCTGTAGCTGCTACCTGAACCTGCATGACATGAACCCTCCTCGTGCTCTCTCCCAGCTTGGATAGAACGCTGTTGTGCTTAAAACCAGTCTATTAATGCCAAATAATACTGTCAGCACGCCCTCGAAACATTAGCTTACTAGGGATTGTTTCATTATTCAGTGTACTATCTATAGCTACTGTGCCTTCAGAATGGATTCATTACCCTTGACTTATTCCACATTTTGTTGTGTTACAGCATGAATTCAAAATGAATGAAATAGTTTTTTCCCCCCTTACACAATACCCCATAATGGCAAAGTGAAAACATGTTGTTAGAAATGTTTGCAAATCTATTGAAATGAAATACAGAAATATCTCATTTATCTAATTTACATACACTACCGGTCAAAAGTTTTAGAACACCTGCTCATTCAAGGGTTTTTCTTCATTTTTACTATGCTCTACATTGTAGAATAATAGTGAAGACATCAAAACTATGAAATAACACATATGGAATGATGTAGTAACCAAAAAAGTGTTTGTATTTGTATTTATTAGGGATCCCCCATTAGTTCCTGCCAAGGCAACAGCTACTCTTCCTGGGGTCCACAAAGCAAAACAAATCAAAATATATTTTATATTTGAGATTCTTCAAAGTAGCCACCCTTTGCCTTGATGACAGCTTTGCACACTCTTGGCATTGTCTCAACCTGCTTCATGAGGTGGTCACCTGTAATGCATTTCAATTAACAGGTGTGCCTTCTTAAAAGTTAATTTGTGGAATTTATTTCCTTCTTAATGAGTTTGAGCCAATCAGTTTGTGACAAGGAAGGGGGGTATACAGAAGATAGCCCTATTTAGTAAAATACCAAGTCCATATTAAGAACAGCTCAAATAAGCAAAGAGAAATGACAGTCCATCATTACTTTAAGACATGAAGGTCAGTCACTCTGGAAAATTTCACCATGTGTATTTTCCACCATAGAGCATGGAGGAGGAGGTGTTATGGTGTGGGGGTGCTTTGCTGGTGACACTGTCTCTATTTATTTAGATTTCAAGGCACACTTAACCACCATTGCTACCACAGAATTCTGCAGCGATACGCCATCCCATCTGGTTTGGGCTTAGTTGGACTATAATTTGTTTTTCAACAGGACAATGACCCAACACACCTCCAGGCTATGTAAGGGCTATGTTACCAAGAAGGAGAGGGATGTAGTGCTGCATCAGATGACCTGGCCTCCACAATCCCCTGACCTAAACCAAATTGAGATGGTTTGGGATGAGTCGGACCACAGAGTGAAGGAAAAGCAGCCAACAAGTGCTCAGCATATGTGGGAACTCCTTCAAGACTGTTGGAAAAGCATTCCAGGTGAAGCTGGTAGAGAGAATGGCAAGAGTGTGCAAAGCTGTCATCAAGGCAAAGAGTGGCTATTTGAAGAATCTCAAATATAAAATGTATTTTGATTTGTTTAACACTTTTTTGGTTACTACATGATTCCATATGTGTTCTTTCATAGTTTGGATGTCTTTGTGGTGTCCAAGACAACGTTGCTAATCATGCTGTGATGATAAGAAGTCCGCTTACACTGTTCTTTGATTATAAAGATTTCTTGTATCAAAGTTCACAGTATTAATTTACAGATATCTGCAGTTATATCTGGAGAGAAACGGCCAATCTGTTGATCCAATATGTTGTCTCCCTCCCAGTCCTTTGTTTAAGACATGGTATTTATATCCTATGTGACATAACATGGCGTGATTTTAATAAACCAATCCCTGGCTTTCCACATATCTCCCCATATCCTCTATTCCAAGAAACCTATGTAGTAATGCTTTCCAGATGTTTCCGCAAGCAGAGCCAAGTTCCTTCTAACACACTTTTTTGCAAATCTCAGCAAAATCATAGACCCTAAGACACTACATCTTCACTATTAATTTTTCTGATGATTTAGGTGACCTACACACATTTTTAAAAAGATATGTCCAGCAACAACATGAAGACAGGGGTAGCATATAAGTCAATACCAGAAGCATTTATTGACTGATCTCAAAAGTGTTGGCTTACAAAATCAAAATAAGTTATCACAGTAAAAATAATCAAGGGTGTTCTTTCACATTCCTCAACACTGCATAAACAATATGCATTTCCATAAACAAATGAAATATCAGCTGAAAATACAGCATCTTGGTATTTGTTCAGATTGCAGGATCAACAAGAGCTTTTACCACATTTTTTTGCCTCATGGTTGAATTGGAAATATGTGCACCTGAGCATAATTCACAACAAGCAAGCAGGAGCTTTTGATAGAGGCTACTGAAAACATTGATGCAAGTTATTGGTAATAAGACATTTTTATAGACGTCCATATTCTGCCCTCTTGTATAGATTTGTGAAAATGAACAGTGATAGACATTTTGCCTGAAAACAGAATTTGAAAATAATTTCTAGAAAAGGTAAACACAGCTATCTGTATGGCTTTGTAAAAATGAACAACCATATTCTGGCCAATTGTATAGATTTGTAAATATGAACAACCATATTCTGGCCAATTGTATAGATTTGTAAAAATGAACATGAACAGATTATTATTTTTTTTTTTACTTTTTTAAAAATGAAAAATAACTATTTTAAACAACATCAACTGTGAACTGATTTGGGCGTGTGTGTGTTAAAGAGACAGACAGGGAGGGACAAAGAGAGAGAGAGGCTACATTACTTGTACTGAAACTGTTCTCTTCTCTGTTTCAATACAGCAAAGCGTGCAATGACTTTCTCATTGAAATCAGGCATGCTGAGGACTAGTTCCCTCTCTATGGAAAGCATGGCCAGTGCATTCAGACGTTCCTGGCCCATTGAATTTCGCAGGAATTTCTTAACTCGTGTCAAAGTTGAGAAACATCTCTCAGCTTCAGCTGTTGTCATGGGAGTAGTTATGAGGATGTTCAACAGAGTCACAGTCTCAGAGAACGTCTCCTGGAGGTTGTAGCTCATGAGAACCTGGTACAGTGCCAGTGCACCACAGCATCCCTTGAATTCAGGATTCTCATAGATCAGAGATAGTTCTGTCTTGAGCTTTGCCTTGCTCAGCATGGGGTATGCATTCACAGTGGCATTCAGAGCCTCATCAGGAAATGAATGGCAGTACCTTTCAAACATGTCTGCTTGCAGTAAGGTAGCACTCACAAGGTGGCCAGAGAAAGAGAACCTTTCTTTGGTGTGATCCAGGATGGTGTTGCAGACCTCTTCAGACAGCCTCTGCTTCTCCTCTTCTCTCAAAGCTGTTCTGGGTCTTTTGGCTCCTGTTGCTTCTTGCAGCTGCTGTTGAGAGGAGTCCCTGAAGGCAAACAGACCAATGTGTTTGTTGGCTTTGTACAGTATTGTTGTCTATGTGATGCACAGGTATATGCAATGTATCCATGTATAGTACAAATACTTCAGTTCCACTTAAAATGGGCAGGGATGCATAAAGTCTTTAGTGTTTAAGTTAGCCTTTGTGTCTCACATAGCCTGGATGTTCAGCACAGTATACAGTGGTGCTCATAAGCTTATGATCCCATGCTAAAGTTGACTAAAAAGAGGAATAAAAAGAAAAGAAAATTGGTGTCCTTAAAGGTTGGATTTTCCAACTTTTTTTAATTAAGTCATTAAGATCAATTTCCAAAAGATGATTTTTTTATTTTTTTATTCCTCTTTTTAGTCAACTTTAGAATGTGTTCATACACTTATGAGCACCACTGTACAGTACACATAGTATATAAAATAAGAGATTACACCACTGGCCATATATAATGAGAATAATGTAATTTCAAACACAAATGCAGTCTCCTTTCATGCATACATTTTCAAATAAAGCTCTGCTTTGAGAAAGATCGAATGATATTGTTTAATCTTACCTTATGGCCTGCAAACTGCTTGTGAAGCTGTCGAGGGCACGATTGATAAAGACAGCATCGATGTCCTTCTTCTGTAGCATCTGGTACAGAATGTCGACGTGGGGCATGACTTTGTGAAAAAGCCGCAGGAAAAAAATAAAATCTTCATCATGTAGCATCCTCACGTAGCCAGATGCCTCTCTCACGGTGGGCTGGTCAAATGAACCCAATGAACCCGTCCGAATGGCTTCAAAACATTCTATGAGGTCGTCTCGATTCTCGTAGACAGTGTTCACGACTCTGCTTAGTAGAAACCTGTTGAATTATTAAATTTGGTCTGGGAGGTCCTAATTGTTTCGTTGCCAATTTATCTTGATTTGTTCGCCGACAAAAAGGAACTTCTTTCAAAGAGACAATCGAGTTGCACTGAAGGCTAGCCATTTTGACAGTAGTAGTGAATTGATTGATGAGGCTACCCGCTCTTTTCTTAGTTACGTTCATGGTTATGTTACGTATGACGAAAGCGCGTAAGTGCAAGCCCTCAGAAACCCATAGAGATTGTATTGAAAGCTCTGATATTTGAAAAATTAGAGGCTATGAGAGACTTCTGGGCGATTTTCAACCTGACTGAAATCGCCCCAAAACGGGCGGGGACATTTGAAGCACGACTTTAGCCTGATTGGACATTTAGTGGCAGATCAGACGTCTAGATTAGAACACTGATAACTACTGTTGCCGTGATATAATTGATTAGAAAAAAAATCCCTTCCTTTTCCCGTTTGGCAGTGCGTCGCCCATATCGCCCTAATGAACACACCGCCCCTGTTTCTGGGTAAGTCTCTAAGAGTTTTCTAAACCTGGATTGTGCAACATTTCCCCATTATTATTTTTACAAATTCTTCAAGCTCCGTCAAATTGGTTGTTGATCATTGCTAGACAACAGTGGCCGTAAGTGCCATTTAAGATGAGGGAGGACCATTATTTATTTTTTAATGATCATGGCCTTATTTCTATTACAGCATGTTGGATGACTGTCATTCATATTCCATTCACCCAGTTCAATGTAACATCGATAGGTTTAGGGTACTACATGATACTCAAATTTTCCCTATACCCATCATGAGGTTGCTACAACCTAGTCTATGAATGAAAGTTTACAACGTAGGTGACACACGGACAGTGACACATTCAATACTGCCTTGCACACTCTTGCCTGCATCTAGCTTATCTAGGGTGTAATCATTTGTCCAACAGTTGCAAACAAGAGCTTGTAATGGACAAATTCAGATATGTTTATATGTTTGAGCCGTGTGTTTGAGTAACTAAACTAGCCAGCTAGCTAACATAGCATCCCTCTGTTGGAGCAGGGTGTTTGAGTAACTAAACTAGCCAGCTAGCTAACATAGCATCCCTCTGTTGGAGCAGGGTGTTTGAGTAACTAAACTAGCCAGCTAGCTAACATAGCATCCCTCTGTTGGAGCAGGGTGTTTGAGTAACTAAACTAGCCAGCTAGCTAACATAGCATCCCTCTGTTTGAGCCGGGTGTTTGAGTAAATAAACTAGCCAGCTAGCTAACATAGCATCCCTCTGTTGGAGCAGGGTGTTTGAGTAACTAAACTAGCCAGCTAGCTAACATAGCATCCCTCTGTTTGAGACGGTTGTTTGAGTAACTAAACTAGCCAGATAGCTAACATAGCATCCCTCTGTTGGAGCAGGGTGTTTGAATAACTAAACTAGCCAGCTGCATTTGCTAGCTAAGTAAGTGAAACTGAAAGTGAAAAGAAATGATGAATTCTCTGTTTCTTCCTTCTCCTTCATTTTTGAAATAATTAGTTTGTTGAAAACTGCTAAACTATTGTCTTTCTCTCTCTTTGAGTCAACTACTCACCACATTATATTCACTGCAATGCTAGCTAGCTGTAGCTTGTGCTTTCAGTACTAGATGAATTATCTGATCCTTTGATTGGGTGGACAACATGTCAGTTCATGTTGCAAGAGCTCTGATAGGTTGGAGGACGTCCTCCAGAAGTTGTCATAATTAATTTGTAAGTCTATGGATGGGAGTTGTGCTATCGTACAGAGTGCTGTTGAGGCTACTGTAGACCTTCATTGCAAAACAGTGTGTTTTAATCAATTATTTGGTGACAGGTGAATATATTTAGTATAGTTTTATCTATAAAGGATGACTTTTTCAATGTTTTACCATTTTTATTTTTATGAAATTCACTGAGGAAGATGGTTCTCATTCCTACTCAGAGGAGCCTCCACTGCTAGACAACCGTTTTCAGGTCTTGCCATAGATTATCAAGTAGATTTAAGTCAAAATTGTAACTCGGCCACTCAGGAACATACATTATCTTCTTGGTAAGCAACTCCAGCGTATATTTGGCCTTGTGTTTTAGGTTATTTTCCTGCTGAAAGGTGAATGCATCTCCCAGTGTCTGGTGGAAGCAGACTGAAACAGGTTTTCCTCTAGGATTTTGCCTGTGCCTAGCACCATTCCATTTATTTTTATCCTGAAAAACTCCCCAGTCCTTAATGATTACAAGTATACCCATAACATGATGCAGCCACCACTAAGCTTGAACATTTGAAGAGTGGTAGTCAGTAATGTGTTGGATTGGATTTGCCCCTAACATAACACTTTGTATTCAGGACAAAAAGTTAATTGCTTTGCCACATTTTTTTGCATTATTACTTTAATTCCTTGTTGCAAACAAGGATGCATGTTTTGGAATAACTTTATTCTGTACAGGCTTCCTTCTTTTCACTCTGTCATTTAGGTTAGTATTGTGGAGTAACTACAATGTTGTTGATCCATTCTCAGTTTTCTCCTATCACAGCCATTAAACTCTGTAACTGTTTAAAAGTCAGCATTAGCCTCATGGTGAAATCCCTGAGCGGTTTCCTTCCTCTCCGGCAACCGAGTTAGGAAGGATGTCTATCTTTGTAGAGGCTGGGTATATTGATACACCATCCAAAGTGTAATGAATGAAGGGATATTCAATGTCATCTACCCATAGGTGCCCTTCTTTGCGAGGCATTGGAAAACTTCCCTGGTCTTTGTGGTTGAATCTGTGTTTGAAATTCACTGCTCGACTGAGAGACATTACAGATAATTGTACAGTATGTCTGGGGTACGGAGATTAGGTAGTCATTCAAAAATCATGTTAAACACTGTTGTTGCACACAGAGTGAGTCCATGCAACTTATTATGTGACTTGTTGAGAAGATTTTTACTCCTGAACTTTCTTAGGCTTGTCATAACAAATAGGTTGAATTCTTATTAACTCAAGACATTTCAGCTTTTCATTTTTAATTAATTTGTTCGAAAAACATGATTCCACTTTGACATTTTGGGGTATTGTGTGTATGCAAGTGACTAAATGAATCTCAATTTAATCCATTTTAAATTCAGGGTTGTAACAACAAAATGTGAAAAAGTGGAAGGGGTATAAATACTTTCTGAAGGCACTGTATATACAGTATTTAGCGGCTATTTAGCGGCTATTGTTGTAGTAAATTATCCCTATACTTATTAAAACAAACAAAGTACTGCGTTATTCACTCCTCTTCACGTCATGTTAGAGAACAGCTATTAGTTGTTCACAATAATCCACGGGGTTGAGTGCCTTGTTTAAATTCAATAACACCATAGAGATTTCAAACATATCAGTCGGGGGGCCAGTATGATAAATAAATAAATAAATGTATGCACTCACTCTGGTTAAGAGCGTCTGCTAAATGACTAAAATGTAAATGTACATTTCAATCATATCAGTCTATCTTACCTTATAGGCCTAACTAAAATATTAGGGATCTAATAACACCATAGAGAATCAAATCAAGCTTTATTTATACAGCACATTTCAGACATGGAATGGAACACAATGTGCTTCACAGGAAAAAAACTAATAAAAACAATTAAAATAAAACAAAATATTTACTACACAAATATAAGAGGATAAAAAACTAAAGAATTACAATAAAAAATGCACGACTAAAAAGCACCCTGAGGTAAAGCACCACTAAAAAGGTGTGTTTTAAGATCTATTTTTAAAAATGCCACAGTTTCGTTCTAAAGGCTGCCTCTCCATGCCTCTTGGTCCTAGGCTTTGGGGTAGTTAAAAACGCCAGTCACCCTCCTTTCACTGTGACAGTCATCTCCCCCTCCTCCCCTTTCACTGTGACAGTCATCTTCCCCCTCCTCCCCTTTCACTGTGACGGTCATCTCCCCCTCCTCCCCTTTCACTGTGATATCCTCCTCTTCCTCTTTCACGACAATGTTCAGCCCCAGAGCTTCTTTCTCCAACCAGCACACATCTTCTTTTGTACGGGGCGAGTAGCTTATTGAGCTCCTGGTTGTGGACGTTAGTTGGCTAGCAAGTTAATTAGCATTAGCGTAGTGCTAGGCTATCTTAACAAGCTAGCTGAATAACAACATATATATATGACTAGTAAGCACACAGACTGTGTGTTTATAACCCTGCTGTTAATAGTGGTCCTCTGTAGCTCAATTGGTAGAGCATGGCGCTTGTAACGCCAGGGTAGTGGGTTCGATCCCCGGGACCACCCATACGTAAAAATGTATGCGCACATGACTAAGTCGCTTTGGATAAAAGCGTCTGCTAAATGGCATATTATTATTAATTATAATATACACAAAATGCTTTTTCAGTTCTGCCCACAAATGTTCTATAGGATTGAGGTCAGGGCTTTGTGATGGCCACTCAAATTCCTTGACTTTGTTGTCCTTAAGCCATTTTGCCACAACGTTGGATGTATGCTTGGGGTCATTGTCCATTTGGAAGACCTATTTGCGACCAAGCTTTAACTTCCTGACTGATGTCTTGAGATGTTGCTTCAATATATCCACATAATTTTCCTTCCGCATGATGCCATCTATTTTGTGAAGTGCACCAGTCCCTCCTTCAGCAAATCACCCCCACAGCATGATGCTGCCACCCCCGTGCTTCACAGTTGGGATGGTGTTCATCGGCTTGCAAGCGACCCCCCTACCCACCCCTACCCCCTTTTTCATCCAAACATAACGATGGTCATTATGGCCAAACAGTTCTATTTTTGTTTCATCAGACCAGGGGACATTTCTCCAAAAAGTACGATCTTTGTCCCCATGTGCAGTTGCAAACCGTAGTCTGGCTTTTTTTATGACGGTTTTGGAGCAGTGGCTTCTTCCTTGCCGAGCGGCCTTTCAGGTTATGTTGATATAGGACTCGTTTTACTGTGGATATAGATACTTTTGTACCCGTTTCCTCCAGCATCTTCACAAGGTCCTTTGCTGTTTTTCTGGGATTGATTTGCACTTTTCGCACCAAAGTATGTTAATCTCTTTGAGACAGAACGCGTGTCTCCTTCCTGAGCGGTATGACGGCTGCGTGGTCCCATGGTGTTTATACTTGCATACTATTGTTTGTACAGATTAACGTGGTACCTTCAGGTGTTTGGAAATTGCTCCTTAGGATGAACCAGACCTGTGGAGGTCTACAATTTTTTTTCTGAGGTCTTGGCTGATTTCTTTTCATTTTCCCATGATGTCAAGCAAAGAGGCACTGAGTTTGAAGGTAGGCCTGGAAATACATCCACTGGTACACCTCACTGGAATTGTGATTTAGTGAATTATAAGTGAAATAATCTGCCTGTAAACAATTGTTGGAAAAATTACTTGTGTCACGCACAAAGTAGATGTCCTAACCGACTTGCCATAACTATAGTTTGTTAACAAGACATTTGTGGAGTGGTTGAAAAACGAGTTTTAATGACTCCAACCTAAGTGTATGTAAACTTCCGACTTCAACTGTATATGAAATGTAATAACTGGTTAGCACACAGACTGTGTTTAAAACCCTGCTGTTAATATAAAGTCGTGGTCAAAAGTTTTGAGAATGACACAAATATTAATTTTCATAAAGTCTGCTGCCTCAGTTCTTATGATGGCAATTTGCATATACTCCAGAATGTTATGAAGAGTGATCAGATGAATTGCAATTAATTGCAAAGTCCCTCTTTGCCATGAAAATGAACTTAATCCCCCAAAAACATTTCCACTGCATTTCAGCCCTGCCACAAAAGGACCAGCTGACATCATGTCAGTGATTCTCTCGTTAACACAGGTGAGTGTTGACGAGGACAAGGCTGGAGATCACCCTGTCATGCTGATTGAGTTAGAATAACAGACTGGAAGCTTTAAAAAGGAGGGTGGTGCTTGAAATCATTGTTCTTCCTCTGTTAACCATGGTTTCCTGCAAGGAAACACGTGCCGTCATCATTGCTTTGCACAAAAATGGCTTCACAGGCAAGGATATTGCTGCTAGTAAGATTGCACCTAAATCAACCATTTATCGGATCATCAAGAACTTAAAGGAGAGAGGTTCAATTGTGTGAAGAAGGCTTCAGAGCGCCCAAGAAAATCCAGCAAGCGCCAGGACCGTCTCCTAAAGTTGATTCAGCTGCGGGATCGGGGCACCACCAGTGCAGAGCTTGCTCAGGAATGGCAGCAGGCAGGTGTGAGTGCATCTGCACGCACAGTGAGGCAAATACTTTGGAGATGGCCTGGTGTCAAGAAGGGCAGCGAGGAAGCCACTACTCTCCAGGAAAAACATCAGGGACAGACTGATATTCTGCAAAAGGTACAGGGATTGAACTGCTGAGGACTAGGGTAAAGTCATTTTCTCTGATGAATCCCCTTTCCGATTGTTTGGGGCATACGGAAAAAAGCTTGTCCGGAGAAGACAAGGTGAGCGCTACCATCAGTCCTGTGTCATGCCAACAGTAAAGCATCCTGAGACCATTCGTGTGTGGGGTTGCTTCTCAGCCAAGGGAGTGGGCTCACTCACAATTTTGCCTAAGAACACAGCCATGAATAAAGAATGGTACCAACACATCCTCAGAGAGCAACTTCTCCCAACCATCCAAGAACAGTTTGGTGACGAACAATGCTTTTTCCAGCATGATGGAGCACCTTGCCATAAGGCAAAAGTGATAACTAAGTGGCTTGGGGAACAAAACATCGAAATGTTGGGTCCATGGGCCAGGAAACTCCCCAGAACTTAATCCCATTGAGTACTTGTGGTCAATCCTCAAGAGGCGGGTGGACAAACAAAAACCCAACAATTCTGACAAACTCCAAGCATTGATTAGGCAAGAATGGGCTGCCATCAGTCAGGATGTGGCCCAGAAGTTAATTGACAGCATGCCATTGCAGAGGTCTTGAAATAGAAGTGTCAACACTGCAAATATTAACTCATTGCATAAACTTAATGTAATTGTCAATAAAAGCCTTTGACACTTATGGAATGCTTGTAATTATACTTCAGTATACCATAGTAACATCTGAGAAAAATATCTAAAAACACTGAAGCAGCAAACTTTGTGGTTTGTTTGCTTGCTAGCAAGCTACCCAGGCGGCTGATGAGTCCGTGTTGAAAAAGCGTCCTGTCCACTGGAGGTAACAGCTCTTGAAAGACTCACATCGTCATCTGCTGACTGGAGTGGGTAACGCAGTTTGGGAAAATATTCACTACACTGTGTTCATTCTACCAAACAATATCATGTCATTTCAAAATAAGGTGAGCTGGATGGTAGACGGGGTTGATCATGGTGAGTTGGCTGGTAGACAGGGTTGATCATGGTGAGTTGGATGGTAGACAGGGTTGATCATGGTGATGGTGAGTTGGATGGTAGACGGGGTTGATCATGGTGAGTTGGATGGTAGACAGGGTTGATCATGGTGATGGTGAATTGTCCTCAGACATTGTTATCAGTCTTCAGATCCCTCTAGCTTGCTCGCTAAGCAAACCAAATAAATCGACTTGCCAACATTTCTGTAATCTCTGGTGAACAGACTTAACTGGTATCATAGCATCTGTCAACAGACTGTGGGACGGCAGCGACTTAAGGGACTTTTCTGACCACATCCCAACTAGTCAACATGTTAAACGGACCCTTGCCTTAACCCTAACGATAGACTTGCAGAGAGAGGGGGAGGAGCTACCGCCCTGCTTTCTCTGAGCTGACCAATCCTGTTGTTGGGAAACACCCACACCATTCTGTTGTTGGGGTACGTACGCCCACACCATTCAAACACAGACTATTTCACTCACATTGCAATTAATAGAAATCTGGAAATAATGGATAGTTAAAGTTATCAGAGGGTGGACCCCTTGTTGACAGTACATCAAATTACACTAAGGAAGGCCACATTAAGAGCGCTTGAGGTGGCAAAACTCCCCCCTGTAGGGCTTCTCTCCGGTGTGTGTACACTAGTCTACCATTAACTGGATTGAGCTACCAAAAGTGGAAAGGTTACCCAACAGTGTGGTGTTTTCTCTTGTGTAAAGCCAGGCTTCCTGACTGAGTGAATCTCAGCCCACAGTCAGTGGTAAGGCTTCTCTCCTGTGTGTATTCTCCTGTGTAGTACAAGTCCACGTGAAGTGAAAAAGCTCATTCCACAGTCTGAGCAGTGATAAGGCTTCTCTCCTGTGTGTATTCTCTTGTGTACAGCCAGGTGTCCTGACTTAGTGAATCTCTTCCCACATTGATCACAACCAAAAGGCTTCTCTCCTGTGTGTGTTCTCTTGTGTACTAGAAGTCCGTTTGAAGTGGTTAAGCTCATTCCACAGTCTGAGCAGTGGTAAGGTTTCTCTCCTGTGTGTATTCTCTTGTGTACAGCCAGGTTTCCTGACTTAGTGAATCTCTTCCCACATTGATCACAGCTATAAGGTTTCTCTCCTGTGTGTATTCTCTTGTGTACAGCCAGGTGTCCTGACGTAGTGAATCTCTTCCCACACTGATCACAAACAAAAGGCTTCTCTCCAGTGTGTGTTCGCTGGTGAACTTTTAAATCCCCTGAAGTAGTACAACTCAGCCCACAGTCTGAGCAGTGGTAAGGCTTCTCTCCTGTGTGTATTCTCTTGTGTAGTACAAGTCCACGTGAAGTGGTTAAGCTCATTCCACAGTCTGAGCAGTGATAAGGCTTCTCTCCTGTGTGTATTCTCTTGTGTACAGCCAGGTTTCCTGAGTTAGTGAATCTCTTCCCACACTGATCACAACCAAAAGGCTTCTCTCCTGTGTGTTTTCTCTTGTGTAAAGCCAGGTGTCCTGACCGAGTGAATCTCTTCCCACACTGATCACAGCTATAAGGTTTCTCTCCAGTGTGTGTTCGCTGGTGAACTTTTAAATCCCCTGAAGTAGTACAACTCAGCCCACAGTCTGAGCAGTGGTAAGGCTTCTCTCCTGTGTGTATTCTCTTGTGTAAAGCCAGGTGTCCTGACCGAGTGAATCTCTTCCCACACTGATCACAGCTATAAGGTTTCTCTCCTGTGTGTATTCTCTTGTGTGTATTAAGATTTGTTGAAGAGGTAAAACTCTTTCCACAGTCAAAGCAGCGGTGAGGTTTCTTCCCTGTAAGTCTCTGCTGGTGTTTCTTGAGGTGTTCTGATCTGGAGAGACTCTTCTCTGCCTCATCAGCATCATGATGTTGATTAGCTTCTCCAGATGATAAGCCCCTTCTACTGAGAGAGCGACGGTTAGGGCTGTCCCCTGTGAAACAAAGACAGACAGTTAGGGTTCCTTCTTCATATCGAAGTTAGTTCAAGGCCCAGCTTTCCAACTCTTGTGATCAGATTTGAGCATTTTGGATGCGTTAAAATCATCAATGTAACCAATGGGGTAGGAGTGCTTCTAATGAGTCTACATTTTAATAAATGTATCTAAGAGCATAAACCCACTCTGTCCCGGTGTTTTCCTGCAGTCGACCAGCAGCACAGACACCCTCTTCAGACCCAGCAGTAAGTTACCAGGAGAGGCACGACCTGGGGACCCCAAGAGGGGGAGGGGGGAGGAGGGTTGGAGGGAGAGGGAGGAGGGGGGTGGGATAGGTGTTTCCTGTAAATCCAAAAAAAGAGGTTAGTGGAGTTCATGTTAGTACACTGAGGGTAAAACAACACAACAATGGTATGATGAGGTCTTGCATTTAAATGGGGACGGCCACAACGGAGTGGAAACAATGCCCCCTTGCTGTTTAAGACTTAATGGACACCAAATACATTTTTTCCCAAACTCTGCTTCTTCATTCCGGTCCGTTGAACAACAGGAAGTTACCAAACCACAGAAGATGAAAAATGTGGTTTTATGATATAGCTTGCAACTTGTAAACGATTAACCATTCCTAAAAGTGAGTACCACTTTCACAGCATGTTAAAAATAATACACATTGTCTGTTTGCTTGCTATGCAGATTTGCAGTGCTCAAATATTGTAACTGTATGTAACACGCACGATATGAACCCGGGGCTCCCACGGGAAAACCAATATCTTACACTTCAGACCAATAGGACATTCCCTATCGGGAAAAATGGCAAATTGATTTAGCTCATATTTATTTTAGACACCAATTACGTTTCTATGTGAGAATTCCAATAATATTTTTGGGCATTGCTGGCGATGGAATCAGCCAATAACCAAAGGGATGGAAGTATAGACAGCGTTCCTTGATCTGATCTACAGGCTATTTGATCTGATCTTCAGGATATGCATCAGACTATTTTGAAATGTTAACCAAATATATAATACATTGCCTTTAGAATGTCTGCACTCCCTTGAACCTTTTTCACATTTTGTTACGTTACAAAGTGGGATTTATATTTATTAAATTGTAATTTTTTGTAATTGATGTGCTAATTTCAAATTGTCATTGTGGCTTTGTTTGGATAGTTGATGCTACGTTGGAAAGCTTTATGTTTATGACAGTTTGCGATAGAACACATGAAAAAAAGGGTGGGTGTCATGTTTTGGCTGACAAATGTACTAAAATGTAATAACATCCAGTACCAGTCAAAAGTTTGGACACCTACACATTCAAGGGTTTTATTTTTACTATTTTCTACATTGTAGAATAATAATGAAGACATCAAAACTATGAAATAACACATATGGAATCATGTTGTAACCAACAAAGTACGGTCCGTATTTTTCATGTTGAGGGCGGTCAGACAGAAAACCTTGTGATAAATATACTTGTTCCGCAGATTATTTGGAAACGGTGTCTTTCTGCTGTGTATGCGTTAGCCTAGCTATTGTACTAAAAGCACCTCTGTCAAATTATTCACACACTAGCCTACCAGGCTACCTATGAATGGGCGAATAAATCACGTGGCAGCTATCTTTCCAAGGAAATTCACTTAAATATAATTAGGCTATAGTTTAACTACAGTGTCTGTTAATAGAAAGAAGTTGGGGACGCTCAACCAACGTGAGTCGAGGTGAAATCCCAAAATGTGATTATCAATATAAAGCAAAAGGCGCAACATGGGGATCGAGCGTTTGTCATGAGCACTCTCTCTCCCTGGTAGCAACATTAATTGCATTCAATTATCTTCCACTCTGCTCACCTCCCTCTCTCTACTCAGCCTAACTAGCTCCACCTGCCCTGCTCTGCTCTTGTTACCTGGCCAGCTGCACTGCATTTCCCACTCACCATCCTCACCTTGCCTCACTCTGTTCTAATTACTCTGCCAGCTGAACTGCATTTCCCCACTACCACTCCCAGTATATCAAGCCCTGGTTTTCAGCCAAGCCCTGTCAGATCGTCTTCAAACCCGGACCAGTAACCTGCCTGTCTGCGCTCTGACTCCTGTTTGTGATACCGATCCTTTCTTGACTGCCTCCTTGTTCTACTGCCCCGTCTATCCCAACCTGCCTTCTGGACCTCGACTACTCTCCGATCTTCAGCCCCTCCGGTAACTCGTTTCTGCCTTCTGTCTCTCACCACGATATTTGCCCAGCCCTGATCTGTACTTCTGCCTGCCATTCATATTGCTGTTGTGTGTGTGTGTTCCCCCAGGTCTCCGACCACCAGATGAGCGTGCCCAGACGTTTCACCACACTCAGCCCGATACGCCGCTCCATCACTGGGGAACACACACACTAAGCACTTGGACTGGACACCCCCGGACATTTGGTGACCCCCGGAGCACAGGTACCCACAGGAGGACCCTGAAAGACCCCTGACACCCCTGGGACTCCTCTTCCCGCCTGTAACCTTGAATAAAGAACTCTGAATTTGAACTTGCGCTCTTGGGTCCTCTTCTGTTCGTGACAGAACGATCTGACCATCATGGACCCAGCGCACTCCCCTGACCACGATGGAGGAAGAGCCAGAGAGGACTGCCCTACAGCGACTGGAACGCTCTGAGGGAGACATAAATCGGATGGCTGGCGACATCGCTTCCCTTCTCCAGCTATTCAACCAGCAGCAACAACAGTTCCAACTGCAGCAACAACAGCTAGCCCAAGCCCTGCAACTACTCTCAAGCCCGGCTACTCCACCTGCACCCCCCTGGTCCTTTTGTTCCTGTACCACCGATACTCCTTCATCCCTCCGCTGGAGGTCCCAATGCTGCAGGCCCGGCAGTGCTGCCACCAGATCCCCACGCTCCTGAACCAAGGATTGGGAACCCGGAACGTTTTGATGGCAACCAGAAGCAAGTAAGACCATTCTTGAGCAGCTGCCGAATCCAGTTTGCACTACAGCCCAGGACTTTCTCAACAGAGGGAGCCAAGGTGGGGTATGTCATCACACATCTCACCGGTCGAGCTCGGTTGTGGGGAACGGCGGAATTCGACCGGCAAACCCCAGCCTGTGCCTCCTTCAGTGCCTTTGAGGAGGAGATGTTAAAGGTCTTTGACCTAGGCTCGCCAACAGCCGAGCGTCACAAGCTCTGCTCACCATCCGTCAGGGCAATCGGACAGTGGCAGACTTCTCCATTGACTTTCGTACCCTGGCCAGTCAAAGCTCGTTTAACCCAGAGGCACTGGTGCAAGCCTTCCTCCATAGCCTGGCGGACTATATCAAGGGACGAGCTTGTTTCCCATGACCCGCCCTCAACGCTTGATGCCGCCATTGACCTTGCCGTTCGCATTGACCGCCGTATACAGACCCGGAGGAGGGAGAAGGGCCGTCTCAGTCAACCTGCCATCCGTACTGGGTCGATACCGCTTCTGTCCAGCCCCTGCCTGTCAAGTCCCATAGCCAACTCAATCAGCCTGAGCCCATGGAGATTGGCCGTGCCTCTCTGACTCCCGAGGAGCGTCGGCGCCGTCTAAGCTCCAACCTTTGCCTCTACTGTGGTGGCGAGAATCACCGTGTCGCTACTTGTCCGGCAAAAGCCGCAGCTCACCAGGTGTAGGGGAGATCCGGGTGAGCTCAACAAGCCTTCAGTCTCCCTCCATCCGAAAGACCCTGCTTCATCTCCGCCTTCAGCTTTCTGACAAGACTCATACATTGGCCGCCCTTGTGGATTCCGGGCCGAAGCAAACATCATGGACCCTGAGCTTGCACAGCAACTGGGCGTGAACCATCATCAACTGACACAACCCATTCCTGCACGAGCCCTGGATGGGCATCATCTTGGCACTGTCACTCATATCTCCGCCCCTGTGACAATCCTGCTGTCAGGAAACCACCAGGAGTCCATCCAGTTTCACCTCCTACACTCACCTGGCCAACCACTCATTCTTGGATACCCGTGGCTCCGTCAGCACAACCCCCCACATCGACTGGGAGACAGGAACAGTCCGTGAGTGGGGAAGGAGTTGTCACCAGACCTGTTTAAGGGGGGCCACCCTGCCCGTTCACCGGGAAGGATCTAGCGCTACCTCCGACATATCCAATGTTCCGGCCTGTTACCACAGCCTGAAAGAGGTGTTCAACAAATCCAAGGCGACATCTCTACCCCCACACAGACCCTATGACTGCGCGATTGATCTCCTGCCTGGCACAGCACCTCCCAAGGGTCGTCTGTATTCACTGTCAGCCCCGGAAAGAAAGGCCATGGAGGACTACATTAATGACTCTCTTGCCTCCGGGATAATTAGGACCGTCGTCTTCCCCGCAGGAGCGGGATTCTTCTTTGTCGGCAAGAAGGACGGTTCTCTTCGTCCATGCATAGATTACCGGGGTCTGAACGACATCACGGTTAAGAATCGCTACCCACTGCCCTTACTTTCGTCTGCCTTCGAACTGCTGCAGGGAGCCACTGTATTCACTAAGCTGGACCTTCGCAATGCCTACCATCTGGTGCGGATGAGGGAGGGAGACGAATGGAAGACAGCGTTCAACACACCAACCGGCCACTATGAATATCTCGTCATGCCCTTCGGCCTCACCAATGCCCCAGCAGTTTTTCAAGCCCTAGTGAATGATATCCTCAGGGACATGCTAAATACGTTCGTATTTGTGTACCTTGACGATATTTTAATATTCTCAAAGACTCTGTCAGAACACACGCATCCACGTCCGGTTGGTCCTGCGCCGCCTGCTGGAGAACTCTCTTTTCGTGAAGGCAGAGAAGTGCGAGTTCCATGCCAAGACCGTTTCATTCCTGGGGTATGTGGTGACCGAGGGCAGCATTCAGATGGATCTCACGAAGGTGTCGGCTGTCACTTCCTGGCCAGTTCCTGAGTCTCGGAAGAAGTTGCAACAGTTCCTGGGCTTTGCCAACTTTTATAGGAGATTCATCAGAAACTATAGCACAGTGGCTGCACCCCTCACGGCGCTAACCAGCACTAAACAACCGTACCAATGGACATCAGCTGCTGATAAGGCCTTCAATATCCTCAAGACATGTTTCACTTCTGCTCCCATCCTCCAGATGCCAGATGCAGCAAGGCAGTTTGTGGTGGAGGTAGATGCTTCGGACGTGGGAGTGGGTGCAGTGCTTTCTCAAAGAGCAGCTGAGGATGGCAAGATGCACCCCTGTGCCTTCTACTCCCGTCGGCTAACCCCTGCCGAATGCAACTACGACATTGGGAACCGCGAGCTGTTGGCTGTCAAGCTCGCCCTTGAAGAATGGCGGCACTGGTTAGAGGGGTCAAAGGAACCATTCGTAGTATGGACAGACCACAAGAACCTGGAGTATATCCAAACAGCCAGGAGGCTGAACTCCCGTCAACAGCGGTGGTCTCTGTTCTTTACGCGCTTCAATTTCACGCTCTCCTACCGCCCGGGATCTCGCAACATCAAACCTGATGCTCTTTCCCGGATGTTTCAGAAGGACGAGACCACCGCCATGACAGCTCCCATTCTTCCCAGCCACTTGGTCGTAGCGGCCCTCACCTGGGAGATCGAGAAGCAGGTCATGGAGGCTCTTCGGGACCAGCCAGGTCCAAGCACCAGCGCCCCCAACCGTCTGTTTGTTCCAGCAAATCTCAGGTCACCTGTGATTCAGTGGGGGCACGAATCCCGTCTGGCCTGTCATCCCGGCATCACTCGCACCCTTCATCTGGTCCGCCAGCGGTTCTGGTGGCGGGGATGAGACGGGATGTCCGAGAATTCATCCGAGCTTGTCCCACTTGTAACCGAAACAAGACTCCCAACCAGCCTCCTGCTGGGTTGCTGCAACCCCTACTCATACCCAAGAGGCCCTGGTCCCACGTTTCACTGGACTTTGTTACGGGCCTTCCGCCCTCTGACGGACACACAGTCATCCTTACCATTGTTGACCGCTTTAGTAAGATGACCCACTTCGTGCCCCCTTCCCAAACTACCCTCTGCTAAAGAGACCTCCCAGGTGGTCCTGGAACATGTGTTTTCGTATCCATGGCCTACCCCAGGATATAGTGTCAGACCGGGGCCCGCAATTCTCAGCAACCTTTTGGAAGGAGTTCTGTCATCTCCTTGGGGCCACCGCCAGCCTATCGTCTGGATTCCACCCGCAGTCAAACGGCCAGACTGAACGCATGAACCAGGAGCTGGAGAAGGCACTGAGGTGTGTGGCTTCCCAAAATCCCCGGGCCTGGGCTCAACACCTGCTCTGGGTGGAATATGCCCATAATTCACTCACCAGTTCCTCCACCGGGCTCTCCCCCTTTCAGTGTGTCTACGGGTATCAACCTCCACTGTTTGCCAGCCAGGAGGCGGATGCCACCTGTCCGTCTGCTCTGCGTATGCCCGCCGCTGCCGCCGCACTTGGGCCCAGGCTCGCACTGTGCTCCTGAAGTCTGGAACCAGCTACGCCGTCGGTGCCAACCGACGGAGGACCCCAGCACCTACTTACCGGGTTGGTCAGAAGGTCTGGCTGTCTGCCCGGGATCTGCCGCTGCGGGTTGTATCACGAAAGCTGGCCCCTCGCTTCATTGGTCCTTTTCCTGTGCAGAAAGTCATCAGTCCAACGGCGGTCCGACTTCAGTTGCCCGGCTTCCATGCGGGTCCACCCCACCTTCCACGTCTCCAAGGTCAAGCCGGTCCATGAAAGTCCCCTGGTCCCTGCAGCTCCGGCGCCACCTCCTCCGCGCCTCGTAGATGGCGGTCCTGTCTTCACCGTCCGGCGGCTGCTCCGCTCTAGGCGAAGGGGTAGGGGTCTCCAGTACCTCGTTGATTGGGAGGGCTATGGTCCAGAGGAGAGGACCTGGATCCCGGCCAGGAGGATAGTGGACCGGACCCTTATCACTGACTTCCACCCGACTACATCCTGATCAGCCTGCAATCCGTAGGGGCCGTCCAAGAGGGGTTCCTAGCCGTCCGGCCCGCCCTGCTCCTGTCTCAGTGCCTGTCCTGTCTCCCCGACCGTGACCCTCCAGCTCCTTCTGAGGATGAGGAGATTCACTCGGACCGCTCGGAGGAGTTCTGACCCGCCGCCTGCTCCCCTCCACCCTCCCGGCATGATGTTGTTCTTGGGACTTCTGGGGCCGTCCCTTGGAGGGGGGTCCTGTCATGAGCACTCTCTCTCCCTGGTAGCAACATTAATTGCATTCAATTATCTTCCACTCTGCTCACCTCCCTCTCTCTACTCAGCCTAACTAGCTCCACCTGCCCTGCTCTGCTCTTGTTACCTGGCCAGCTGCACTGCATTTCCCACTCACCATCCTCACCTTGCCTCACTCTGTTCTAATTACTCTGCCAGCTGAACTGCATTTCCCCACTACCACTCCCAGTATATCAAGCCCTGGTTTTCAGCCAAGCCCTGTCAGATCGTCTTCAAACCCGGACCAGTAACCTGCCTGTCTGCGCTCTGACTCCTGTTTGTGATACCGATCCTTTCTTGACTGCCTCCTTGTTCTACTGCCCCGTCTATCCCAACCTGCCTTCTGGACCTCGACTACTCTCCGATCTTCAGCCCCTCCCGGTAACTCGTTTCTGCCTTCTGTCTCTCACCACGATATTTGCCCAGCCCTGATCTGTACTTCTGCCTGCCATTCATATTGCTGTTGTGTGTGTGTGTTCCCCCAGGTCTCCGACCACCAGATGAGCGTGCCCAGACGTTTCACCACACTCAGCCCGATACGCCGCTCCATCACTGGGGAACACACACACTAAGCACTTGGACTGGACACCCCCGGACATTTGGTGACCCCCGGAGCACAGGTACCCACAGGAGGACCCTGAAAGACCCCTGACACCCCTGGGACTCCTCTTCCCGCCTGTAACCTTGAATAAAGAACTCTGAATTTGAACTTGCGCTCTTGGGTCCTCTTCTGTTCGTGACAGCGTTGAGTCTTCTCCTTTTCAATATATATTAATTATCCATTCATTTGTCTCTGCCTGAAAATATTCCCGCTCCTAAAAGACAGGCTATATCCTACGTGCAAAACGTAGGTCAAGAGAAAGTGCAACGGACCGCTCATCTTTCTTGCCGTTTCAAGTTCAGCAGCCATACCTCTCCTCTCCTAGTTCAGCAGCCATACCTCTCCTCTGCTAGTTCAGCAGCCATACCTCTCCTCTCCTAGTTCAGCAGCCATACCTCTCCTCTCCTAGTTCAGCAGCCATACCTCTCCTCTCCTAGTTCAGCAGCCATACCTCTCCTCTCCTAGTTCAGCAGCCATACCTCTCCTGTCCTAGTTCAGCAGCCATACCTCTCCTCCCCTAGTTCAGCAGCCATACCTCTCCTGTCCTAGTTCAGCAGCCATACCTCTCCTCTCCTAGTTCAGCAGCCATACCTCTCCTGTCCTAGTTCAGCAGCCATACCTCTCCTGTCCTAGTTCAGCAGCCATACCTCTCCTGTCCTAGTTCAGCAGCCATACCTCTCCTAGTTAAGCAGCCATACCTCTCCTAGTTCAGCAGCCATACCTCTCCTCTCCTAGTTCAGCAGCCATACCTCTCCTCTCCTAGTTCAGCAGCCATACCTCTCCTCTCCTAGTTCAGCAGCCATACCTCTCCTCTCCTAGTTCAGCAGCCATACCTCTCCTCTCCTAGTTCAGCAGCCATACCTCTCCTCTCCTAGTTCAGCAGCCATACCTCTCCTCCCCTAGTTCAGCAGCCATACCTCTCCTGTCCTAGTTCAGCAGCCATACCTCTCCTGTCCTAGTTCAGCAGCCATACCTCTCCTAGTTAAGCAGCCATACCTCTCCTAGTTCAGCAGCCATACCTCTCCTCTCCTAGTTCAGCAGCCATACCTCTCCTCTCCTAGTTCAGCAGCCATACCTCTCCTCTCCTAGTTCAGCAGCCATACCTCTCCTCTCCTAGTTCAGCAGCCATACCTCTCCTCTCCTAGTTCAGCAGCCATACCTCTCCTCTCCTAGTTCATTATACAAGTTTGTACAAACAAATACAAAACAATAACTAGTAATTGTGTGATATGAATGACTAACCCTTCCTCTGTTAATAATGATGTTGTGTATGGTGTATTAAGCCACCCAGACACATCAAAGATGTTCACAATAATCCCCAATGATGACCACCCGCAACCCTGTACATGTGACTATTCACAATAATGACCTGCAACCCTGTACATGTGACTATTCACAATAATGACCACCTGCAACCCTGTACATGTGACTATCCACAATAATCCACAATAATGACCACCTGCCCTGTACTTGTGACTATAAACAATAATGACCACCTGCAACCCTGTACATGTGACTATTCACAATAAATCGGCAACTGGCAAGCTGCTAGTGGAGTAGCCTACAGCCAACTGGTAAGCTGCTAGTGGAGTAGCCTACAGCCAACTGGTAAACTGCTAGTGGAGTAGCCTACAGCCAACTGGTAAACTGCTAGTGGAGTAGCCTACAGCCAACTGGCAAGCTGCTAGTAGAGTAGCCTACAGCCAACTGGTAAGCTGTTAGTGGAGTAGCCTACAGCCAACTGGCAAACTGCTAATGGAGAAGCCTCCAGCCACCTGGCAAGCTGCTAGTAGAGTAGCCTCCAGCCAACTGGTAAGCTGCTAGTAGAGTAGCCTACAGCCAACTGGCAAGCTGCTAGTAGAGTAGCCTACAGCCAACTGGCAAAATGCTAGTAGAGTAGCCTACAGCCAACTGGTAAGCTGCTAGTAGAGTAGCCTACAGCCAACTGGCAAGCTGCTAGTAGAGTAGCCTACAGCCAACTGGCAAGCTGCTAGTAAAGTAGCCTACAGCCAACTGGCAAGCTGCTAGTGGAGTAGCCTACAGCCAACTGGTAAACTGCTAGTGGAGTAGCCTACAGCCAACTGGTAAACTGCTAGTAAAGTAGCCAACAGGCAACTGGCAAGCTGCTAGTGGAGTAGCCTACAGCCAACTGACAAGATGCTAGTGGAGTAGCCTACAGCCAACTGGTAAGCTGCTAGTGGAGTGGCCTCCAGCCAACTGGTAAGCTGCTAGTAGAGTAGCCTACAGCCAACTGGCAAGCTGCTAGTAGAGTAGCCTACAGCCAACTGGCAAAATGCTAGTAGAGTAGCCTACAGCCAACTGGTAAGCTGCTAGTAGAGTAGCCTACAGCCAACTGGCAAGCTGCTAGTAGAGTAGCCTACAGCCAACTGGCAAGCTGCTAGTAGAGTAGCCTACAGCCAACTGGCAAACTGCTAGTGGAGTAGCCTACAGCCAACTGGTAAACTGCTAGTGGAGTAGCCTACAGCCAACTGGTAAACTGCTAGTAGAGTAGCCAACAGGCAACTGGCAAGCTGCTAGTGGAGTAGCCTACAGCCAACTGACAAGATGCTAGTGGAGTAGCCTACAGCCAACTGGTAAGCTGCTAGTGGAGTGGACTACAGCCAACTGGTAAGCTGCTAGTGGAGTAGCCTACAGCCAACTGGTAAGCTGCTAGTGGAGTAGCCTACAGCAAACTGGCAAGCTGCTAGTAGAGTAGCCTACAGCCAACTGGCAAGCTGCTAGTAGAGTAGCCTACAGCCAACTGGTACGCTGCTGGTGGAGTAGCCTACAGCCAACTGGTAAGCTGCCAGTGGAGTAGCCTAAAGCCAACTGGTAAGCTGCTAGTTGAGTAGCTTACAGCCAACTAGTAAGCTGCTAGTGGAGTAGCTTACAGCCAACTGGCAAGCTGCTAGTAGAGTAGCCAACAGGTAAGCTGCTGTGGGTAGCCTACAGCCAACTGGTAAGCTGCTATGACCTAAAGCCAACTGGTAAGCTGCTAGTCGTAACAGCCATAGTAAGCTGCTAGTGGAATAGCTTACAGCCAACTGGCAAGCTGCTAGTAGAGTAGCCTACAGCCAACTGGCAAGCTGCTAGTAGAGTGGCCTACAGCCAACTGGCAAGCTGCTAGTAGAGTAGCCTACAGCCAACTGGCAAGCTGCTAGTAGAGTAGCCTACAGCCAACTGGCAAGATGCTAGTAGAGTAGCCTACAGCCAACTGGTAAGCTGCTGGTGGAGTAGCCTACAGCTAACTGGTAAGCTGCTGGTGGAGTAGCCTACAGCCAACTGGTAAGCTGCTAGTGGAGTGGCCTACAGCCAACTGGTAAGCTGCTAGTGGAGCAGCCTACAGCCAACTGGTAAGCTGCTAGTGGAGCAGCCTAAAGCCAACTGGAACGCTGCTAGTGGAGTAGCCTAAAGCCAACTGGTAAGCTGCTAGTGGAGCAGCCTAAAGCCAACTGGAACGCTGCTAGTGGAGTAGCCTAAAGCCAACTGGTAATCTGCTAGTAGAGGTGCCTACAGCCAACTGGTAAGCTGCTAGTGGAGTAGCCTACAGCCAACTGGTAAGCTGCTAGTAGAGTAGCCTACAGCCAACTGGTAAGCTGCTGTTGGAGTAGCCTACAGCCAACTGGTAAGCTGCTAGTGGAGTAGCCTATAACCAACTGGTAAGCTAATAGTGGAGTAGCCTACAGCCAACTGGCAAGCTGCTAGTGGAGTAGCCTACAGCCAACTGGCAATGCTAGTAGAGTAGCCTACAGCCAACTGGTAAGCTGCTAGTGGAGTAGCCTACAGCCAACTGGCAAGCTGCTAGTGGAGTAGCCTACAGCCAACTGGCAAGCTGCTAGTAGAGTAGCCTACAGCCAACTGGTAAGCTGCTAGTAGAGTAGCCAACAGCCAACTGGTAAACTGCTAGTGGAGTAGCCTACAGCCAACTGGTAAGCTGTTAGTGGTGTAGCTTACAGCCAACTGGCAAACTGCTAGTGGAGTAGCCTAGAGCCAACTGGTAAGCTGCTAGTAGAGTAGCCAACAGCCAACTGGCAAGCTGCTAGTAGAGTAGCCAACAGCCAACTGGCAAGCTGCTAGTGGAGTAGCCTCCAACCAACTGCTGAACTGCTAGTGGAGTAGCCTACAGCCAACTGGTAAACTGCTAGTAGAGTAGCCAACAGGCAACTGGCAAGCTGCTAGTGGAGTAGCCTACAGCCAACTGGCAAGATGCTAGTGGAGTAGCCTAAAGCCAACTGGTAAGCTGCTAGTGGAGTAGCTTACAGCCAACTAGTAAGCTGGTAGTGGAGTAGCCTACAGCCAACTGGCAAGCTGCTAGTAGAGTAGCCTACAGCCAACTGGTAAGCTGCTAGTGGAGTAGCCTACAGCCAACTGGTAAGCTGTTAGTGGTGTAACTTACAGCCAACTGGCAAACTGCTAGTGGAGTAGCCTACAGCCAACTGGTAAGCTGCTAGTAGAGTAGCCAACAGCCAACTGGTAAGCTGCTAGTCGAGTAGCTTACAGCCAACTAGTAAGCTGCTAGTAAAATAGCTTACAGCCAACTGGCAAGCTGCTAGTAGAGTAGCCTACAGCCAACTGGCAAGCTGCTAGTAGAGTGGCCTACAGCCAACTGGTAAGCTGCTAGTAGAGTAGCCTACAGCCAACTGGCAAGCTGCTAGTGGAGTAGCCTACAGCCAACTGGCAAGCTGCTAGTAGAGTAGCCTACAGCCAACTGGTAAGCTGCTGGTGGAGTAGCCTACAGCTAACTGGTAAGCTGCTGGTTGAGTAGCCTACAGCCAACTGGTAAGCTGCTAGTGGAGTGGCCTACAGCCAACTGGTAAGCTGCTAGTGGAGCAGCCTACAGCCAACTGGTAAGCTGCTAGTGGAGCAGCCTAAAGCCAACTGGAACGCTGCTAGTGGAGTAGCCTAAAGCCAACTGGTAAGCTGCTAGTGGAGCAGCCTAAAGCCAACTGGAACGCTGCTAGTGGAGTAGCCTAAAGCCAACTGGTAAGCTGCTAGTAGAGGTGCCTACAGCCAACTGGTAAGCTGCTAGTGGAGTAGCCTACAGCCAACTGGTAAGCTGCTAGTAGAGTAGCCTACAGCCAACTGGTAAGCTGCTGTTGGAGTAGCCTACAGCCAACTGGTAAGCTGCTAGTGGAGTAGCCTATAACCAACTGGTAAGCTAATAGTGGAGTAGCCTACAGCCAACTGGCAAGCTGCTAGTAGAGTAGCCTACAGCCAACTGGTAAGCTGCTAGTGGAGCAGCCTAAAGCCAACTGGTAAGCTGCTAGTGGAGTAGCCTACAGCCAACTGGTAAGCTGCTAGTAGAGGAGCCTACAGCCAACTGGTAAGCTGCTAGTGGAGTAGCCTACAGCCAACTGGTAAGCTGCTAGTAGAGTAGCCTACAGCCAACTGGTAAGCTGCTGTTGGAGTAGCCTACAGCCAACTGGTAAGCTGCTAGTGGAGTAGCCTATAACCAACTGGTAAGCTAATAGTGGAGTAGCCTACAGCCAACTGGCAAGCTGCTAGTGGAGTAGCCTACAGCCAACTGGTAAGCTGCTAGTAGAGTAGCCTACAGCCAACTGGCAAGCTGCTAGTGGAGTAGCCTACAGCCAACTGGCAAGCTGCTAGTAGAGTAGCCTACAGCCAACTGGTAAGCTGCTAGTAGAGTAGCCAACAGCCAACTGGTAAACTGCTAGTGGAGTAGCCTACAGCCAACTGGTAAGCTGCTAGTGGAGTAGCCTACAGCCAACTGGTAAGCTGTTAGTGGTGTAGCTTACAGCCAACTGGCAAACTGCTAGTGGAGTAGCCTAGAGCCAACTGGTAAGCTGCTAGTAGAGTAGCCAACAGCCAACTGGTAAACTGCTAGTAGAGTAGCCAACAGGCAACTGGCAAGCTGCTAGTGGAGTAGCCTACAGCCAACTGGCAAGATGCTAGTGGAGTAGCCTACAGCCAACTGGTAAGCTGCTAGTGGAGTAGCCTACAGCCAACTGGTAAGCTGCTAGTGGAGTAGCCTACAGCCAACTGGCAAGCTGCTAGTAGAGTAGCCTACAGCCAACTGGTAAGCTGCTAGTAGAGTAGCCTACAGCCAACTGGTAAGCTGCTAGTGGAGTAGCCTACAGCCAACTGGCAAACTGCTAGTGGAGTAGCCTACAGCCAACTGGTAAGCTGCTAGTGGAGTAGCCTACAGCCAACTGGTAAGCTGCTAGTCGAGTAGCTTACAGCCAACTAGTAAGCTGCTAGTAAAATAGCTTACAGCCAACTGGCAAGCTGCTAGTAGAGTAGCCTACAGCCAACTGGCAAGCTGCTAGTAGAGTAGCCTACAGCCAACTGGTAAGCTGCTAGTAGAGTAGCCTACAGCCAACTGGCAAAGCTGCTAGTAGAGTAGCCTACAGCCAACTGGTAAGCTGCTAGTAGAGTAGCCTACAGCCAACTGGCAAGCTGCTAGTAGAGTAGCCTACAGCCAACTGGCAAGCTGCTAGTAAAGTAGCCTACAGCCAACTGGCAAGCTGCTAGTGGAGTAGCCTACAGCCAACTGGTAAGCTGCTAGTGGAGTAGCCTACAGCCAACTGGTAAACTGCTAGTAGAGTAGCCAACAGGCAACTGGCAAGCTGCTAGTGGAGTAGCCTACAGCCAACTGGTAAGCTGCTAGTGGAGCAGCCTAAAGCCAACTGGAAGCTGCTAGTGGAGTAGCCTAAAGCCAACTGGCAAGCTGCTAGTAGAGTTGCCTACAGCCAACTGGCAAGCTGCTAGTGGAGTAGCCTACAGCCAACTGGCAAGCTGCTAGTAGAGTAGCCTACAGCCAACTGGTAAGCTGCTAGTGGAGTAGCCTACAGCCAACTGGTAAGCTGCTAGTGGAGTAGCCTACAACCAACTGGTAAGCTACTAGTGGAGTAGCCTACAGCCAACTGGCAAGCTGCTAGTGGAGTAGCCTACAGCCAACTGGCAAACTGCTAGTGGAGTAGCCTACAGCCAACTGGCAAGCTGCTAGTGGAGTAGCCTACAGCCAACTGGCAAGCTGCTAGTGGTGTAGCCTACAGCCAACTGGCAAGCTGCTAGTAGAGTAGCCTACAGCCAACTGGCAAGCTGCTAGTAGAGTAGCCTACAGCCAACTGGCAAACTGCTAGTGGAGTAGCCTACAGCCAACTGGTAAGCTGCTAGTGGAGTAGCCTACAGCCAACTGGTAAGCTGTTAGTGGTGTAGCTTACAGCCAACTGGCAAACTGCTAGTGGAGTAGCCTACAGCCAACTGGCAAGCTGCTAGTGGAGTAGCCTACAGCCAACTGGTAAACTGCTAGTGGAGTAGCCTACAGCCAACTGGTAAACTGCTAGTAAAGTAGCCAACAGGCAACTGGCAAGCTGCTAGTGGAGTAGCCTACAGCCAACTGACAAGATGCTAGTGGAGTAGCCTACAGCCAACTGGTAAGCTGCTAGTGGAGTGGCCTCCAGCCAACTGGCAAGCTGCTAGTAGAGTAGCCTACAGCCAACTGGCAAGCTGCTAGTAGAGTAGCCTACAGCCAACTGGCAAAATGCTAGTAGAGTAGCCTACAGCCAACTGGTAAGCTGCTAGTAGAGTAGCCTAGAGCCAACTGGCAAGCTGCTAGTAGAGTAGCCTACAGCCAACTGGCAAGCTGCTAGTAAAGTAGCCTACAGCCAACTGGCAAGCTGCTAGTGGAGTAGCCTACAGCCAACTGGTAAACTGCTAGTGGAGTAGCCTACAGCCAACTGGTAAACTGCTAGTAGAGTAGCCAACAGGCAACTGGCAAGCTGCTAGTGGAGTAGCCTACAGCCAACTGACAAGATGCTAGTGGAGTAGCCTACAGCCAACTGGTAAGCTGCTAGTGGAGTGGACTACAGCCAACTGGTAAGCTGCTAGTGGAGTAGCCTACAGCCAACTGGTAAGCTGCTAGTGGAGTAGCCTACAGCAAACTGGCAAGCTGCTAGTAGAGTAGCCTACAGCCAACTGGCAAGCTGCTAGTAGAGTAGCCTACAGCCAACTGGTACGCTGCTGGTGGAGTAGCCTACAGCCAACTGGTAAGCTGCCAGTGGAGTAGCCTAAAGCCAACTGGTAAGCTGCTAGTCGAGTAGCTTACAGCCAACTAGTAAGCTGCTAGTGGAGTAGCTTACAGCCAACTGGCAAGCTGCTAGTAGAGTAGCCAACAGGCAACTGGCAAGCTGCTAGTGGAGTAGCCTACAGCCAACTGGCAAGCTGCTAGTAGAGTAGCCTACAGCCAACTGGCAAGCTGCTAGTAGAGTAGCCTACAGCCAACTGGCAAGCTGCTAGTGGAGTAGCCTACAGCCAACTGGCAAGCTGCTAGTAGAGTAGCCTACAGCCAACTGGCAAGCTGCTAGTAGAGTAGCCTACAGCCAACTGGTAAGCTGCTAGTAGAGTAGCCTACAGCCAACTGGCAAGCTGCTAGTAGAGTAGCCTACAGCCAACTGGTAAGCTGCTAGTAGAGTAGCCTACAGCCAACTGGTAAGCTGCTGGTGGAGTAGCCTACAGCCAACTGGTAAGCTGCTGGTGGAGTAGCCTACAGCCAACTGGTAAGCTGCTAGTGAAGCAGCCTACAGCCAACTGGTAAGCTGCTAGTGAAGCAGCCTACAGCCAACTGGTAAGCTGCTAGTGGAGCAGCCTAAAGCCAACTGGAACGCTGCTAGTGGAGTAGCCTAAAGCCAACTGGTAAGCTGCTAGTGGAGCAGCCTAAAGCCAACTGGAACGCTGCTAGTGGAGTAGCCTAAAGCCAACTGGTAATCTGCTAGTAGAGGTGCCTACAGCCAACTGGTAAGCTGCTAGTGGAGTAGCCTACAGCCAACTGGTAAGCTGCTAGTAGAGTAGCCTACAGCCAACTGGTAAGCTGCTGTTGGAGTAGCCTACAGCCAACTGGTAAGCTGCTAGTGGAGTAGCCTATAACCAACTGGTAAGCTAATAGTGGAGTAGCCTACAGCCAACTGGCAAGCTGCTAGTGGAGTAGCCTACAGCCAACTGGCAAAATGCTAGTAGAGTAGCCTACAGCCAACTGGTAAGCTGCTAGTAGAGTAGCCTACAGCCAACTGGCAAGCTGCTAGTGGAGTAGCCTACAGCCAACTGGCAAGCTGCTAGTAGAGTAGCCTACAGCCAACTGGTAAGCTGCTAGTAGAGTAGCCTACAGCCAACTGGCAAACTGCTAGTGGAGTAGCCTACAGCCAACTGGTAAGCTGTTAGTGGTGTAGCTTACAGCCAACTGGCAAACTGCTAGTGGAGTAGCCTAGAGCCAACTGGTAAGCTGCTAGTGGAGTAGCCTACAGCCAACTGGCAAGCTGCTAGTGGAGTAGCCTACAGCCAACTGGCAAGCTGCTAGTGGAGTAGCCTACAGCCAACTGGTGAACTGCTAGTGGAGTAGCCTACAGCCAACTGGTAAACTGCTAGTAGAGTAGCCAACAGCCAACTGGCAAGCTGCTAGTGGAGTAGCCTACAGCCAACTGGCAAGATGCTAGTGGAGTAGCCTAAAGCCAACTGGTAAGCTGCTAGTGGAGTAGCCTACAGCCAACTGGTAAGCTGCTAGTGGAGTAGCCTACAGCCAACTGGCAAGCTGCTAGTGGAGTAGCCTACAGCCAACTGGTAAGCTGCTAGTGGAGTAGCCTACAGCCAACTGGTAAGCTGCTAGTGGTGTAACCTACAGCCAACTGGCAAGCTGCTAGTGGAGTAGCCTACAGCCAACTGGTAAGCTGCTAGTGGAGTAGCCTAAAGCCAACTGGTAAGCTGCTAGTCGAGTAGCTTACAGCCAACTAGTAAGCTGCTAGTGGAATAGCTTACAGCCAACTGGCAAGCTGCTAGTAGAGTAGCCTACAGCCAACTGGCAAGCTGCTAGTAGAGTGGCCTACAGCCAACTGGTAAGCTGCTAGTAGAGTAGCCTACAGCCAACTGGCAAGCTGCTAGTAGAGTAGCCTACAGCCAACTGGCAAGCTGCTAGTAGAGTAGCCTACAGCCAACTGGTAAGCTGCTGGTGGAGTAGCCTACAGCCAACTGGTAAGCTGCTGGTTGAGTAGCCTACAGCCAACTGGTAAGCTGCTAGTGGAGTAGCCTACAGCCAACTGGTAAGCTGCTAGTGGAGCAGCCTACAGCCAACTGGTAAGCTGCTAGTGGAGCAGCCTAAAGCCAACTGGAACGCTGCTAGTGGAGTAGCCTAAAGCCAACTGGTAAGCTGCTAGTGGAGCAGCCTAAAGCCAACTGGAACGCTGCTAGTGGAGTAGCCTAAAGCCAACTGGTAATCTGCTAGTAGAGGTGCCTACAGCCAACTGGTAAGCTGCTAGTGGAGTAGCCTACAGCCAACTGGTAAGCTGCTAGTAGAGTAGCCTACAGCCAACTGGTAAGCTGCTGTTGGAGTAGCCTACAGCCAACTGGTAAGCTGCTAGTGGAGTAGCCTATAACCAACTGGTAAGCTAATAGTGGAGTAGCCTACAGCCAACTGGCAAGCTGCTAGTGGAGTAGCCTACAGCCAACTGGTAAGCTGCTAGTGGAGCAGCCTAAAGCCAACTGGAACGCTGCTAGTGGAGTAGCCTAAAGCCAACTGGTAATCTGCTAGTAGAGGTGCCTACAGCCAACTGGTAAGCTGCTAGTGGAGTAGCCTACAGCCAACTGGTAAGCTGCTAGTAGAGTAGCCTACAGCCAACTGGTAAGCTGCTGTTGGAGTAGCCTACAGCCAACTGGTAAGCTGCTAGTGGAGTAGCCTATAACCAACTGGTAAGCTAATAGTGGAGTAGCCTACAGCCAACTGGCAAAATGCTAGTAGAGTAGCCTACAGCCAACTGGTAAGCTGCTAGTAGAGTAGCCTACAGCCAACTGGCAAGCTGCTAGTGGAGTAGCCTACAGCCAACTGGCAAGCTGCTAGTAGAGTAGCCTACAGCCAACTGGTAAGCTGCTAGTAGAGTAGCCAACAGCCAACTGGTAAACTGCTAGTGGAGTAGCCTACAGCCAACTGGTAAGCTGCTAGTGGAGTAGCCTACAGCCAACTGGTAAGCTGCTAGTGGTGTAGCCTACAGCCAACTGGCAAACTGCTAGTGGAGTAGCCTACAGCCAACTGGTAAGCTGCTAGTAGAGTAGCCAACAGCCAACTGGTAAACTGCTAGTAGAGTAGCCTACAGCCAACTGGCAAGCTGCTAGTGGAGTAGCCTACAGCCAACTGGCAAGCTGCTAGTGGAGTAGCCTAAAGCCAACTGGTAAGCTGCTAGTGGAGTAGCTTACAGCCAACTAGTAAGCTGCTAGTGGAGTAGCCTACAGCCAACTGGCAAGCTGCTAGTAGAGTAGCCTACAGCCAACTGGTAAGCTGCTAGTGGAGTAGCCTACAGCCAACTGGTAAGCTGCTAGTGGAGTAGCCTACAGCCAACTGGCAAGCTGCTAGTGGAGTAGCCTACAGCCAACTGGTAAGCTGCTAGTAGAGTAGCCAACAGCCAACTGGTAAGCTGCTAGTCGAGTAGCTTACAGCCAACTAGTAAGCTGCTAGTAAAATAGCTTACAGCCAACTGGCAAGCTGCTAGTAGAGTAGCCTACAGCCAACTGGCAAGCTGCTAGTAGAGTGGCCTACAGCCAACTGGTAAGCTGCTAGTAGAGTAGCCTACAGCCAACTGGCAAAATGCTAGTAGAGTAGCCTACAGCCAACTGGTAAGCTGCTAGTAGAGTAGCCTACAGCCAACTGGCAAGCTGCTAGTAGAGTAGCCTACAGCCAACTGGCAAGCTGCTAGTAAAGTAGCCTACAGCCAACTGGCAAGCTGCTAGTGGAGTAGCCTACAGCCAACTGGTAAACTGCTAGTGGAGTAGCCTACAGCCAACTGGTAAACTGCTAGTAAAGTAGCCAACAGGCAACTGGCAAGCTGCTAGTGGAGTAGCCTACAGCCAACTGGTAAGCTGCTAGTGGAGCAGCCTAAAGCCAACTGGAACGCTGCTAGTGGAGTAGCCTAAAGCCAACTGGTAATCTGCTAGTAGAGGTGCCTACAGCCAACTGGTAAGCTGCTAGTGGAGTAGCCTACAGCCAACTGGTAAGCTGCTAGTAGAGTAGCCTACAGCCAACTGGTAAGCTGCTGTTGGAGTAGCCTACAGCCAACTGGTAAGCTGCTAGTGGAGTAGCCTATAACCAACTGGTAAGCTAATAGTGGAGTAGCCTACAGCCAACTGGCAAGCTGCTAGTGGAGTAGCCTACAGCCAACTGGCAAGCTGCTAGTGGATTAGCCTACAGCCAACTGGCAAGCTGCTAGTAGAGTAGCCTACAGCCAACTGGTAAGCTGTTAGTGGTGTAGCTTACAGCCAACTGGCAAACTGCTAGTGGAGTAGCCTACAGCCAACTGGTAAGCTGCTAGTAGAGTAGCCAACAGCCAACTGGTAAACTGCTAGTGGAGTAGCCTACAGCCAACTGGTAAGCTGCTAGTGGAGTAGCCTACAGCCAACTGGTAAGCTGTTAGTGGTGTAGCTTACAGCCAACTGGCAAACTGCTAGTGGAGTAGCCTAGAGCCAACTGGTAAGCTGCTAGTAGAGTAGCCAACAGCCAACTGGCAAGCTGCTAGTGGAGTAGCCAACAGCCAACTGGCAAGCTGCTAGTGGAGTAGCCTCCAACCAACTGCTGAACTGCTAGTGGAGTAGCCTACAGCCAACTGGTAAACTGCTAGTAGAGTAGCCAACAGGCAACTGGCAAGCTGCTAGTGGAGTAGCCTACAGCCAACTGGCAAGATGCTAGTGGAGTAGCCTACAGCCAACTGGTAAGCTGCTAGTGGAGTAGCCACAGCCAACTAACTCTAGTGAGCCTACAGCCAACTCAAGCTCTAAGAGTAGCCTACAGCCAACTGGTAAGCTGCTAGTGGAGTAGCCTACAGCCAACTGGTAAGCTGTTAGTGGTGTAACTTACAGCCAACTGGCAAACTGCTAGTGGAGTAGCCTACAGCCAACTGGTAAGCTGCTAGTAGAGTAGCCAACAGCCAACTGGTAAGCTGCTAGTGGAGTACCCTACAGGCCAACTGGCAAGCTGCTAGTGGAGTAGCCTACAGCCAACTGGTAAACTGCTAGTGGAGTAGCCTACAGCCAACTGGTAAGCTGCTAGTGGAGTAGCCTACAGCCAACTGGTAAGCTGTTAGTGGTGTAGCTTACAGCCAAGTGGCAAACTGCTAGTGGAGTAGCCTAGAGCCAACTGGTAAACTGCTAGTAAAGTAGCCAACAGCCAACTGGCAAGCTGCTAGTGGAGTAGCCTCCAACCAACTGCTGAACTGCTAGTGGAGTAGCCTACAGCCAACTGGTAAACTGCTAGTAGAGTAGCCAACAGGCAACTGGCAAGCTGCTAGTGGAGTAGCCTACAGCCAACTGGCAAGATGCTAGTGGAGTAGCCTAAAGCCAACTGGTAAGCTGCTAGTGGAGTAGCTTACAGCCAACTAGTAAGCTGCTAGTGGAGTAGCCTACAGCCAACTGGCAAGCTGCTAGTAGAGTAGCCTACAGCCAACTGGTAAGCTGCTAGTGGAGTAGCCTACAGCCAACTGGTAAGCTGTTAGTGGTGTAGCTTACAGCCAACTGGCAAACTGCTAGTGGAGTAGCCTACAGCCAACTGGTAAGCTGTTAGTGGAGTGGCCTACAGCCATCTGGTAAGCTGCTAGTGGAGTAGCCTACAGCCAACTGGCAAGCTGCTAGTAGAGTAGCCAACAGCCAACTGGTAAGCTGCTGGTGGAGTAGCCTACAGCCAACTGGTAAGCTGCTAGTGGAGTAGCCTAAAGCCAACTGGTAAGCTGTTAGTGGAGTAGCTTACAGCCAACTAGTAAGCTGCTAGTAGAGTAGCCTACAGCCAACTGGCAAGCTGCTAGTAGAGTAGCCTACAGCCAACTGGCAAGCTATTAGTAGAGTAGCCTACAGCCAACTGGCAAGCTGCTAGTAGAGTGGCCTACAACCAACTGGCAAGCTGCTAGTGGAGTAGCCTACAGCCAACTGGTAAGCTGGTAGTGGAGTAGCCTACAGCCAACTGGTAAGCTGCTAGTGGAGTAGCCTACAGCCAACTGGTAAGCTGCTGGTGGAGTAGCCTACAGCCAACTGGTAAGCTGCTAGTGGAGTAGCCTACAGCCAACTGGCAAGCTGCTAGTGGAGTGGCCTACAACCAACTGGCAAGCTGCTAGTGGAGCAGCCTAAAGCCAACTGGAACGCTGCTAGTGGAATAGCCTACAGCCAACTGGTAAGCTGCTGGTGGAATAGCCTACAGCCAACTGGCAAGCTGCTAGCAGAGTAGCCTACAGCCAACTGGCAAGCTGCTAGTAGAGTGGCCTACAACCAACTGGCAAGCTGCTAGTGGAGCAGCCTAAAGCCAACTGGAACGCTGCTAGTGGAGTAGCCTAAAGCTAACTGGTAAGCTGCTAGTGGAGCAGCCTAAAGCCAACTGGAACGCTGCTAGTGGAGTAGCCTAAAGCCAACTGGTAAACTGCTAGTAGAGTGGCCTACAGCCAAGTGGTATAGTGGAGTAGCCTAAAGCCAACTGGTAAACTGCTAGTAGAGTGGCCTACAGCCAAGTGGTAAGCTGCTAGTGGAGTAGCCTACAGCCAACTGGCAAGCTGCTAGTAGAGTAGCCTACAGCCAACTGGTAAGCTGCTAGTGGAGTAGCCTACAGCCAACTGGCAAGCTGCTAGTAGAGTAGCCTACAGCCAACTGGTAAGCTGCTAGTAGAGTAGCCTAAAGCCAACTGGTAAGCTGCTAGTGGAGTAGCCTACAGCCAACTGGTAAGCTGCTAGTGGTGTAACCTACAGCCAACTGGCAAGCTGCTAGTGGAGTAGCCTACAGCCAACTGGTAAGCTGCTAGTGGAGTAGCCTACAGCCAACTGGCAAGCTGCTAGTGGAGTAGCCTACAGTCAACTGGCAAGCTGCTAGTAGAGTAGTTTACAGCCAACTGGTAAGCTGCTAGTGGAGTAGCCTACCTGGTAAGCTGCTAGTGGAGTAGCCTACAGCCAACTGGTAAGCTGCTAGTAGGGTAGCCTACAGCCAACTGGTAAGCTGCTAGTGGAGTAGCCTACAGCCAACTGGTAAGCTGCTAGTGGAGTAAACTACAGCCAACTGGTAAGCTGCTAGTGGTGTAGCCTACAGCCAACTGGTAAGCTGTTAGTGGTGTAGCTTACAGCCAACTGGCAAACTGCTAGTGGAGTAGCCTAGAGCCAACTGGTAAGCTACTAGTAGAGTAGCCAACAGCCAACTGGCAAGCTGCTAGTGGAGTAGCCTACAGCCAACTGGTAAGCTGTTAGTGGAGTGGCCTACAGCCATCTGGTAAGCTGCTAGTGGAGTAGCCTACAGCCAACTGGCAAGCTGCTAGTAGAGTAGCCAACAGCCAACTGGCAAGCTGCTAGTGGAGTAGCCTACAGCCAACTGGTAAGCTGCTAGTGGAGTAGCCTAAAGCCAACTGGTAAGCTGCTAGTGGAGTAGCTTACAGCCAACTAGTAAGCTGCTAGTGGAGTAGCCTACAGCCAACTGGTAAGCTGCTAGTGGAGTAGCCTACAGCCAACTGGTAAGCTGCTAGTGGAGTAGCCTACAGCCAACTGGCAAGCTGCTAGTAGAGTAGCCTACAGCCAACTGGCAAGCTGCTAGTAGAGTAGCCTACAGCCAACTGGCAAGCTGCTAGTAGAGTGGCCTACAGCCAACTGGCAAGCTGCTAGTGGAGTAGCCTACAGCCAACTGGTAAGCTGGTAGTGGAGTAGCCTACAGCCAACTGGTAAGCTGCTAGTAGAGTAGCCTACAGCCAACTGGCAAGCTGCTAGTAGAGTAGCCTACAGCCAACTGGTAAGCTCCTGGTGGAATAGCCTACAGCCAACTGGTAAGCTGCTGGTGGAGTAGCCTACAGCCAACTGGTAAGCTGCTAGTGGAGTGGCCTAAAGCCAACTGGAACGCTGCTAGTGGAGTAGCTTAAAGCTAACTGGTAAGCTGCTAGTGGAGCAGCCTAAAGCCAACTGGAACACTGCTAGTGGAGTAGCCTAAAGCCAACTGGTAAACTGCTAGTAGAGTGGCCTACAGCCAAGTGGTAAGCTGCTAGTGGAGTAGCCTACAGCCAACTGGCAAGCTGCTAGTAGAGTAGCCTACAGCCAACTGGTAAGCTGCTAGTGGAGTAGCCTACAGCCAACTGGCAAGCTGCTAGTAGAGTAGCCTACAGCCAACTGGCAAGCTGCTATTAGAGTAGCCTAAAGCCAACTGGTAAGCTACTAGTAGAGTAGCCTAAAGCCAACTGGTAAACTGCTGGTGGAGTAGCCTACAGCCAACTGGTAAGCTGCTAGTGGAGTAGCCTACAGCCAACTGGTAAGCTGTTAGTGGTGTAGCTTACAGCCAACTGGCAAACTGCTAGTGGAGTAGCCTAGAGCCAACTGGTAAGCTGCTAGTAGAGTAGCCAACAGCCAACTGGAAAGCTGCTAGTGGAGTAGCCTCCAACCAACTGCTGAACTGCTAGTGGAGTAGCCTGCAGCCAACTGGTAAACTGCTAGTAGAGTACCCAACAGGCAACTGGCAAGCTGCTAGTGGAGTAGCCTACAGCCAACTGGTAAGCTGCTAGTGGAGTAGCCTACAGCCAACTGGCAAGCTGCTAGTGGAGTAGCCTACAGCCAACTGGTAAGCTGCTAGTGGAGTAGCCTACAGCCAACTGGTAAGCTGTTAGTGGAGTGGCCTACAGCCATCTGGTAAGCTGCTAGTGGAGTAGCCTACAGCCAACTGGCAAGCTGCTAGTAGAGTGGCCTACAACCAACTGGCAAGCTGCTAGTGGAGTAGCCTACAGCCAACTGGTAAGCTGGAAGTGGAGTAGCCTACAGCCAACTGGTAAGCTGCTAGTAGAGTAGCCTACAGCCAACTGGCAAGCTGCTAGTAGAGTAGCCAACAGCCAACTGGCAAGCTGCTGGTGGAGTAGCCTACAGCCAACTGGTAAGCTGCTAGTGGAGTAGCCTACAGCCAACTGGTAAGCTGCTAGTGGAGTAGCCTACAGCCAACTGGTAAGCTGCTAGTGGAGTAGCCTACAGCCAACTGGCAAGCTGCTAGTAGAGTAGCCTACAGCCAACTGGCAAGCTGCTAGTAGAGTAGCCTACAGCCAACTGGCAAGCTGCTAGTAGAGTGGCCTACAACCAACTGGCAAGCTGCTAGTGGAGTAGCCTACAGCCAACTGGTAAGCTGGTAGTGGAGTAGCCTACAGCCAACTGGTAAGCTGCTAGTAGAGTAGCCTACAGCCAACTGGCAAGCTGCTAGTAGAGTAGCCTACAGCCAACTGGTAAGCTGCTGGTGGAGTAGCCTACAGCCAACTGGTAAGCTGCTGGTGGAGTAGCCTACAGCCAACTGGTAAGCTGCTAGTGGAGTGGCCTACAGCCAACTGGTAAGCTGCTAGTGGAGCAGCCTAAAGCCAACTGGAACGCTGCTAGTGGAGTAGCCTAAAGCCAACTGGTAAGCTGCTAGTGGAGCAGCCTAAAGCCAACTGGAACGCTGCTAGTGGAGTAGCCTAAAGCCAACTGGTAAACTGCTAGTAGAGTGGCCTACAGCCAACTGGTAAGCTGCTAGTGGAGTAGCCTACAGCCAACTGGCAAGCTGCTAGTAGAGTAGCCTACAGCCAACTGGTAAGCTGCTAGTGGAGTAGCCTACAGCCAACTGGTAAGCTGCTAGTGCAGTAGCCTACAGCCAACTGGCAAGCTGCTAGTGGAGTAGCCTACAGCCAACTGGTAAGCTGCTAGTAGGGTAGCCTACAGCCAACTGGTAAGCTGCTAGTGGAGTAGCCTACAGCCAACTGGTAAGCTGCTAGTGGAGTAGCCTACAGCCAACTGGTAAGCTGCTAGTGGTGTAGCCTACAGCCAACTGGCAAGCTGCTAGTGGAGTAGCCTACAGCCAACTGGCAAGCTGCTAGTGGAGTAGCCTACAGCCAACTGGTAAGCTGCTAGTGGAGTAGCCTACAGCCAACTGGCAAGCTGCTAATGGAGTAGCCACAAGCCAACTGGCAAGCTGCTAGTAGAGTAGCCTCCAGCCAACTGGCAAGCTGCTAATGGAGAAGCCTACAGCCAACTGGCAAGCTGCTAGTGGAGTAGCCTACAGCCAACTGGCAAGCTGCTAGTGGAGTAGCCTACAGCCAACTGGCAAGCTGCTAGTAGAGTAGCCTACAGCCAACTGGCAAGCTGCTAGTAGAGTAGCCTACAGCCAACTGGCAAGCTGCTAGTAGAGTAGCCTACAGCCAACTGGTAAGCTGCTAGTGGAGTAGCCTACAGCCAACTGGCAAGCTGCTAGTGGAGTAGCCTACAGCCAACTGGTAAGCTGCTAGTGGAGTAGCCTACAGCCAACTGGCAAGCTGCTAATGGAGAAGCCTACAGCCAACTGGCAAGCTGCTACAGCCAACTGGCAAGCTGCTAGTAGAGTAGCCTACAGCCAACTGGCAAGCTGCTAGTGGAGTAGCCTACAGCCAACTGGTAAGCTGCTAGTAGAGTAGCCTACAGCCAACTGGCAAGCTGCTAGTAGAGTAGCCTACAGCCAACTGGTAAGCTGCTAGTAGAGTAGCCTACAGCCAACTGGTAAGCTGCTAGTAGAGTAGCCTACAGCCAACTGGTAAGCTGCTAGTAGAGTAGCCTACAGCCAACTGGTAAGCTGCTAGTGGAGTAGCCTACAGCCAACTGGCAAGCTGCTAGTGGAGTAGCCTACAGCCAACTGGCAAGCTGCTAGTAGAGTAGCCTACAGCCAACTGGCAAGCTGCTAGTGGAGTAGCCTACAGCCAACTGGTAAGCTGCTAGTGGAGTAGCCTACAGCCAACTGGTAAGCTGCTAGTGGAGTAGCCTACCTGGTAAGCTGCTAGTGGAGTAGCCTACAGCCAACTGGTAAGCTGCTAGTACAGTAAGCTACACACAACTGGTAAGCTGCTAGTGGAGTAGCCTACAGCCAACTGGCAAGCTGCTAGTGGAGTAGCCTACAGCCAACTGGTAAACTGCTAGTGGAGTAGCCTACAGCCAACTGGCAAGCTGCTAATGGAGAAGCCTACAGCCAACTGGCAAGCTGCTACAGCCAACTGGCAAGCTGCTAGTAGAGTAGCCTACAGCCAACTGGCAAGCTGCTAGTGGAGTAGCCTACAGCCAACTGGTAAGCTGCTAGTAGAGTAGCCTACAGCCAACTGGCAAGCTGCTAGTAGAGTAGCCTACAGCCAACTGGCAAGCTGCTAGTAGAGTAGCCTACAGCCAACTGGTAAGCTGCTAGTGGAGTAGCCTACAGCCAACTGGCAAGCTGCTAGTAGAGTAGCCAACAGCCAACTGGCAAGCTGCTAGTGGAGTAGCCTACAGCCAACTGGCAAGATGCTAGTAGAGTAGCGTACAGCCAACTGGTAAGCTGTTAGTGGAGTGGCCTACAGCCATCTGGTAAGCTGCTAGTGGAGTAGCCTACAGCCAACTGGCAAGCTGCTGGTGGAGTAGCCTACAGCCAACTGGTAAGCTGCTAGTGGAGTAGCCTAAAGCCAACTGGTAAGCTGTTAGTGGAGTAGCTTACAGCCAACTAGTAAGCTGCTAGTGGAGTAGCCTACAGCCAACTGGCAAGCTGCTAGTAGAGTAGCCTACAGCCAACTGGCAAGCTGCTAGTAGAGTAGCCTACAGCCAACTGGCAAGCTGCTAGTAGAGTGGCCTACAGCCAACTGGCAAGCTGCTAGTGGAGTAGCCTACAGCCAACTGGTAAGCTGGTAGTGGAGTAGCCTACAGCCAACTGGTAAGCTGCTAGTAGAGTAGCCTACAGCCAACTGGCAAGCTGCTAGTAGAGTAGCCTACAGCCAACTGGTAAGCTGCTGGTGGAATAGCCTACAGCCAACTGGTAAGCTGCTGGTGGAGTAGCCTACAGCCAACTGGTAAGCTGCTAGTGGAGTGGCCTACAGCCAACTGGTAAGCTGCTAGTGGAGCAGCCTAAAGCCAACTGGAACGCTGCTAGTGGAGTAGCCTAAAGCTAACTGGTAAGCTGCTAGTGGAGCAGCCTAAAGCCAACTGGAACGCTGCTAGTGGAGTAGCCTAAAGCCAACTGGTAAACTGCTAGTAGAGTGGCCTACAGCCAAGTGGTAAGCTGCTAGTGGAGTAGCCTACAGCCAACTGGCAAGCTGCTAGTAGAGTAGCCTACAGCCAACTGGTAAGCTGCTAGTGGAGTAGCCTACAGCCAACTGGCAAGCTGCTAGTAGAGTAGCCTACAGCCAACTGGCAAGCTGCTATTAGAGTAGCCTACAGCCAACTGGTAAGCTGCTAGTAGAGTAGCCTACAGCCAACTGGTAAGCTGCTGGTGGAGTAGCCTACAGCCAACTGGTAAGCTGATAGTGGAGTAGCCTACAGCCAACTGGTAAGCTGCTAGTGGTGTAGCCTACAGCCAACTGGTAAGCTGCTAGTGGAGTAGCCTACAGCCAACTGGTAAGCTGCTAGTGCAGTAGCCTACCTGGTAAGCTGCTAGTGGAGTAGCCTACAGCCAACTGGTAAGCTGCTAGTAGGGTAGCCTACAGCCAACTGGTAAGCTGCTTGTGGAGTAAGCTACAGCCAACTGGTAAGCTGCTAGTGGAGTAAGCTACAGCCAACTGGTAAGCTGCTAGTGGAGTAGCCTACAGCCAACTGGCAAGCTGCTAGTGGAGTAGCCTACAGCCAACTGGCAAGCTGCTAGTGGAGTAGCCTACAGCCAACTGGCAAGCTGCTAGTGGAGTAGCCTACAGCCAACTGGTAAGCTGCTAGTGGAGTAGCCTACAGCCAACTGGTAAGCTGCTAGTGGAGTAGCCTACAGCCAACTGGCAAGCTGCTAGTGGAGTAGCCTACAGCCAACTGGCAAGCTGCAAGTAGAGTAGCCTACAGCCAACTGGCAAGCTGCTGGTGGAGTAGCCTACAGCCAACTGGTAAGCTGCTAGCGGAGTAGCCTACAGCCAACTGGTAAGCTGCTAGTGGAGTAGCCTACAGTCAACTGGCAAGCTGCTAATGGAGAAGCCACAAGCCACCTGGCAAGCTGCTAGTAAAGTAGCCTCCAGCCAACTGGCAAGCTGCTAATGGAGAAGCCTACAGCCAACTGGCAAGCTGCTAGTGGAGTAGCCTACAGCCAACTGGCAAGCTGCTAGTGGAGTAGCCTACAGCCAACTGGCAAGCTGCTAGTAGAGTAGCCTACAGCCAACTGGCAAGCTGCTAGTAGAGTAGCCTACAGCCAACTGGCAAGCTGCTAGTAGAGTATCCTACAGCCAACTTGTAAGCTGCTAGTGGAGTAGCCTACAGCCAACTGGCAAGCTGCTAGTGGAGTAGCCTACAGCCAACTGGTAAACTGCTAGTGGAGTAGCCTACAGCCAACTGGCAAGCTGCTAATGGAGAAGCCTACAGCCAACTGGCAAGCTGCTACAGCCAACTGGCAAGCTGCTAGTAGAGTAGCCTACAGCCAACTGGCAAGCTGCTAGTGGAGTAGCCTACAGCCAACTGGCAAGCTGCTAGTAGAGTAGCCTACAGCCAACTGGTAATCTGCCAGTAGAGTAGCCTACAGCCAACTGGCAAGCTGCTAGTAGAGTAGCCTACAGCCAACTGGTAAGCTGCTAGTGGAGTAGCCTACTGGTAAGCTGCTAGTGGTGTAGCCTACAGCGAACTGGTAAGCTGCTAGTGGTGTAGCCTACAGCCAACTGGCAAGCTGCTAGTAGAGTAGCCTACAGCCAACTGGCAAGCTGCTAGTAGAGTAGCCTACAGCCAACTGGCAAGCTGCTAGTGGAGAAGCCTACAGCCAACTGGTAAGCTGCTAGTAGAGTAGCTTACAGCCAACTGGTAAGCTGCTAGTGGAGTAGCCTACCTGGTAAGCTGCAAGTGGAGTAGCCTACAGCCAACTGGTAAGTTGCTAGTACAGTAAGCTACACACAACTGGTAAGCTGCTAGTGAAGTAGCCTACAGCCAACTGGCAAGCTGCTAGTGGAGTAGCCTACAGCCAACTGGCAAGCTGCTAGTAGAGTAGCCTACAGCCAACTGGCAAGCTGCTAGTAGAGTAGCCTACAGCCAACTGGCAAGCTGCTAATGGAGAAGCCTCCAGCCACCTGTCAAGCTGCTAGTAGGGTAGCCTCCAGCCAACTGGCAAGCTGCTAATGGAGAAGCCTACAGCCAACTGGTAAGCTGCTAGTAGAGTAGCCTACAGCCAACTGGCAAGCTGCTAGTGGAGTAGCCTACAGCCAACTGGCAAGCCGCTATTGGAGTAGCCTACAGCCAACTGGCAAGCTGCTAGTAGAGTAGCCTCCAGCCAACTGGCAAGCTATTAATGGAGAAGCCTACAGCCACCTGGCAAGCTGCTAGTAGAGTAGCCTACAGCCAACTGGCAAGCTGCTAGTGGAGTAGCCTACAGCCAACTGGCAAGCTGCTATTGGAGTAGCCTACAGCCAACTGGCAAGCTGCTATTGGAGTAGCCTACAGCCAACTGGCAAGCTGCTAATGGAGAAGCCTACAGCCAACTGGTAAGCTGCTAGTAGAGTAGCCTACAGCCAACTGACAAGCTGGTAGTGGAGTAGCCTACAACCAACTTGCAAACTGCTAGTATAGTAGCCTACAGCCAACTGGTAAGCTGCTAGTCGAGAAGCCTACAGCCAACTGGCAAGCTGCTAGTGGAGTAGCCTACAGCCAACTGGCAAGCTGCTAGCGGAGTATTCTACAGCCAACTGGCAAGCTGCTAGTAGAGTAGCCTACAGCCAACTGGCGAGCTGCTGGTGGAGTAGCCTACAGCCAACTGGTAAGCTGCTAGCGGGGGGAGCCTACAGCCAACTGGCAAGCTGCTAGTGGAGTACCCTACAGCCAACTGGTAAGCTGCTAGTGGAGTAGCCTACAGCCAACTGGTAAGCTGTTAGTGGTGTAGCTTACAGCCAACTGGCAAACTGCTAGTGGAGTAGCCTACAGCCAACTGGTAAGCTGCTAGTAGAGTAGCCAACAGCCAACTGGTAAGCTGCTAGTGGAGTACCCTACAGCCAACTGGCAAGCTGCTAGTGGAGTAGCCTACAGCCAACTGGTAAACTGCTAGTGGAGTAGCCTACAGCCAACTGGTATGCCACTGGTGGGGTAGCCTACAGCCAACTGGTAAGCTGCTAGTTGAGTAGCCTACAGCCAACTGGTAAGCTGCTAGTGGAGTAGCCTACAGCCAACTGGTAAGCTGCTAGTGGAGTAGCCTACAGCCAACTGGTAAGCTGCTAGTAGGGTAGCCTACAGCCAACTGGCAAGCTGCTAGTGGAGTAGCCTACAGCCAACTGGCAAGCTGCTAGTGGAGAAGCCTACAGCCAACTGGTAAGCTGCTAGTAGAGTAGCTTACAGCCAACTGGTAAGCTGCTAGTGGAGTAGCCTACAGCCAACTGGTAAGCTGCTAGTGGAGTAAGCTACACACAACTGGTAAGCTGCTAGTGGAGTAGCCTACAGCCAACTGGTAAGCTGCTAGTGGTGTAGCCTACAGCCAACTGGCAAGCTGCTAGTGGAGTAGCCTACAGCCAACTGGCAAGCTGCTAGTGGAATAGCCTACAGCCAACTGGCAAGCTGCTAGTGGTGTAGCCTACAGCCAACTGGCAAGCTGCTAGTGGAGTAGCCTACAGCCAACTGGCAAGCTGCTAGTAGAGTAGCCTACAGCCAACTGGCAAGCTGCTGGTGGAGTAGCCTACAGCCAACTGGTAAGCTGCTAGCGGAGTAGCCTACAGCCAACTGGCAAGCTGCTAGTGGAGTACCCTACAGCCAACTGGTAAGCTGCTAGTGGAGTAGCCTACAGTCAACTGGTAAGCTGTTAGTGGTGTAGCTTACAGCCAACTGCCAAACTGCTAGTGGAGTAGCCTACAGCCAACTGGTAAGCTGCTAGTAGAGTAGCCAACAGCCAACTGGTAAGCTGCTAGTGGAGTACCCTACAGCCAACTGGCAAGCTGCTAGTGGAGTAGCCTACAGCCAACTGGTAAACTGCTAGTGGAGTAGCCTACAGCCAACTGGTAAGCTGCTAGTAGAGTAGCCTCCATCCAACTGGCAAGCTGCTAATGGAGAAGCCTACAGCCAACTGGTAAGCTGCTAGTAGAGTAGCCTACAGCCAACTGGTAAGCTGCTAGTGGAGTAGCCTACAGCCAACTGGTAAACTGCTAGTGGAGTAGCCTACAGCCAACTGGTAAGCTGCTAGTGGAGTAGCCTACAGCCAACTGGCAAGCTGCTAGTAGAGTAGCCTAAAGCCAACTGATAAACTGCTAGTGGAGTAGCCTCCAGCCAACTGGCAAGCTGCTAATGGAGAAGCCTACAGCCAACTGGTAAGCTGCTAGTGGAGTAGCCTACAGCCAACTGGTAAGCTGCTAGTGGAGTAGCCTACATCCAACTGGTAAACTGCTAGTGGAGTAGCCTACAGCCAACTGGTAAGCTGCTAGTGGAGTAGCCTACAGCCAACTGGCAAACTGCTAATGGAGAAGCCTCCAGCCACCTGGCAAGCTGCTAGTAGAGTAGCCTCCAGCCAACTGGCAAGCTGCTAATGGAAAAGCCTACAGCCAACTGGTAAGCTGCTAGTAGAGTAGCCTACAGCCAACTGGCAAGCTGCTAGTGGAGTAGCCTACAGCCAACTGGCAAGCTGCTATTGGAGTAGCCTACAGCCAACTGGCAAGCTGCTATTGGAGTACCCTACAGCCAACTGGCAAGCTGCTAGTAGAGTAGCCTACAGCCAACTGGTAAACTGCTAGTGGAGTAGCCTACAGCCAACTGGTAAGCTGCTAGTGGAGTAGCCTACAGCCAACTGGTAAGCTGCTAGTGGAGTAGCCTACAGCCAACTGGCAAACTGCTAATGGAGAAGCCTCCAGCCACCTGGCAAGCTGCTAGTAGAGTAGCCTCCAGCCAACTGGCAAGCTGCTAATGGAGAAGCCTACAGCCAACTGGCAAGCTGCTAGTAGAGTAGCCTACAGCCAACTGGCAAGCTGCTAATGGAGAAGCCTCCAGCCCCCTGTCAAGCTGCTAGTAGAGTAGCCTCCAGCCAACTGGCAAGCTGCTAATGGAGAAGCCCACAGCCAACTGGTAAGCTGCTAGTAGAGTAGCCTACAGCCAACTGGCAAGCTGCTAGTGGAGTAGCCTACAGCCAACTGGCAAGCTGCTATTGGAGTAGCCTACAGCCAACTGGCAAGCTGCTAGTAGAGTAGCCTCCAGCCAACTGGCAAGCTGCTAATGGAGAAGCCTCCAGCCACCTGGCAAGCTGCTAGTAGAGTAGCCTACAGCCAACTGGCAAGCTGCTAGTGGAGTAGCCTACAGCCAACTGGCAAGCTGCTATTGGAGTAGCCTACAGCCAACTGGCAAGCTGCTATTGGAGTAGCCTACAGCCAACTGGCAAGCTGCTAATGGAGAAGCCTACAGCCAACTGGTAAGCTGCTAGTAGAGTAGCCTACAGCCAACTGACAAGCTGGTAGTGGAGTAGCCTACAACCAACTTGCAAACTGCTAGTATAGTAGCCTACAGCCAACTGGTAAGCTGCTGGTGGAGTAGCCTACAGCCAACTGGTAAGCCACTGGTGGGGTAGCCTACAGCCAACTGGTAAGATGCTAGTTGAGTAGCCTACAGCCAACTGGTAAGCTGCTAGTGGAGTAGCCTACAGCCAACTGGCAAGCTGCTAGTGGAGAAGCCTACAGCCAACTGGTAAGCTGCTAGTAGAGTAGCCTACAGCCAACTGGTAAGCTGCTAGTGGAGTAGCCTACAGCCAACTGGTAAGCTGCTAGTGGTGTAGCCTACAGCCAACTGGCAAGCTGCTAGTGGAGTAGCCTACAGCCAACTGGCAAGCTGCTAGTAGAGTAGCCTACAGCCAACTGGCAAGCTGCTATTAGAGTAGCCTACAGCCAACTGGTAAGCTGCTAGTAGAGTAGCCTACAGCCAACTGGTAAGCTGCTGGTGGAGTAGCCTACAGCCAACTGGCAAGCTGCTATTGGAGTAGCCTACAGCCAACTGGCAAGCTGCTATTGGAGTACCCTACAGCCAACTGGCAAGCTGCTAGTAGAGTAGCCTACAGCCAACTGGTAAACTGCTAGTGGAGTAGCCTACAGCCAACTGGTAAGCTGCTAGTGGAGTAGCCTACAGCCAACTGGTAAGCTGCTAGTGGAGTAGCCTACAGCCAACTGGCAAACTGCTAATGGAGAAGCCTACAGCCAACTGGCAAACTGCTAATGGAGAAGCCTCCAGCCACCTGGCAAGCTGCTAGTAGAGTAGCCTCCAGCCAACTGGCAAGCTGCTAATGGAGAAGCCTACAGCCAACTGGCAAGCTGCTAGTAGAGTAGCCTACAGCCAACTGGCAAGCTGCTAATGGAGAAGCCTCCAGCCCCCTGTCAAGCTGCTAGTAGAGTAGCCTCCAGCCAACTGGCAAGCTGCTAGTGGAGAAGCCCACAGCCAACTGGTAAGCTGCTAGTAGAGTAGCCTACAGCCAACTGGCAAGCTGCTAGTGGAGTAGCCTACAGCCAACTGGCAAGCTGCTATTGGAGTAGCCTACAGCCAACTGGCAAGCTGCTAGTAGAGTAGCCTCCAGCCAACTGGCAAGCTGCTAATGGAGAAGCCTCCAGCCAACTGGCAAGCTGCTAGTGGAGTAGCCTACAGCCAACTGGCAAGCTGCTAGTAGAGTGGCCTACAGCCAACTGGCAAGCTGCTATTGGAGTAGCCTACAGCCAACTGGCAAGCTGCTATTGGAGTAGCCTACAGCCAACTGGTAAGCTGCTAGTGGAGGAGCCTACAGCCATCTGGTACGCTGCTAGTGGAGTAGCCTAAAGCCAACTGGCAAGCTGCTAGTAGAGTGGCCTACAGCCAACTGGCAAGCTGCTAGTGGAGTAGCCTACAGCCAACTGGTAAGCTGCTGGTGGAGTAGCCTACAGCCAACTGGTAAGCCACTGGTGGGGTAGCCTACAGCCAACTGGTAAGCTGCTAGTGGAGTAGCCTACCTGGCAAGCTGCTAGTGGAGTAGCCTACAGCCAACTGGCAAGCTGCTGGCGGAGTAGCCTACAGCCAACTGGCAAGCTGCTAGTGGAGTAGCCTACAGCCAACTGGCAAGCTGCTATTGGAGTAGCCTACATTCAACTGGCAAGCTGCTAGTAGAGTAGCCTACAGCCAACTGGCAAGCTGCTAGTAGAGTAGCCTACAGCCAACTGGCAAGCTAGCCTACAGCCAACTGGTAAGCTGTTAGTGGTGTAGCTGCTGTTAGTGGTGTAGCTTACAGCCATCTGGCAAACTGCTAGTGGAGTAGCCTACAGCCAACTGGTAAGCTGCTAGTAGAGTAGCCAACAGCCAACTGGTAAGCTGCTAGTGGAGTATTCTACAGCCAACTGGCAAGCTGCTAGTGGAGTAGCCTACAGCAAACTGGTAAACTGCTAGTGGAGTAGCCTACAACCAACTGGTAAATTGCTAGTAGAGTAGCCAACAGGCAACTGGCAAGCTGCTAGTAGAGTAGCCTACAGCCAACTGGCAAGCTGCTATTAGAGTAGCCTACAGCCAACTGATAAGCTGCTAGTGGAGTAGCCTACAGCCAACTGGTAAGCTGCTAGTGGAGTGGCCTACAGCCAACTGGTAAGCTGCTAGTGGAGCAGCCTAAAGCCAACTGGAACGCTGCTAGTGGAGTAGCCTAAAGCCAACTGGTAAGCTGCTAATGGAGCAGCCTAAAGCCAACTGGAACGCTGCTAGTGGAGTAGCCTAAAGCCAAATGGTAATCTGCTAGTAGAGGTGCCTACAGCCAACTGGTAAGCTGCTAGTGGAGTAGCCTACAGCCAACTGGTAAGCTGCTAGTGGAGTAGCCTACAGCCAACTGGCAAGCTGCTATTAGAGTAGCCTACAGCCAACTGGCAAGCTGCTATTAGAGTAGCCTACAGCCAACTGGTAAGCTGCTAGTAGAGTAGCCTACAGCCAACTGGTAAGCTGCTGGTGGAGTAGCCTACAGCCAACTGGTAAGCTGCTAGTGGAGTAGCCTACAGCCAACTGGTAAGCTGCTAGTGGAGTAGCCTACAGCCAACTGGCAAGCTGCTAGTGGAGTAGCCTACAGCCAACTGGCAAGCTACTTGTAGAGTGGCGCTGCTAGTAGAGTAGCCTACAGCCAACTGGCAAGCTGCTAGTAGAGTAGCCTACAGCCAACTGGTAAGCTGCTGGTGGAGTAGCCTACAGCCAACTGGTAAGCTGCTGGTGGAGTAGCCTACAGCCAACTGGTAAGCTGCTAGTGGAGTAGCCTACAGCCAACTGGTAAGCTGCTAGTGGAGTAGCCTAAAGCCAACTGGTAAGCTGCTAGTGGAGTAGCCTACAGCCAACTGGTAAGCTGCTAGTGGAGTAGCCTAAAGCCAACTGGTAAGCTGCTAGTAGAGTAGCCTACAGCCAACTGGTAAGCTGCTAGTAGAGTAGCCTAGAGCCAACTGGTAAGCTGCTAGTGGAGTAGCCTAAAGCCAACTGGTAAGCTGCTAGTGGTGTAGCCTACAGCCAACTGGTAAGCTGCTAGTGGAGTAGCCTACAGCCAACTGGTAAGCTGCTAGTGGAGTAGCCTACAGCCAACTGGCAAGCTGCTTGTAGAGTAGCCTACAGCCAACTGGTAAGCTGCTAGTGGAGTAGCCTACAGCCAACTGGTAAGCTGCTAGTGGAGTAGCCTACAGCCAACTGGTAAGCTGCTAGTGGAGTAGCCTACAGCCAACTGGTAAGCTGCTAGTGGAGTAGCCTACAGCAAACTGGCAAGCTGCTAGTAGAGTAGCCTACAGCCAACTGGTAAGCTGCTAGTGGAGTAGCCTACAGCCAACTGGTAAGCTGCTAGTGGAGTAGCCTACAGCCAACTGGCAAGCTGCTAGTAGAGTAGCCTACAGCCAACTGGCAAGCTGCTAGTAGAGTGGCCTACAGCCAACTGGCAAGCTGCTAGTGGAGTAGCCTAAAGCCAACTGGAACGCTGCTAGTGGAGTAGCCTACAGCCAACTGGTAAGCTGCTAGTGGAGTAGCCTACAGCCAACTGGCAAGCTGCTAGTAGAGTAGCCTACAGCCAACTGGCAAGCTGCTAGTAGAGTAGCCTACAGCCAACTGGTAAGCTGCTAGTGGAGTAGCCTACAGCCAACTGGTAAGCTGCTGGTGGAGTAGCCTACAGCCAACTAGTAAGCTGCTAGTGGAGTAGCCTACAGCCAACTGGCAAGCTGCTAGTAGAGTAGCCTACAGCCAACTGGCAAGCTGCTAGTAGAGTGGCCTACAGCCAACTGGCAAGCTGCTAGTGGAGTAGCCTACAGCCAACTGGAACGCTGCTAGTGGAGTAGCCTACAGCCAACTGGTAAGCTGCTAGTGGAGTAGCCTACAGCCAACTGGCAAGCTGCTAGTAGAGTAGCCTACAGCCAACTGGTAAGCTGCTGGTGGAGTAGCCTACAGCCAACTGGTAAGCTGCTGGTGGAGTAGCCTACAGCCAACTGGTAAGCTGCTAGTGGAGTGGCCTACAGCCAACTGGTAAGCTGCTAGTGGAGCAGCCTAAAGCCAACTGGAACGCTGCTAGTGGAGCAGCCTAAAGCCAACTGGTAAGATGCTAGTGGAGCAGCCTAAAGCCAACTGGTAAGATGCTAGTGGAGCAGCCTAAAGCCAACTGGCAAGCTGCTATTAGAGTAGCCTACAGCCAACTGATAAGCTGCTAGTGGAGTAGCCTACAGCCAACTGGTAAGCTGCTAGTGGAGTGGCCTACAGCCAACTGGTAAGCTGCTAGTGGAGCAGCCTAAAGCCAACTGGAACGCTGCTAGTGGAGTAGCCGAAAGCCAACTGGTAAGCTGCTAGTGGAGTAGCCTAAAGCCAACTGGTAAGCTGCTAGTGGAGTAGCCTACAGCCAACTGGTAAGCTGCTAGTGGAGTAGCCTACAGCCAACTGGTAAGCTGCTAGTAGAGTAGCCTACAGCCAACTGGTAAGCTGCTAGTAGAGTAGCCTAGAGCCAACTGGTAAGCTGCTAGTGGAGTAGCCTAAAGCCAACTGGTAAGCTGCTAGTGGAGTAGCCTACAGCCAACTGGTAAGCTGCTAGTGGAGTAGCCTACAGCCAACTGGTAAGCTGCTAGTGGAGTAGCCTACAGCCAACTGGCAAGCTGCTTGTAGAGTGGCGCTGCTAGTAGAGTAGCCTACAGCCAACTGGCAAGCTGCTGGTGGAGTAGCCTACAGCCAACTGGTAAGCTGCTAGTGGAGTAGCCTACAGCCAACTGGCAAGCTGCAAGTAGAGTAGCCTACAGCCAACTGGTAAGCTGCTGGTGGAGTAGCCTACAGCCAACTGGTAAGCTGCTGGTGGAGTAGCCTACAGCCAACTGGTAAGCTGCTAGTGGAGTAGCCTACAGCCAACTGGTAAGCTGCTAGTGGAGTAGCCTACAGCCAACTGGCAAGCTGCTAGTAGAGTGGCCTACAGCCAACTGGCAAGCTGCTAGTGGAGTAGCCTACAGCCAACTGGAAGCTGCTAGTGGAGTAGCCTACAGCCAACTGGTAAGCTGCTAGTGGAGTAGCCTACAGCCAACTGGCAAGCTGCTAGTAGAGTAGCCTACAGCCAACTGGTAAGCTGCTGGTGGAGTAGCCTACAGCCAACTGGTAAGCTGCTGGTGGAGTAGCCTACAGCCAACTGGTAAGCTGCTAGTGGAGTGGCCTACAGCCAACTGGTAAGCTGCTAGTGGAGCAGCCTAAAGCCAACTGGAACGCTGCTAGTGGAGCAGCCTAAAGCCAACTGGTAAGCTGCTAGTGGAGCAGCCTAAAGCCAACTGGCAAGCTGCTATTAGAGTAGCCTACAGCCAACTGGTAAGCTGCTAGTGGAGTAGCCTACAGCCAACTGGTAAGCTGCTAGTGGAGTGGCCTACAGCCAACTGGTAAGCTGCTAGTGGAGCAGCCTACAGCCAACTGGAACGCTGCTAGTGGAGTAGCCTACAGCCAACTGGTAAGCTGCTAGTGGAGCAGCCTACAGCCAACTGGAACGCTGCTAGTGGAGTAGCCTAAAGCCAAATGGTAATCTGCTAGTAGAGGTGCCTACAGCCAACTGGTAAGCTGCTAGTGCAGTAGCCTACAGCCAACTGGTAAGCTACTAGTGGAGTAGCCTACAGCCAACTGGCAAGCTGCTATTAGAGTAGCCTACAGCCAACTGGCAAGCTGCTATTAGAGTAGCCTACAGCCAACTGGTAAGCTGCTAGTAGAGTAGCCTACAGCCAACTGGTAAGCTGCTGGTGGAGTAGCCTACAGCCAACTGGTAAGCTGCTAGTGGAGTAGCCTACAGCCAACTGGTAAGCTGCTAGTGGAGTAGCCTACAGCCAACTGGCAAGCTGCTAGTGGAGTAGCCTACAGCCAACTGGCAAGCTACTTGTAGAGTGGCGCTGCTAGTAGAGTAGCCTACAGCCAACTGGCAAGCTGCTAGTAGAGTAGCCTACAGCCAACTGGTAAGCTGCTGGTGGAGTAGCCTACAGCCAACTGGTAAGCTGCTGGTGGAGTAGCCTACAGCCAACTGGTAAGCTGCTAGTGGAGTAGCCTACAGCCAACTGGTAAGCTGCTAGTGGAGTAGCCTAAAGCCAACTGGTAAGCTGCTAGTGGAGTAGCCTACAGCCAACTGGTAAGCTGCTAGTGGAGTAGCCTAAAGCCAACTGGTAAGCTGCTAGTAGAGTAGCCTAGAGCCAACTGGTAAGCTGCTAGTAGAGTAGCCTACAGCCAACTGGTAAGCTGCTAGTGGAGTAGCCTACAGCCAACTGGTAAGCTGCTAGTGGTGTAGCCTACAGCCAACTGGTAAGCTGCTAGTGGAGTAGCCTACAGCCAACTGGTAAGCTGCTAGTGGAGTAGCCTACAGCCAACTGGCAAGCTGCTTGTAGAGTGGCGCTGCTAGTAGAGTAGCCTACAGCCAACTGGCAAGCTGCTGGTGGAGTAGCCTACAGCCAACTGGTAAGCTGCTAGTGGAGTAGCCTACAGCCAACTGGCAAGCTGCAAGTAGAGTAGCCTACAGCCAACTGGTAAGCTGCTGGTGGAGTAGCCTACAGCCAACTGGTAAGCTGCTGGTGGAGTAGCCTACAGCCCACTGGTAAGCTGCTAGTGGAGTAGCCTACAGCCAACTGGTAAGCTGCTAGTGGAGTAGCCTACAGCAAACTGGCAAGCTGCTAGTAGAGTAGCCTACAGCCAACTGGTAAGCTGCTAGTGGAGTAGCCTACAGCCAACTAGTAAGCTGCTAGTGGAGTAGCCTACAGCCAACTGGCAAGCTGCTAGTAGAGTAGCCTACAGCCAACTGGCAAGCTGCTAGTAGAGTGGCCTACAGCCAACTGGCAAGCTGCTAGTGGAGTAGCCTACAGCCAACTGGAACGCTGCTAGTGGAGTAGCCTACAGCCAACTGGTAAGCTGCTAGTGGAGTAGCCTACAGCCAACTGGCAAGCTGCTAGTAGAGTAGCCTACAGCCAACTGGCAAGCTGCTAGTAGAGTAGCCTACAGACAACTGGTAAGCTGCTAGTGGAGTAGCCTACAGCCAACTGGTAAGCTGCTGGTGGAGTAGCCTACAGCCAACTAGTAAGCTGCTAGTGGAGTAGCCTACAGCCAACTGGCAAGCTGCTAGTAGAGTAGCCTACAGCCAACTGGCAAGCTGCTAGTAGAGTGGCCTACAGCCAACTGGCAAGCTGCTAGTGGAGTAGCCTAAAGCCAACTGGAACGCTGCTAGTGGAGTAGCCTACAGCCAACTGGTAAGCTGCTAGTGGAGTAGCCTACAGCCAACTGGCAAGCTGCTAGTAGAGTAGCCTACAGCCAACTGGTAAGCTGCTGGTGGAGTGGCCTACAGCCAACTGGTAAGCTGCTAGTGGAGCAGCCTAAAGCCAACTGGAACGCTGCTAGTGGAGCAGCCTAAAGCCAACTGGTAAGATGCTAGTGGAGCAGCCTAAAGCCAACTGGCAAGCTGCTATTAGAGTAGCCTACAGCCAACTGATAAGCTGCTAGTGGAGTAGCCTACAGCCAACTGGTAAGCTGCTAGTGGAGTGGCCTACAGCCAACTGGTAAGCTGCTAGTGGAGCAGCCTAAAGCCAACTGGAACGCTGCTAGTGGAGTAGCCTAAAGCCAACTGGTAAGCTGCTAGTGGAGCAGCCTAAAGCCAACTGGACCGCTGCTAGTGGAGTAGCCTAAAGCCAACTGATAATCTGCTAGTAGAGTAGCCTACAGCCAACTGGCAAGCTGCTAGTAGAGTAGCCTACAGCCAACTGGCAAGCTGCTAGTAGAGTGGCCTACAGCCAACTGGCAAGCTGCTAGTGGAGTAGCCTACAGCCAACTGGTAAGCTGCTAGTGGAGTAGCCTACAGCCAACTGGTAAGCTGCTAGTGGAGTAGCCTACAGCCAACTGGCAAGCTGCTAGTAGAGTGGCCTACAACCAACTGGTAAGCTGCTAGTGGTGTAGCCTACAGCCAACTGGTAAGCTGCTAGTGGAGTAGCCTACAGCCAACTGGTAAGCTGCTAGTGGAGTAGCCTACAGCCAACTGGCAAGCTGCTTGTAGAGTGGCGCTGCTAGTAGAGTAGCCTACAGCCAACTGGCAAGCTGTTGGTGGAGTAGCCTACAGCCAACTGGTAAGCTGCTAGTGGAGTAGCCTACAGCCAACTGGCAAGCTGCTAGTAGAGTAGCCTACAGCCAACTGGTAAGCTGCTGGTGGAGTAGCCTACAGCCAACTGGTAAGCTGCTGGTGGAGTAGCCTACAGCCAACTGGTAAGCTGCTAGTGGAGTAGCCTACAGCCAACTGGTAAGCTGCTAGTGGAGTAGCCTACAGCCAACTGGCAAGCTGCTAGTAGAGTAGCCTACAGCCAACTGGTAAGCTGCTAGTGGAGTAGCTTACAGCCAACTAGTAAGCTGCTAGTGGAGTAGCCTACAGCCAACTGGCAAGCTGCTAGTAGAGTAGCCTACAGCCAACTGGCAAGCTGCTAGTAGAGTGGCCTACAGCCAACTGGCAAGCTGCTAGTGGAGTAGCCTACAGCCAACTGGAACGCTGCTAGTGGAGTAGCCTACAGCCAACTGGTAAGCTGCTAGTGGAGTAGCCTACAGCCAACTGGCAAGCTGCTAGTAGAGTAGCCTACAGCCAACTGGCAAGCTGCTAGTAGAGTAGCCTACAGCCAACTGGTAAGCTGCTGGTGGAGTAGCCTACAGCCAACTGGTAAGCTGCTGGTGGAGTAGCCTACAGCCAACTAGTAAGCTGCTAGTGGAGTAGCCTACAGCCAACTGGCAAGCTGCTAGTAGAGTAGCCTACAGCCAACTGGCAAGCTGCTAGTAGAGTGGCCTACAGCCAACTGGCAAGCTGCTAGTGGAGTAGCCTACAGCCAACTGGAACGCTGCTAGTGGAGTAGCCTACAGCCAACTGGTAAGCTGCTAGTGGAGTAGCCTACAGCCAACTGGCAAGCTGCTAGTAGAGTAGCCTACAGCCAACTGGTAAGCTGCTGGTGGAGTAGCCTACAGCCAACTGGTAAGCTGCTGGTGGAGTAGCCTACAGCCAACTGGTAAGCTGCTAGTGGAGTGGCCTACAGCCAACTGGTAAGCTGCTAGTGGAGCAGCCTAAAGCCAACTGGAACGCTGCTAGTGGAGCAGCCTAAAGCCAACTGGTAAGATGCTAGTGGAGCAGCCTAAAGCCAACTGGCAAGCTGCTATTAGAGTAGCCTACAGCCAACTGGCAAGCTGCTAGTAGAGTAGCCTACAGCCAACTGGTAAGCTGCTGGTGGAATAGCCTACAGCCAACTGATAAGCTGCTGGTGGAGTAGCCTACAGCCAACTGGTAAGCTGCTAGTGGAGTGGCCTACAGCCAACTGGTAAGCTGCTAGTGGAGCAGCCTACAGCCAACTGGAACGCTGCTAGTGGAGTAGCCTAAAGCCAACTGGTAAGCTGCTAGTGGAGCAGCCTAAAGCCAACTGGAACGCTGCTAGTGGAGTAGCCTAAAGCCAACTGGTAAACTGCTAGTAGAGTGGCCTACAGCCAAGTGGTAAGCTGCTAGTGGAGTAGCCTACAGCCAACTGGCAAGCTGCTAGTAGAGTAGCCTACAGCCAACTGGCAAGCTGCTATTAGAGTAGCCTACAGCCAACTGGCAAGCTGCTATTAGAGTAGCCTACAGCCAACTGGTAAGCTGCTAGTAGAGTAGCCTACAGCCAACTGGTAAGCTGCTGGTGGAGTAGCCTACAGCCAACTGGTAAGCTGCTAGTGGAGTAGCCTACAACCAACTGGTAAGCTGCTAGTGGAGTAGCCTACAGCCAACTGGCAAGCTGCTAGTGGAGTAGCCTACAGCCAACTGGCAAGCTACTTGTAGAGTGGCGCTGCTAGTAGAGTAGCCTACAGCCAACTGGCAAGCTGCTAGTAGAGTAGCCTACAGCCAACTGGTAAGCTGCTGGTGGAGTAGCCTACAGCCAACTGGTAAGCTGCTGGTGGAGTAGCCTACAGCCAACTGGTAAGCTGCTAGTGGAGTAGCCTACAGCCAACTGGTAAGCTGCTAGTGGAGTAGCCTAAAGCCAACTGGTAAGCTGCTAGTGGAGTAGCCTACAGCCAACTGGTAAGCTGCTAGTGGAGTAGCCTAAAGCCAACTGGTAAGCTGCTAGTAGAGTAGCCTACAGCCAACTGGTAAGCTGCTAGTAGAGTAGCCTACAGCCAACTGGTAAGCTGCTAGTGGAGTAGCCTAAAGCCAACTGGTAAGCTGCTAGTGGTGTAGCCTACAGCCAACTGGTAAGCTGCTAGTGGAGTAGCCTACAGCCAACTGGTAAGCTGCTAGTGGAGTAGCCTACAGCCAACTGGCAAGCTGCTTGTAGAGTGGCGCTGCTAGTAGAGTAGCCTACAGCCAACTGGCAAGCTGTTGGTGGAGTAGCCTACAGCCAACTGGTAAGCTGCTAGTGGAGTAGCCTACAGCCAACTGGCAAGCTGCAAGTAGAGTAGCCTACAGCCAACTGGTAAGCTGCTGGTGGAGTAGCCTACAGCCAACTGGTAAGCTGCTGGTGGAGTAGCCTACAGCCAACTGGTAAGCTGCTGGTGGAGTAGCCTACAGCCAACTGGTAAGCTGCTAGTGGAGTAGCCTACAGCCAACTGGTAAGCTGCTAGTGGAGTAGCCTACAGCCAACTGGCAAGCTGCTAGTAGAGTAGCCTACAGCCAACTGGTAAGCTGCTAGTGGAGTAGCCTACAGCCAACTAGTAAGCTGCTAGTGGAGTAGCCTACAGCCAACTGGCAAGCTGCTAGTAGAGTAGCCTACAGCCAACTGGCAAGCTGCTAGTAGAGTGGCCTACAGCCAACTGGCAAGCTGCTAGTGGAGTAGCCTAAAGCCAACTGGAACGCTGCTAGTGGAGTAGCCTACAGCCAACTGGTAAGCTGCTAGTGGAGTAGCCTACAGCCAACTGGCAAGCTGCTAGTAGAGTAGCCTACAGCCAACTGGCAAGCTGCTAGTAGAGTAGCCTACAGCCAACTGGTAAGCTGCTGGTGGAGTAGCCTACAGCCAACTGGTAAGCTGCTGGTGGAGTAGCCTACAGCCAACTAGTAAGCTGCTGGTGGAGTAGCCTACAGCCAACTGGCAAGCTGCTAGTAGAGTAGCCTACAGCCAACTGGCAAGCTGCTAGTAGAGTGGCCTACAGCCAACTGGCAAGCTGCTAGTGGAGTAGCCTACAGCCAACTGGAACGCTGCTAGTGGAGTAGCCTACAGCCAACTGGTAAGCTGCTAGTGGAGTAGCCTACAGCCAACTGGCAAGCTGCTAGTAGAGTAGCCTACAGCCAACTGGTAAGCTGCTGGTGGAGTAGCCTACAGCCAACTGGTAAGCTGCTGGTGGAGTAGCCTACAGCCAACTGGTAAGCTGCTAGTGGAGTGGCCTACAGCCAACTGGTAAGCTGCTAGTGGAGCAGCCTACAGCCAACTGGAACGCTGCTAGTGGAGCAGCCTACAGCCAACTGGTAAGATGCTAGTGGAGCAGCCTAAAGCCAACTGGTAAGATGCTAGTGGAGCAGCCTAAAGCCAACTGGCAAGCTGCTATTAGAGTAGCCTACAGCCAACTGATAAGCTGCTAGTGGAGTAGCCTACAGCCAACTGGTAAGCTGCTAGTGGAGTGGCCTACAGCCAACTGGTAAGCTGCTAGTGGAGCAGCCTACAGCCAACTGGAACGCTGCTAGTGGAGTAGCCTACAGCCAACTGGTAAGCTGCTAGTGGAGTAGCCTACAGCCAACTGGTAAGCTGCTAGTGGAGTAGCCTACAGCCAACTGGTAAGCTGCTAGTGGAGTAGCCTACAGCCAACTGGCAAGCTGCTTGTAGAGTGGCGCTGCTAGTAGAGTAGCCTACAGCCAACTGGCAAGCTGTTGGTGGAGTAGCCTACAGCCAACTGGTAAGCTGCTAGTGGAGTAGCCTACAGCCAACTGGCAAGCTGCTAGTAGAGTAGCCTACAGCCAACTGGTAAGCTGCTGGTGGAGTAGCCTACAGCCAACTGGTAAGCTGCTGGTGGAGTAGCCTACAGCCAACTGGTAAGCTGCTAGTGGAGTAGCCTACAGCCAACTGGTAAGCTGCTAGTGGAGTAGCCTACAGCAAACTGGCAAGCTGCTAGTAGAGTAGCCTACAGCCAACTGGTAAGCTTCTAGTGGAGTAGCTTACAGCCAACTAGTAAGCTGCTAGTGGAGTAGCCTACAGCCAACTGGCAAGCTGCTAGTAGAGTAGCCTACAGCCAACTGGCAAGCTGCTAGTAGAGTGGCCTACAGCCAACTGGCAAGCTGCTAGTGGAGTAGCCTACAGCCAACTGGAACGCTGCTAGTGGAGTAGCCTACAGCCAACTGGTAAGCTGCTAGTGGAGTAGCCTACAGCCAACTGGCAAGCTGCTAGTAGAGTAGCCTACAGCCAACTGGCAAGCTGCTAGTAGAGTAGCCTACAGCCAACTGGTAAGCTGCTGGTGGAGTAGCCTACAGCCAACTGGTAAGCTGCTGGTGGAGTAGCCTACAGCCAACTGGTAAGCTGCTGGTGGAGTAGCCTACAGCCAACTGGCAAGCTGCTAGTAGAGTAGCCTACAGCCAACTGGCAAGCTGCTAGTTGAGTGGCCTACAGCCAACTGGCAAGCTGCTAGTGGAGTAGCCTACAGCCAACTGGAACGCTGCTAGTGGAGTAGCCTACAGCCAACTGGTAAGCTGCTAGTGGAGTAGCCTACAGCCAACTGGCAAGCTGCTAGTAGAGTAGCCTACAGCCAACTGGTAAGCTGCTGGTGGAGTAGCCTACAGCCAACTGGTAAGCTGCTGGTGGAGTAGCCTACAGCCAACTGGTAAGCTGCTAGTGGAGTGGCCTACAGCCAACTGGTAAGCTGCTAGTGGAGCAGCCTAAAGCCAACTGGAACGCTGCTAGTGGAGCAGCCTAAAGCCAACTGGTAAGATGCTAGTGGAGTAGCCTACAGCCAACTGGTAAGCTGCTAGTGGAGTGGCCTACAGCCAACTGGTAAGCTGCTAGTGGAGCAGCCTAAAGCCAACTGGAACGCTGCTAGTGGAGTAGCCTAAAGCCAACTGGTAAGCTGCTAATGGAGTAGCCTAAAGCCAACTGGTAAGCTGCTAGTGGAGTAGCCTACAGCCAACTGGTAAGCTGCTAGTGGAGTAGCCTAAAGCCAACTGGTAAGCTGCTAGTAGAGTAGCCTACAGCCAACTGGTAAGCTGCTAGTAGAGTAGCCTAGAGCCAACTGGTAAGCTGCTAGTGGAGTAGCCTAAAGCCAACTGGTAAGCTGCTAGTGGTGTAGCCTACAGCCAACTGGTAAGCTGCTAGTGGAGTAGCCTACAGCCAACTGGTATGCTGCTAGTGGAGTAGCCTACAGCCAACTGGCAAGCTGCTTGTAGAGTGGCGCTGCTAGTAGAGTAGCCTAAAGCCAACTGGCAAGCTGTTGGTGGAGTAGCCTACAGCCAACTGGTAAGCTGCTAGTGGAGTAGCCTACAGCCAACTGGCAAGCTGCAAGTAGAGTAGCCTACAGCCAACTGGTAAGCTGCTGGTGGAGTAGCCTACAGCCAACTGGTAAGCTGCTGGTGGAGTAGCCTACAGCCAACTGGTAACCTGCTAGTGGAGTAGCCTACAGCCAACTGGTAAGCTGCTAGTGGAGTAGCCTACAGCCAACTGGCAAGCTGCTAGTAGAGTAGCCTACAGCCAACTGGCAAGCTGCTAGTAGAGTGGCCTACAGCCAACTGGCAAGCTGCTAGTGGAGTAGCCTAAAGCCAACTGGAAGCTGCTAGTGGAGTAGCCTACAGCCAACTGGTAAGCTGCTAGTGGAGTAGCCTACAGCCAACTGGCAAGCTGCTAGTAGAGTAGCCTACAGCCAACTGGTAAGCTGCTGGTGGAGTAGCCTACAGCCAACTGGTAAGCTGCTGGTGGAGTAGCCTACAGCCAACTGGTAAGCTGCTAGTGGAGTGGCCTACAGCCAACTGGTAAGCTGCTAGTGGAGCAGCCTAAAGCCAACTGGAACGCTGCTAGTGGAGCAGCCTAAAGCCAACTGGTAAGATGCTAGTGGAGCAGCCTAAAGCCAACTGGAACGCTGCTAGTGGAGTAGCCTACAGCCAACTGGTAAGCTGCTAGTGGAGTAGCCTACAGCCAACTGGCAAGCTGCTAGTAGAGTAGCCTACAGCCAACTGGTAAGCTGCTGGTGGAGTAGCCTACAGCCAACTGGTAAGCTGCTAGTGGAGTAGCCTACAGCCAACTGGTAAGCTGCTAGTGGAGTAGCCTACAGCCAACTGGTAAGCTGCTAGTGGAGCAGCCTAAAGCCAACTGGAACGCTGCTAGTGGAGCAGCCTAAAGCCAACTGGTAAGATGCTAGTGGAGCAGCCTAAAGCCAACTGGCAAGCTGCTATTAGAGTAGCCTACAGCCAACTGGTAAGCTGCTAGTGGAGTAGCCTACAGCCAACTGGTAAGCTGCTAGTGGAGTGGCCTACAGCCAACTGGTAAGCTGCTAGTGGAGCAGCCTACAGCCAACTGGAACGCTGCTAGTGGAGTAGCCTAAAGCCAACTGGTAAGCTGCTAATGGAGCAGCCTAAAGCCAACTGGACCGCTGCTAGTGGAGTAGCCTAAAGCCAACTGATAAGCTGCTAGTAGAGTAGCCTACAGCCAACTGGCAAGCTGCTAGTAGAGTAGCCTACAGCCAACTGGCAAGCTGCTAGTAGAGTGGCCTACAACCAACTGGCAAGCTGCTAGTGGAGTAACCTACAGCCAACTGGTAAGCTGGTAGTGGAGTAGCCTACAGCCAACTGGTAAGCTGCTAGTGGAGTAGCCTACAGCCAACTGGCAAGCCGCTAGTAGAGTAGCCTACAGCCAACTGGTAAGCTGCTGGTGGAATAGCCTACAGCCAACTGGTAAGCTGCTGGTGGAGTAGCCTACAGCCAACTGGTAAGCTGCTAGTGGAGTGGCCTACAGCCAACTGGTAAGCTGCTAGTGGAGCAGCCTAAAGCCAACTGGAACGCTGCTAGTGGAGTAGCCTACAGCCAACTGGTAGGCTGCTAGTGGAGCAGCCTAAAGCCAACTGGAACGCTGCTAGTGGAGTAGCCTACAGCCAACTGGTAAGCTGCTAGTAGAGTAGCCTACAGCCAACTGGTAAGCTGCTAGTGGAGTAGCCTACAGCCAACTGGCAAGCTGCTAGTAGAGTAGCCTACAGCCAACTGGCAAGCTGCTATTAGAGTAGCCTACAGCCAACTGGCAAGCTGCTATTAGAGTAGCCTACAGCCAACTGGTAAGCTGCTAGTAGAGTAGCCTACAGCCAACTGGTAAGCTGCTGGTGGAGTAGCCTACAGCCAACTGGTAAGCTGCTAGTGGAGTAGCCTACAACCAACTGGTAAGCTGCTAGTGGAGTAGCCTACAGCCAACTGGCAAGCTGCTAGTGGAGTAGCCTACAGCCAACTGGCAAGCTACTTGTAGAGTGGCGCTGCTAGTAGAGTAGCCTACAGCCAACTGGCAAGCTGCTAGTAGAGTAGCCTACAGCCAACTGGTAAGCTGCTGGTGGAGTAGCCTACAGCCAACTGGTAAGCTGCTGGTGGAGTAGCCTACAGCCAACTGGTAAGCTGCTAGTGGAGTAGCCTACAGCCAACTGGTAAGCTGCTAGTGGAGTAGCCTACAGCCAACTGGTAAGCTGCTAGTGGAGTAGCCTACAGCCAACTGGTAAGCTGCTAGTGGAGTAGCCTACAGCCAACTGGTAAGCTGCTAGTAGAGTAGCCTACAGCCAACTGGTAAGCTGCTAGTAGAGTAGCCTAGAGCCAACTGGTAAGCTGCTAGTGGAGTAGCCTACAGCCAACTGGTAAGCTGCTAGTGGAGTAGCCTACAGCCAACTGGTAAGCTGCTAGTGGAGTAGCCTACAGCCAACTGGCAAGCTGCTTGTAGAGTGGCGCTGCTAGTAGAGTAGCCTACAGCCAACTGGCAAGCTGTTGGTGGAGTAGCCTACAGCCAACTGGTAAGCTGCTAGTGGAGTAGCCTACAGCCAACTGGCAAGCTGCAAGTAGAGTAGCCTACAGCCAACTGGTAAGCTGCTGGTGGAGTAGCCTACAGCCAACTGGTAAGCTGCTGGTGGAGTAGCCTACAGCCAACTGGTAAGCTGCTAGTGGAGTAGCCTACAGCCAACTGGTAAGCTGCTAGTGGAGTAGCCTACAGCCAACTGGCAAGCTGCTAGTAGAGTAGCCTACAGCCAACTGGTAAGCTGCTAGTGGAGTAGCCTACAGCCAACTAGTAAGCTGCTAGTGGAGTAGCCTACAGCCAACTGGCAAGCTGCTAGTAGAGTAGCCTACAGCCAACTGGCAAGCTGCTAGTAGAGTGGCCTACAGCCAACTGGCAAGCTGCTAGTGGAGTAGCCTAAAGCCAACTGGAACGCTGCTAGTGGAGTAGCCTACAGCCAACTGGTAAGCTGCTAGTGGAGTAGCCTACAGCCAACTGGCAAGCTGCTAGTAGAGTAGCCTACAGCCAACTGGCAAGCTGCTAGTAGAGTAGCCTACAGCCAACTGGTAAGCTGCTGGTGGAGTAGCCTACAGCCAACTGGTAAGCTGCTGGTGGAGTAGCTTACAGCCAACTAGTAAGCTGCTGGTGGAGTAGCCTACAGCCAACTGGCAAGCTGCTAGTAGAGTAGCCTACAGCCAACTGGCAAGCTGCTAGTTGAGTGGCCTACAGCCAACTGGCAAGCTGCTAGTGGAGTAGCCTAAAGCCAACTGGAACGCTGCTAGTGGAGTAGCCTACAGCCAACTGGTAAGCTGCTAGTGGAGTAGCCTACAGCCAACTGGCAAGCTGCTAGTAGAGTAGCCTACAGCCAACTGGTAAGCTGCTGGTGGAGTAGCCTACAGCCAACTGGTAAGCTGCTGGTGGAGTAGCCTACAGCCAACTGGTAAGCTGCTAGTGGAGTGGCCTACAGCCAACTGGTAAGCTGCTAGTGGAGCAGCCTAAAGCCAACTGGAACGCTGCTAGTGGAGCAGCCTAAAGCCAACTGGTAAGATGCTAGTGGAGCAGCCTAAAGCCAACTGGTAAGCTGCTAGTGGAGCAGCCTAAAGCCAACTGGCAAGCTGCTATTAGAGTAGCCTACAGCCAACTGATAAGCTGCTAGTGGAGTAGCCTACAGCCAACTGGTAAGCTGCTAGTGGAGTGGCCTACAGCCAACTGGTAAGCTGCTAGTGGAGCAGCCTAAAGCCAACTGGAACGCTGCTAGTGGAGTAGCCTACAGCAAACTGGCAAGCTGCTAGTAGAGTAGCCTACAGCCAACTGGCAAGCTGCTAGTAGAGTGGCCTACAGCCAACTGGCAAGCTGCTAGTGGAGTAGCCTAAAGCCAACTGGAACGCTGCTAGTGGAGTAGCCTACAGCCAACTGGTAAGCTGCTAGTGGAGTAGCCTACAGCCAACTGGCAAGCTGCTAGTAGAGTAGCCTACAGCCAACTGGTAAGCTGCTGGTGGAGTAGCCTACAGCCAACTGGTAAGCTGCTGGTGGAGTAGCCTACAGCCAACTGGTAAGCTGCTAGTGGAGTGGCCTACAGCCAACTGGTAAGCTGCTAGTGGAGCAGCCTAAAGCCAACTGGAACGCTGCTAGTGGAGCAGCCTAAAGCCAACTGGTAAGCTGCTAGTGGAGCAGCCTAAAGCCAACTGGCAAGCTGCTATTAGAGTAGCCTACAGCCAACTGGTAAGCTGCTAGTGGAGTAGCCTACAGCCAACTGGTAAGCTGCTAGTGGAGTGGCCTACAGCCAACTGGTAAGCTGCTAGTGGAGCAGCCTACAGCCAACTGGAACGCTGCTAGTGGAGTAGCCTAAAGCCAACTGGTAAGCTGCTAATGGAGCAGCCTAAAGCCAACTGGACCGCTGCTAGTGGAGTAGCCTAAAGCCAACTGGTAAGCTGCTAGTAGAGTAGCCTACAGCCAACTGGCAAGCTGCTAGTAGAGTAGCCTACAGCCAACTGGCAAGCTGCTAGTAGAGTGGCCTACAACCAACTGGCAAGCTGCTAGTGGAGTAACCTACAGCCAACTGGTAAGCTGCTAGTGGAGTAGCCTACAGCCAACTGGTAAGCTGCTAGTGGAGTAGCCTACAGCCAACTGGCAAGCTGCTAGTAGAGTGGCCTACAACCAACTGGTAAGCTGCTAGTGGTGTAGCCTACAGCCAACTGGTAAGCTGCTAGTGGAGTAGCCTACAGCCAACTGGTAAGCTGCTAGTGGAGTACCCTACAGCAAACTGGCAAGCTGCTTGTAGAGTGGCGCTGCTAGTAGAGTAGCCTACAGCCAACTGGCAAGCTGTTGGTGGAGTAGCCTACAGCCAACTGGTAAGCTGCTAGTGGAGTAGCCTACAGCCAACTGGCAAGCTGCAAGTAGAGTAGCCTACAGCCAACTGGTAAGCTGCTGGTGGAGTAGCCTACAGCCAACTGGTAAGCTGCTGGTGGAGTAGCCTACAGCCAACTGGTAAGCTGCTAGTGGAGTAGCCTACAGCCAACTGGTAAGCTGCTAGTGGAGTAGCCTACAGCAACTGGCAAGCTGCTAGTAGAGTAGCCTACAGCCAACTGGTAAGCTGCTAGTGGAGTAGCCTACAGCCAACTGGTAAGCTGCTAGTGGAGTAGCCTACAGCCAACTGGCAAGCTGCTAGTAGAGTAGCCTACAGCCAACTGGCAAGCTGCTAGTAGAGTAGCCTACAGCCAACTGGCAAGCTGCTAGTGGAGTAGCCTACAGCCAACTGGTAAGCTGCTAGTGGAGTAGCCTACAGCCAACTGGTAAGCTGCTAGTGGAGTAGCCTACAGCCAACTGGTAAGCTGCTAGTGGAGTAGCCTACAGCCAACTGGTAAGCTGCTAGTGGAGTAGCCTACAGCCAACTGGCAAGCTGCTAGTAGAGTAGCCTACAGCCAACTGGCAAGCTGCTAGTAGAGTGGCCTACAGCCAACTGGCAAGCTGCTAGTGGAGTAGCCTACAGCCAACTGGAAAGCTGCTAGTGGAGTAGCCTACAGCCAACTGGTAAGCTGCTAGTGGAGTAGCCTACAGCCAACTGGCAAGCTGCTAGTAGAGTAGCCTACAGCCAACTGGTAAGCTGCTGGTGGAGTAGCCTACAGCCAACTGGTAAGCTGCTGGTGGAGTAGCCTACAGCCAACTGGTAAGCTGCTAGTGGAGTGGCCTACAGCCAACTGGTAAGCTGCTAGTGGAGCAGCCTAAAGCCAACTGGAACGCTGCTAGTGGAGCAGCCTAAAGCCAACTGGTAAGCTGCTAGTGGAGCAGCCTACAGCCAACTGGCAAGCTGCTATTAGAGTAGCCTACAGCCAACTGGTAAGCTGCTAGTGGAGTAGCCTACAGCCAACTGGTAAGCTGCTAGTGGAGTGGCCTACAGCCAACTGGTAAGCTGCTAGTGGAGCAGCCTACAGCCAACTGGAACGCTGCTAGTGGAGCAGCCTAAAGCCAACTGGTAAGCTGCTAGTGGAGCAGCCTAAAGCCAACTGGACCGCTGCTAGTGGAGTAGCCTACAGCCAACTGGTAAGCTGCTAGTAGAGTAGCCTACAGCCAACTGGCAAGCTGCTAGTAGAGTAGCCTACAGCCAACTGGCAAGCTGCTAGTAGAGTGGCCTACAACCAACTGGCAAGCTGCTAGTGGAGTAACCTACAGCCAACTGGTAAGCTGCTAGTGGAGTAGCCTACAGCCAACTGGTAAGCTGCTAGTGGAGTAGCCTACAGCCAACTGGCAAGCTGCTAGTAGAGTAGCCTACAGCCAACTGGTAAGCTGCTGGTGGAATAGCCTACAGCCAACTGATAAGCTGCTGGTGGAGTAGCCTACAGCCAACTGGTAAGCTGCTAGTGGAGTGGCCTACAGCCAACTGGTAAGCTGCTAGTGGAGCAGCCTAAAGCCAACTGGAACGCTGCTAGTGGAGTAGCCTAAAGCTAACTGGTAGGCTGCTAGTGGAGCAGCCTAAAGCCAAATGGAACGCTGCTAGTGGAGTAGCCTAAAGCCAACTGGTAAACTGCTAGTAGAGTGGCCTACAGCCAAGTGGTAAGCTGCTAGTGGAGTAGCCTACAGCCAACTGGCAAGCTGCTAGTAGAGTAGCCTACAGCCAACTGGTAAGCTGCTAGTGGAGTAGCCTACAGCCAACTGGCAAGCTGCTAGTAGAGTAGCCTACAGCCAACTGAAAAGCTGCTATTACAGTAGCCTAAAGCCAACTGGTAAGCTGCTAGTAGAGTAGCCTAAAGCCAACTGGTAAGCTGCTAGTGGAGTGGCCTACAGCCAACTGGTAAGCTGCTAGTGGAGCAGCCTAAAGCCAACTGGAACACTGCTAGTGGAGTAGCCTAAAGCTAACTGGTAGGCTGCTAGTGGAACAGCCTGAAGCCAAATGGAACGCTGCTAGTGGAGTAGCCTACAGCCAACTGGTAAGCTGCTAGTAGAGTGGCCTACAGCCAACTGGTAAGCTGCTAGTGGAGTAGCCTACAGCCAACTGGCAAGCTGCTAGTAGAGTAGCCTACAGCCAACTGGTAAGCTGCTGGTGGAGTAGCCTACAGCCAACTGGTAAGCTGCTAGTGGAGTAGCCTACAGCCAACTGGTAAGCTACTAGTGGAGTAGCCTACAGCCAACTGGTAAGCTGCTAGTGGTGTAGCCTACAGCCAACTGGCAAGCTGCTAGTGGAGTAGCCTACAGCCAACTGGTAAGCTGCTAGTGGAGTAGCCTACAGCCAACTGGTAAGCTGCTAGTGGTGTAGCCTACAGCCAACTGGCAAGCTGCTAGTGGAGTAGCCTACAGCCAACTGGCAAGCTGCTAGTGGAGTAGCCTACAGCCAACTGGCAAGCTGCTAGTGGAGTAGCATACAGCCAACTGGCAAGCTGCTAGTGGAGTAGCCTACAGCCAACTGGCAAGCTGCTAGTGGAGTAGCCTACAGCCAACTGGCAAGCTGCTAGTGGAGTAGCCTACAGCCAACTGGCAAGCTGCTAGTGGAGTAGCATACAGCCAACTGGTAAGCTGCTAGTGGAGTAGCCTACAGCCAACTGGTAAGCTGCTAGTGGAGTAGCCTACAGCCAACTGGCAAGCTGCTAGTGGAGTAGCCTACAGCCAACTGGCAAGCTGCTAGTAGAGTAGCCTACATACAACTGGCAAGCTGCTGGTGGAGTAGCCTACAGCCAACTGGTAAGCTGCTAGCGGAGTAGCCTACAGCCAACTGGTAAGCTGCTAGTGGAGTAGCCTACAGCCAACTGGCAAGCTGCTAGTGGAGAAGCCTCAAGCCAACTGGCAAGCTGCTAGTAGAGTAGCCTCCAGCCAACTGGCAAGCTGCTAGTGGAGAAGCCTACAGCCAACTGGCAAGCTGCTAGTGGAGTAGCCTACAGCCAACTGGCAAGCTGCTAGTAGAGTAGCCTACAGCCAACTGGCAAGCTGCTAGTAGAGTATCCTACAGCCAACTTGTAAGCTGCTAGTGGAGTAGCCTACAGCCAACTGGCAAGCTGCTAGTGGAGTAGCCTACAGCCAACTGGTAAGCTGCTAGTGGAGTAGCCTAAAGCCAACTGGTAAGCTGCTAGTGGATTAGCCTAAAAGCCAACTGGTAAGCTGCTAGTGGAGTTGCCTACAGCCAACTGGTAAGCTGCTAGTGGAGTAGCCTAAAGCCAACTGGTAAGCTGCTAGTAGAGTAGCCTACAGCCAACTGGTAAGCTGCTAGTAGAGTAGCCTAGAGCCAACTGGTAAGCTGCTAGTGGAGTAGCCTAAAGCCAACTGGTAAGCTGCTAGTGGTGTAGCCTACAGCCAACTGGTAAGCTGCTAGTGGAGTAGCCTACAGCCAACTGGTAAGCTGCTAGTGGAGTAGCCTACAGCCAACTGGCAAGCTGCTTGTAGAGTGGCGCTGCTAGTAGAGTAGCCTACAGCCAACTGGCAAGCTGTTGGTGGAGTAGCCTACAGCCAACTGGTAAGCTGCTAGTGGAGTAGCCTACAGCCAACTGGCAAGCTGCAAGTAGAGTAGCCTACAGCCAACTGGTAAGCTGCTGGTGGAGTAGCCTACAGCCAACTGGTAAGCTGCTGGTGGAGTAGCCTACAGCCAACTGGTAACCTGCTAGTGGAATAGCCTACAGCCAACTGGCAAGCTGCTAGTGGAGTAGCCTAAAGCCAACTGGAACGCTGCTAGTGGAGTAGCCTACAGCCAACTGGTAAGCTGCTAGTGGAGTAGCCTATAGCCAACTGGCAAGCTGCTAGTAGAGTAGCCTACAGCCAACTGGTAAGCTACTAGTGGAGTAGCCTACAGCCAACTGGCAAGCTGCTATTAGAGTAGCCTACAGCCAACTGGCAAGGTGCTATTAGAGTAGCCTACAGCAAACTGGTAAGCTGCTAGTAGAGTAGCCTACAGCCAACTGGTAAGCTGCTGGTGGAGTAGCCTACAGCCAACTGGTAAGCTGCTAGTGGAGTAGCCTACAACCAACTGGTAAGCTGCTAGTGGAGTAGCCTACAGCCAACTGGCAATCTGCTAGTGGAGTAGCCTACAGCCAACTGGCAAGCTGCTAGTGGAGTAGCCTACAGCCAACTGGTAAGCTGCTAGTGGAGTAGCCTACAGCCAACTGGTAAGCTGCTAGTGGTGTAGCCTACAGCCAACTGGTAAGCTGCTAGTAGAGTAGCCTACAGCCAACTGGCAAGCTGCTAGTAGAGTAGCCTACAGCCAACTGGTAAGCTGCTAGTGGAGTAGCTTACAGCCAACTAGTAAGCTGCTAGTGGAGTAGCCTACAGCCAACTGGCAAGCTGCTAGTAGAGTAGCCTACAGCCAACTGGCAAGCTGCTAGTAGAGTGGCCTACAGCCAACTGGCAAGCTGCTAGTGGAGTAGCCTAAAGCCAACTGGAACGCTGCTAGTGGAGTAGCCTACAGCCAACTGGTAAGCTGCTAGTGGAGTAGCCTACAGCCAACTGGCAAGCTGCTAGTAGAGTAGCCTACAGCCAACTGGTAAGCTGCTGGTGGAGTAGCCTACAGCCAACTGGTAAGCTGCTGGTGGAGTAGCCTACAGCCAACTGGTAAGCTGCTGGTGGAGTAGCCTACAGCCAACTGGTAAGCTGCTAGTGGAGCAGCCTAAAGCCAACTGGAACGCTGCTAGTGGAGCAGCCTAAAGCCAACTGGTAAGATGCTAGTGGAGCAGCCTAAAGCCAACTGGCAAGCTGCTATTAGAGTAGCCTACAGCCAACTGATAAGCTGCTAGTGGAGTAGCCTACAGCCAACTGGTAAGCTGCTAGTGGAGTGGCCTAGAGCCAACTGGTAAGCTGCTAGTGGAGCAGCCTAAAGCCAACTGGAACGCTGCTAGTGGAGTACCTAAAGCCAACTGGTAAGCTGCTAATGGAGCAGCCTAAAGCCAACTGGAACGCTGCTAGTGGAGTAGCCTAAAGCTAACTGGCAAGCTGCAAGTAGAGTAGCCTACAGCCAACTGGTAAATTGCTGGTGGAGTAGCCTACAGCCAACTGGTAAAGTGCTGGTGGAGTAGCCTACAGCCAACTGGTAAGCTGCTAGTGGAGTAGCCTACAGCCAACTGGTAAGCTGCTAGTGGAGTAGCTTACAGCCAACTAGTAAGCTGCTAGTGGAGTAGCCTACAGCCAACTGGCAAGCTGCTAGTAGAGTAGCCTACAGCCAACTGGAACGCTGCTAGTGGAGTAGCCTAAAGCCAACTGGTAAGCTGCTAATGGAGCAGCCTAAAGCCAACTGGAACGCTGCTAGTGGAGTAGCCTAAAGCCAACTGGTAATCTGCTAGTAGAGGTGCCTACAGCCAACTGGTAAGCTGCTAGTGGAGTAGCCTACAGCCAACTGGTAAGCTACTAGTGGAGTAGCCTACAGCCAACTGGCAAGCTGCTATTAGAGTAGCCTACAGCCAACTGGCAAGCTGCTAGTAGAGTAGCCTACAGCCAACTGGTAAGCTGCTAGTAGAGTAGCCTACAGCCAACTGGTAAGCTGCTGGTGGAGTAGCCTACAGCCAACTGGTAAGCTGCTAGTGGAGTAGCCTACAACCAACTGGTAAGCTGCTAGTGGAGTAGCCTACAGCAAACTGGCAAGCTGCTAGTGGAGTAGCCTACAGCCAACTGGCAAGCTGCTAGTGGAGTAGCCTACAGCCAACTGGTAAGCTGCTAGTGGAGTAGCCTACAGCCAACTGGCAAGCTGCAAGTAGAGTAGCCTACAGCCAACTGGTAAGCTGCTGGTGGAGTAGCCTACAGCCAACTGGTAAGCTGCTGGTGGAGTAGCCTACAGCCAACTGGTAACCTGCTAGTGGAGTAGCCTACAGCCAACTGGAACGCTGCTAGTGGAGTAGCCTACAGCCAACTGGCAAGCTGCTATTAGAGTAGCCTAAAGCCAACTGATAAGCTGCTAGTGGAGTAGCCTACAGCCAACTGGTAAGCTGCTAGTGGAGTGGCCTACAGCCAACTGGTAAGCTGCTAGTGGAGCAGCCTAAAGCCAACTGGAACGCTGCTAGTGGAGTAGCCTACAGCCAACTGGCAAGCTGCTATTAGAGTAGCCTACAGCCAACTGGCAAGCTGCTATTAGAGTAGCCTACAGCCAACTGGTAAGCTGCTAGTAGAGTAGCCTACAGCCAACTGGTAAGCTGCTGGTGGAGTAGCCTACAGCCAACTGGTAAGCTGCTAGTGGAGTAGCCTACAACCAACTGGTAAGCTGCTAGTGGAGTAGCCTACAGCCAACTGGCAAGCTGCTAGTGGAGTAGCCTACAGCCAACTGGTAAGCTGCTAGTGGAGTAGCCTACAGCCAACTGGTAAGCTGCTAGTGGAGTAGCCTACAGCCAACTGGCAAGCTGCAAGTAGAGTAGCCTACAGCCAACTGGTAAGCTGCTGGTGGAGTAGCCTACAGCCAACTGGTAAGCTGCTGGTGGAGTAGCCTACAGCCAACTGGTAACCTGCTAGTGGAGTAGCCTACAGCCAACTGGCAAGCTGCTAGTGGAGTAGCCTAAAGCCAACTGGAACGCTGCTAGTGGAGTAGCCTACAGCCAACTGGTAAGCTGCTAGTGGAGTAGCCTATAGCCAACTGGCAAGCTGCTAGTAGAGTAGCCTACAGACAACTGGTAAGCTACTAGTGGAGTAGCCTACAGCCAACTGGCAAGCTGCTATTAGAGTAGCCTACAGCCAACTGGCAAGCTGCTATTAGAGTAGCCTACAGCCAACTGGTAAGCTGCTAGTAGAGTAGCCTACAGCCAACTGGTAAGCTGCTGGTGGAGTAGCCTACAGCCAACTGGTAAGCTGCTAGTGGAGTAGCCTACAACCAACTGGTAAGCTGCTAGTGGAGTAGCCTACAGCCAACTGGCAAGCTGCTAGTGGAGTAGCCTACAGCCAACTGGCAAGCTGCTAGTGGAGTAGCCTACAGCCAACTGGTAAGCTGCTAGTGGAGTAGCCTACAGCCAACTGGTAAGCTGCTAGTGGTGTAGCCTACAGCCAACTGGTAAGCTGCTAGTGGAGTAGCCTACAGCCAACTGGCAAGCTGCTAGTAGAGTAGCCTACAGCCAACTGGTAAGCTGCTAGTGGAGTAGCCTACAGCCAACTAGTAAGCTGCTAGTGGAGTAGCCTACAGCCAACTGGCAAGCTGCTAGTAGAGTAGCCTACAGCCAACTGGCAAGCTGCTAGTAGAGTGGCCTACAGCCAACTGGCAAGCTGCTAGTGGAGTAGCCTAAAGCCAACTGGAACGCTGCTAGTGGAGTAGCCTACAGCCAACTGGTAAGCTGCTAGTGGAGTAGCCTATAGCCAACTGGCAAGCTGCTAGTAGAGTAGCCTACAGCCAACTGGTAAGCTGCTGGTGGAGTAGCCTACAGCCAACTGGTAAGCTGCTGGTGGAGTAGCCTACAGCCAACTGGTAAGCTGCTGGTGGAGTAGCCTACAGCCAACTGGTAAGCTGCTAGTGGAGCAGCCTAAAGCCAACTGGAACGCTGCTAGTGGAGCAGCCTAAAGCCAACTGGTAAGATGCTAGTGGAGCAGCCTAAAGCCAACTGGCAAGCTGCTATTAGAGTAGCCTACAGCCAACTGGTAAGCTGCTAGTGGAGTAGCCTACAGCCAACTGGTAAGCTGCTAGTGGAGTAGCCTACAGCCAACTGGTAAGCTGCTAGTGGAGCAGCCTAAAGCCAACTGGAACGCTGCTAGTGGAGTAGCCTACAGCCAACTGGTAAGCTGCTAATGGAGCAGCCTAAAGCCAACTGGAACGCTGCTAGTGGAGTAGCCTAAAGCTAACTGGCAAGCTGCAAGTAGAGTAGCCTACAGCCAACTGGTAAGCTGCTGGTGGAGTAGCCTACAGCCAACTGGTAAGCTGCTGGTGGAGTAGCCTACAGCCAACTGGTAAGCTGCTAGTGGAGTAGCCTACAGCCAACTGGTAAGCTGCTAGTGGAGTAGCCTACAGCAAACTGGCAAACTGCTAGTAGAGTAGCCTACAGCCAACTGGTAAGCTGCTAGTGGAGTAGCCTACAGCCAACTGGTAAGCTGCTAGTGGAGTAGCCTACAGCCAACTGGCAAGCTGCTAGTAGAGTAGCCTACAGCCAACTGGCAAGCTGCTAGTAGAGTGGCCTACAGCCAACTGGCAAGCTGCTAGTGGAGTAGCCTAAAGCCAACTGGAACGCTGCTAGTGGAGTAGCCTACAGCCAACTGGTAAGCTGCTAGTAGAGTAGCCTACAGCCAACTGGTAAGCTGCTGGTGGAGTAGCCTACAGCCAACTGGTAAGCTGCTAGTGGAGCAGCCTAAAGCCAACTGGAACGCTGCTAGTGGAGTAGCCTAAAGCCAACTGGTAAGCTGCTAATGGAGCAGCCTAAAGCCAACTGGAACGCTGCTAGTGGAGTAGCCTAAAGCCAACTGGTAATCTGCTAGTAGAGGTGCCTATAGCCAACTGGTAAGCTGCTAGTGGAGTAGCCTACAGCCAACTGGTAAGCTACTAGTGGAGTAGCCTACAGCCAACTGGCAAGCTGCTATTAGAGTAGCCTACAGCCAACTGGCAAGCTGCTATTAGAGTAGCCTACAGCCAACTGGTAAGCTGCTGGTGGAGTAGCCTACAGCCAACTGGTAAGCTGCTAGTGGAGTAGCCTACAACCAACTGGTAAGCTGCTAGTGGAGTAGCCTACAGCCAACTGGCAAGCTGCTAGTGGAGTAGCCTACAGCCAACTGGCAAGCTGCTAGTGGAGTAGCCTACAGCCAACTGGTAAGCTGCTAGTGGAGTAGCCTACAGCCAACTGGTAAGCTGCTAGTGGTGTAGCCTACAGCCAACTGGCAAGCTGCTATTAGAGTAGCCTACAGCCAACTGGTAAGCTGCTAGTAGAGTAGCCTACAGCCAACTGGTAAGCTGCTGGTGGAGTAGCCTACAGCCAACTGGTAAGCTGCTAGTGGAGTAGCCTACAGCCAACTGGTAAGCTGCTAGTGGAGTAGCCTACAGCCAACTGGCAAGCTGCTAGTGGAGTAGCCTACAGCCAACTGGCAAGCTGCTAGTGGAGTAGCCTACAGCCAACTGGTAAGCTGCTAGTGGTGTAGCCTACAGCCAACTGGCAAGCTGCTAGTGGAGTAGCCTACAGCCAACTGGCAAGCTGCTAGTGGAGTACCCTAAAGCCAACTGGTAAGCTGTTAGTGGTGTAGCTTACAGCCAACTGGCAAACTGCTAGTGGAGTAGCCTACAGCCAACTGGTAAGCTGCTAGTAGAGTAGCCAACAGCCAACTGGTAAGCTGCAGGTGGAGTACCCTACAGCCAACTGGCAAGCTGCTAGTGGAGTAGCCTACAGCCAACTGGTAAACTGCTAGTGGAGTAGCCTACAGCCAACTGGCAAGCTGCTAGTAGAGTAGCCTACAGCCAACTGGTAAGCTGCTGGTGGAGTAGCCTACAGCCAACTGGTAAGCTGCTGGTGGAGTAGCCTACAGCCAACTGGTAAGCTGCTAGTGGAGTGGCCTACAGCCAACTGGTAAGCTGCTAGTGGAGCAGCCTAAAGCCAACTGGAACGCTGCTAGTGGAGCAGCCTAAAGCCAACTGGTAAGATGCTAGTGGAGCAGCCTAAAGCCAACTGGCAAGCTGCTATTAGAGTAGCCTAAAGCCAACTGATAAGCTGCTAGTGGAGTAGCCTACAGCCAACTGGTAAGCTGCTAGTGGAGTGGCCTACAGCCAACTGGTAAGCTGCTAGTGGAGCAGCCTAAAGCCAACTGGAACGCTGCTAGTGGAGTAGCCTAAAGCCAACTGGTAAGCTGCTAATGGAGCAGCCTAAAGCCAACTGGAACGCTGCTAGTGGAGTAGCCTAAAGCCAACTGGTAATCTGCTAGTAGAGGTGCCTACAGCCAACTGGTAAGCTGCTAGTGGAGTAGCCTACAGCCAACTGGTAAGCTACTAGTGGAGTAGCCTACAGCCAACTGGCAAGCTGCTATTAGAGTAGCCTACAGCCAACTGGCAAGCTGCTATTAGAGTAGCCTACAGCCAACTGGTAAGCTGCTAGTAGAGTAGCCTACAGCCAACTGGTAAGCTGCTGGTGGAGTAGCCTACAGCCAACTGGTAAGCTGCTAGTGGAGTAGCCTACAACCAACTGGTAAGCTGCTAGTGGAGTAGCCTACAGCCAACTGGCAAGCTGCTAGTGGAGTAGCCTACAGCCAACTGGCAAGCTGCTAGTGGAGTAGCCTACAGCCAACTGGTAAGCTGCTAGTGGAGTAGCCTACAGCCAACTGGCAAGCTGCAAGTAGAGTAGCCTACAGCCAACTGGTAAGCTGCTGGTGGAGTAGCCTACAGCCAACTGGTAAGCTGCTGGTGGAGTAGCCTACAGCCAACTGGTAACCTGCTAGTGGAGTAGCCTACAGCCAACTGGCAAGCTGCTAGTGGAGTAGCCTAAAGCCAACTGGAACGCTGCTAGTGGAGTAGCCTACAGCCAACTGGTAAGCTGCTAGTGGAGTAGCCTATAGCCAACTGGCAAGCTGCTAGTAGAGTAGCCTACAGACAACTGGTAAGCTACTAGTGGAGTAGCCTACAGCCAACTGGCAAGCTGCTATTAGAGTAGCCTACAGCCAACTGGCAAGCTGCTATTAGAGTAGCCTACAGCCAACTGGTAAGCTGCTAGTAGAGTAGCCTACAGCCAACTGGTAAGCTGCTGGTGGAGTAGCCTACAGCCAACTGGTAAGCTGCTAGTGGAGTAGCCTACAACCAACTGGTAAGCTGCTAGTGGAGTAGCCTACAGCCAACTGGCAAGCTGCTAGTGGAGTAGCCTACAGCCAACTGGCAAGCTGCTAGTGGAGTAGCCTACAGCCAACTGGTAAGCTGCTAGTGGAGTAGCCTACAGCCAACTGGTAAGCTGCTAGTGGTGTAGCCTACAGCCAACTGGTAAGCTGCTAGTGGAGTAGCCTACAGCAAACTGGCAAGCTGCTAGTAGAGTAGCCTACAGCCAACTGGTAAGCCAACTAGTAAGCTGCTAGTGGAGTAGCCTACAGCCAACTGGCAAGCTGCTAGTAGAGTAGCCTACAGCCAACTGGCAAGCTGCTAGTAGAGTGGCCTACAGCCAACTGGCAAGCTGCTAGTGGAGTAGCCTAAAGCCAACTGGAACGCTGCTAGTGGAGTAGCCTACAGCCAACTGGTAAGCTGCTAGTGGAGTAGCCTACAGCCAACTGGCAAGCTGCTAGTAGAGTAGCCTACAGCCAACTGGTAAGCTGCTGGTGGAGTAGCCTACAGCCAACTGGTAAGCTGCTGGTGGAGTAGCCTACAGCCAACTGGTAAGCTGCTGGTGGAGTAGCCTACAGCCAACTGGTAAGCTGCTAGTGGAGCAGCCTAAAGCCAACTGGAACGCTGCTAGTGGAGCAGCCTAAAGCCAACTGTTAAGATTCTAGTGGAGCAGCCTAAAGCCAACTGGCAAGCTGCTATTAGAGTAGCCTACAGCCAACTGGTAAGCTGCTAGTGGAGTAGCCTACAGCCAACTGGTAAGCTGCTAGTGGAGTGGCCTACAGCCAACTGGTAAGCTGCTAGTGGAGCAGCCTAAAGCCAACTGGAACGCTGCTAGTGGAGTACCTAAAGCCAACTGGTAAGCTGCTAATGGAGCAGCCTAAAGCCAACTGGAACGCTGCTAGTGGAGTAGCCTAAAGCTAACTGGCAAGCTGCAAGTAGAGTAGCCTACAGCCAACTGGTAAGCTGCTGGTGGAGTAGCCTACAGCCAACTGGTAAGCTGCTGGTGGAGTAGCCTACAGCCAACTGGTAAGCTGCTAGTGGAGTAGCCTACAGCCAACTGGTAAGCTGCTAGTGGAGTAGCCTACAGCAAACTGGCAAGCTGCTAGTAGAGTAGCCTACAGCCAACTGGTAAGCTGCTAGTGGAGTAGCTTACAGCCAACTAGTAAGCTGCTAGTGGAGTAGCCTACAGCCAACTGGCAAGCTGCTAGTAGAGTAGCCTACAGCCAACTGGCAAGCTGCTAGTAGAGTGGCCTACAGCCAACTGGCAAGCTGCTAGTGGAGTAGCCTAAAGCCAACTGGAACGCTGCTAGTGGAGTAGCCTACAGCCAACTGGTAAGCTGCTAGTAGAGTAGCCTACAGCCAACTGGTAAGCTGCTGGTGGAGTAGCCTACAGCCAACTGGTAAGCTGCTAGTGGAGCAGCCTAAAGCCAACTGGAACGCTGCTAGTGGAGTAGCCTAAAGCCAACTGGTAAGCTGCTAGTGGAGCAGCCTAAAGCCAACTGGAACGCTGCTAGTGGAGTAGCCTAAAGCCAACTGGTAATCTGCTAGTAGAGGTGCCTACAGCCAACTGGTAAGCTGCTAGTGGAGTAGCCTACAGCCAACTGGTAAGCTACTAGTGGAGTAGCCTACAGCCAACTGGCAAGCTGCTATTAGAGTAGCCTACAGCCAACTGGCAAGCTGCTATTAGAGTAGCCTACAGCCAACTGGTAAGCTGCTAGTAGAGTAGCCTACAGCCAACTGGTAAGCTGCTGGTGGAGTAGCCTACAGCCAACTGGTAAGCTGCTAGTGGAGTAGCCTACAACCAACTGGTAAGCTGCTAGTGGAGTAGCCTACAGCCAACTGGCAAGCTGCTAGTGGAGTAGCCTACAGCCAACTGGCAAGCTGCTAGTGGAGTAGCCTACAGCCAACTGGTAAGCTGCTAGTGGAGTAGCCTACAGCCAACTGGTAAGCTGCTAGTGGTGTAGCCTACAGCCAACTGGCAAGCTGCTATTAGAGTAGCCTACAGCCAACTGGTAAGCTGCTAGTAGAGTAGCCTACAGCCAACTGGTAAGCTGCTGGTGGAGTAGCCTACAGCCAACTGGTAAGCTGCTAGTGGAGTAGCCTACAGCCAACTGGTAAGCTGCTAGTGGAGTAGCCTACAGCCAACTGGCAAGCTGCTAGTGGAGTAGCCTACAGCCAACTGGCAAGCTGCTAGTGGAGTAGCCTACAGCCAACTGGTAAGCTGCTAGTGGAGTAGCCTACAGCCAACTGGTAAGCTGCTAGTGGTGTAGCCTACAGCCAACTGGCAAGCTGCTAGTGGAGTAGCCTACAGCCAACTGGCAAGCTGCTAGTGGAGTACCCTAAAGCCAACTGGTAAGCTGTTAGTGGTGTAGCTTACAGCCAACTGGCAAGCTGCTAGTGGAGTAGCCTACAGCCAACTGGTAAGCTGCTAGTAGAGTAGCCAACAGCCAACTGGTAAGCTGCAGGTGGAGTACCCTACAGCCAACTGGCAAGCTGCTAGTGGAGTAGCCTACAGCCAACTGGTAAACTGCTAGTGGAGTAGCCTACAGCCAACTGGTAAGCTGCTAGTGGAGTAGCCTACAGCCAACTGGTAAGCTGTTAGTGGTGTAGCTTACAGCCAACTGGCAAACTGCTGGTGGAGTAGCCTACAGCCAACTGGTAAGCTGCTAGTAGAGTAGCCAACAGCCAACTGGTAAACTGCTAGTAGAGTAGCCAACAGGCAACTGGCAAGCTGCTAGTGGAGTAGGATACAGCCAACTGGCAAGATGCTAGTGGAGTAGCCTAAAGCCAACTGGAACGCTGCTAGTGGAGTAGCCTACAGCCAACTGGTAAGCTGCTAGTGGAGTAGCCTACAGCCAACTGGCAAGCTGCTAGTAGAGTAGCCTACAGCCAACTGGTAAGCTGCTGGTGGAGTAGCCTACAGCCAACTGGTAAGCTGCTGGTGGAGTAGCCTACAGCCAACTGGTAAGCTGCTAGTGGAGTAGCCTACAGCCAACTGGTAAGCTGCTAGTGGAGTAGCCTACAGCAAACTGGCAAGCTGCTAGTAGAGTAGCCTACAGCCAACTGGTAAGCTGCTAGTGGAGTAGCTTACAGCCAACTAGTAAGCTGCTAGTGGAGTAGCCTACAGCCAACTGGCAAGCTGCTAGTAGAGTAGCCTACAGCCAACTGGCAAGCTGCTAGTAGAGTGGCCTACAGCCAACTGGCAAGCTGCTAGTGGAGTAGCCTAAAGCCAACTGGAACGCTGCTAGTGGAGTAGCCTACAGCCAACTGGTAAGCTGCTAGTGGAGTAGCCTACAGCCAACTGGCAAGCTGCTAGTAGAGTAGCCTACAGCCAACTGGCAAGCTGCTAGTAGAGTAGCCTACAGCCAACTGGTAAGCTGCTGGTGGAGTAGCCTACAGCCAACTGGTAAGCTGCTGGTGGAGTAGCTTACAGCCAACTAGTAAGCTGCTAGTGGAGTAGCCTACAGCCAACTGGCAAGCTGCTAGTAGAGTAGCCTACAGCCAACTGGCAAGCTGCTAGTAGAGTGGCCTACAGCCAACTGGCAAGCTGCTAGTGGAGTAGCCTAAAGCCAACTGGAACGCTGCTAGTGGAGTAGCCTACAGCCAACTGGTAAGCTGCTAGTGGAGTAGCCTACAGCCAACTGGCAAGCTGCTAGTAGAGTAGCCTACAGCCAACTGGAAAGCTGCTGGTGGAGTAGCCTACAGCCAACTGGTAAGCTGCTGGTGGAGTAGCCTACAGCCAACTGGTAAGCTGCTAGTGGAGTGGCCTACAGCCAACTGGTAAGCTGCTAGTGGAGCAGCCTAAAGCCAACTGGAACGCTGCTAGTGGAGCAGCCTAAAGCCAACTGGTAAGATGCTAGTGGAGCAGCCTAAAGCCAACTGGCAAGCTGCTATTAGAGTAGCCTACAGCCAACTGATAAGCTGCTAGTGGAGTAGCCTACAGCCAACTGGTAAGCTGCTAGTGGAGTGGCCTACAGCCAACTGGTAAGCTGCTAGTGGAGCAACCTAAAGCCAACTGGAACGCTGCTAGTGGAGTAGCCTAAAGCCAACTGGTAAGCTGCTAATGGAGCAGCCTAAAGCCAACTGGACCGCTGCTAGTGGAGTAGCCTAAAGCCAACTGGTAATCTGCTAGTAGAGTAGCCTACAGCCAACTGGCAAGCTGCTAGTAGAGTAGCCTACAGCCAACTGGCAAGCTGCTAGTAGAGTGGCCTACAACCAACTGGCAAGCTGCTAGTGGAGTAACCTACAGCCAACTGGTAAGCTGGTAGTGGAGTAGCCTACAGCCAACTGGTAAGCTGCTAGTGGAGTAGCCTACAGCCAACTGGCAAGCTGCTAGTAGAGTAGCCTACAGCCAACTGGTAAGCTGCTGGTGGAATAGCCTACAGCCAACTGATAAGCTGCTGGTAGAGTAGCCTACAGCCAACTGGTAAGCTGCTAGTGGAGTGGCCTACAGCCAACTGGAACGCTGCTAGTGGAGTAGCCTAAAGCTAACTGGTAGGCTGCTAGTGGAGCAGCCTAAAGCCAAATGGAACGCTGCTAGTGGAGTAGCCTAAAGCCAACTGGTAAACTGCTAGTAGAGTGGCCTACAGCCAAGTGGTAAGCTGCTAGTGGAGTAGCCTACAGCCAACTGGCAAGCTGCTAGTAGAGTAGCCTACAGCCAACTGGTAAGCTGCTAGTGGAGTAGCCTACAGCCAACTGGCAAGCTGCTAGTAGAGTAGCCTACAGCCAACTGGCAAGCTGCTATTACAGTAGCCTAAAGCCAACTGGTAAGCTGCTAGTAGAGTAGCCTAAAGCCAACTGGTAAGCTGCTAGTGGAGTGGCCTACAGCCAACTGGTAAGCTGCTAGTGGAGCAGCCTAAAGCCAACTGGAACGCTGCTAGTGGAGTAGCCTAAAGCTAACTGGTAGGCTGCTAGTGGAACAGCCTAAAGCCAAATGGAACGCTGCTAGTGGAGTAGCCTAAAGCCAACTGGTAAACTGCTAGTAGAGTGGCCTACAGCCAAGTGGTAAGCTGCTAGTGGAGTAGCCTACAGCCAACTGGCAAGCTGCTAGTAGAGTAGCCTACAGCCAACTGGTAAGCTGCTGGTGGAGTAGCCTACAGCCAACTGGTAAGCTGCTAGTGGAGTAGCCTACAACCAACTGGTAAGCTAATAGTGGAGTAGCCTACAGCCAACTGGTAAGCTGCTAGTGGTGTAGCCTACAGCCAACTGGCAAGCTGCTAGTGGAGTAGCCTACAGCCAACTGGTAAGCTGCTAGTGGAGTAGCCTACAGCCAACTGGTAAGCTGCTAGTGGTGTAGCCTACAGCCAACTGGCAAGCTGCTAGTGGAGTAGCCTACAGTCAACTGGCAAGCTGCTAGTAGAGTAGTTTACAGCCAACTGGTAAGCTGCTTTTGGAGTAGCCTACCTGGTGAGCTGCTAGTGGAGTAGCCTACAGCCAACTGGTAAGCTGCTAGTAGGGTAGCCTACAGCCAACTGGTAAGCTGCTAGTGGAGTAAGCTACAGCCAACTGGTAAGCTGCTAGTGGAGTAAGCTACAGCCAACTGGTAAGCTGCTAGTGGTGTAGCCTACAGCCAACTGGCAAGCTGCTAGTGGAGTAGCCTACAGCCAACTGGCAAGCTGCTAGTGGAGTAGCCTACAGCCAACTGGCAAGCTGCTAGTGGAGTAGCATACAGCCAACTGGTAAGCTGCTAGTGGAGTAGCCTACAGCCAACTGGTAAGCTGCTAGTGGTGTAGCCTACAACCAACTGGCAAGCTGCTAGTGGAGTAGCCTACAGCCAACTGGCAAGCTGCTAGTAGAGTAGCCTACATACAACTGGCAAGCTGCTGGTGGAGTAGCCTACAGCCAACTGGTAAGCTGCTAGCGGAGTAGCCTACAGCCAACTGGTAAGCTGCTAGTGGAGTAGCCTACAGTCAACTGGCAAGCTGCTAATGGAGAAGCCTCAAGCCACCTGGCAAGCTGCTAGTAGAGTAGCCTCCAGCCAACTGGCAAGCTGCTAATGGAGAAGCCTACAGCCAACTGGCAAGCTGCTAGTGGAGTAGCCTACAGCCAACTGGCAAGCTGCTAGTAGAGTAGCCTACAGCCAACTGGCAAGCTGCTAGTAGAGTATCCTACAGCCAACTTGTAAGCTGCTAGTGGAGTAGCCTACAGCCAACTGGCAAGCTGCTAGTGGAGTAGCCTACAGCCAACTGGTAAACTGCTAGTGGAGTAGCCTACAGCCAACTGGTAAACTGCTAGTAGAGTAGCCTACAGGCAACTGGCAAGCTGCTAGTGGAGTAGCCTACAGCCAACTGGCAAGATGCTAGTGGAGTAGCCTACAGCCAACTGGTAAGCTGCTAGTGGAGTGGCCTATAGCCAACTGGTAAGCTGCTAGTGGTGTAGCCTACAGCCAACTGGCAAGCTGCTAGTAGAGTAGCCTACAGCCAACTGGCAAACTGCTAGTGTTGTAGCCTACAGCCAACTGGCAAGCTGCTAGTAGAGTAGCCTACAGCCAACTGGTAAGCTGCTAGTGGTGTAGCCTACAGCCAACTGGTAAGCTGCTAGTGGAGTAGCCTACAGCCAACTGGTAAGCTGCTAGTGGAGTATTCTACAGCCAACTGGCAAGCTGCTTGTAGAGTGGCGCTGCTAGTAGAGTAGCCTACAGCCAACTGGCAAGCTGCTAGTAGAGTAGCCTACAGCCAACTGGTAAGCTGCTGGTGGAGTAGCCTACAGCCAACTGGTAAGCTGCTGGTGGAGTAGCCTACAGCCAACTGGTAAGCTGCTAGTGGAGTAGCCTACAGCCAACTGGTAAGCTGCTAGTGGAGTAGCCTAAAGCCAACTGGTAAGCTGCTAGTGGAGTAGCCTACAGCCAACTGGTAAGCTGCTAGTGGAGTAGCCTAAAGCCAACTGGTAAGCTGCTAGTAGAGTAGCCTACAGCCAACTGGTAAGCTGCTAGTAGAGTAGCCTAGAGCCAACTGGTAAGCTGCTAGTGGAGTAGCCTAAAGCCAACTGGTAAGCTGCTAGTGGTGTAGCCTACAGCCAACTGGTAAGCTGCTAGTGGAGTAGCCTACAGCCAACTGGTAAGCTGCTAGTGGAGTAGCCTACAGCCAACTGGCAAGCTGCTTGTAGAGTGGCGCTGCTAGTAGAGTAGCCTACAGCCAACTGGCAAGCTGTTGGTGGAGTAGCCTACAGCCAACTGGTAAGCTGCTAGTGGAGTAGCCTACAGCCAACTGGCAAGCTGCAAGTAGAGTAGCCTACAGCCAACTGGTAAGCTGCTGGTGGAGTAGCCTACAGCCAACTGGTAACCTGCTAGTGGAGTAGCCTACAGCCAACTGGTAAGCTGCTAGTGGAGTAGCCTACAGCAAACTGGCAAGCTGCTAGTAGAGTAGCCTACAGCCAACTGGCAAGCTGCTAGTAGAGTGGCCTACAGCCAACTGGCAAGCTGCTAGTGGAGTAGCCTAAAGCCAACTGGAACGCTGCTAGTGGAGTAGCCTACAGCCAACTGGTAAGCTGCTAGTGGAGTAGCCTACAGCCAACTGGCAAGCTGCTAGTAGAGTAGCCTACAGCCAACTGGTAAGCTGCTGGTGGAGTAGCCTACAGCCAACTGGTAAGCTGCTGGTGGAGTAGCCTACAGCCAACTGGTAAGCTGCTAGTGGAGTGGCCTACAGCCAACTGGTAAGCTGCTAGTGGAGCAGCCTAAAGCCAACTGGAACGCTGCTAGTGGAGCAGCCTAAAGCCAACTGGTAAGATGCTAGTGGAGCAGCCTAAAGCCAACTGGCAAGCTGCTATTAGAGTATCCTACAGCCAACTGATAAGCTGCTAGTGGAGTAGCCTACAGCCAACTGGCAAGCTGCAAGTAGAGTAGCCTACAGCCAACTGGTAAGCTGCTGGTGGAGTAGCCTACAGCCAACTGGTAACCTGCTAGTGGAGTAGCCTACAGCCAACTGGTAAGCTGCTAGTGGAGTAGCCTACAGCAAACTGGCAAGCTGCTAGTAGAGTAGCCTACAGCCAACTGGCAAGCTGCTAGTAGAGTGGCCTACAGCCAACTGGCAAGCTGCTAGTGGAGTAGCCTAAAGCCAACTGGAACGCTGCTAGTGGAGTAGCCTACAGCCAACTGGTAAGCTGCTAGTGGAGTAGCCTACAGCCAACTGGCAAGCTGCTAGTAGAGTAGCCTACAGCCAACTGGTAAGCTGCTGGTGGAGTAGCCTACAGCCAACTGGTAAGCTGCTGGTGGAGTAGCCTACAGCCAACTGGTAAGCTGCTAGTGGAGTGGCCTACAGCCAACTGGTAAGCTGCTAGTGGAGCAGCCTAAAGCCAACTGGAACGCTGCTAGTGGAGCAGCCTAAAGCCAACTGGTAAGATGCTAGTGGAGCAGCCTAAAGCCAACTGGCAAGCTGCTATTAGAGTATCCTACAGCCAACTGATAAGCTGCTAGTGGAGTAGCCTACAGCCAACTGGTAAGCTGCTAGTGGAGTGGCCTACAGCCAACTGGTAAGCTGCTAGTGGAGCAGCCTAAAGCCAACTGGAACGCTGCTAGTGGAGTAGCCTAAAGCCAACTGGTAAGCTGCTAATGGAGCAGCCTACAGCCAACTGGCAAGCTGCTATTAGAGTAGCCTACAGCCAACTGGTAAGCTGCTAGTAGAGTAGCCTACAGCCAACTGGTAAGCTGCTGGTGGAGTAGCCTACAGCCAACTGGTAAGCTGCTAGTGGAGTAGCCTACAACCAACTGGTAAGCTGCTAGTGGAGTAGCCTACAGCCAACTGGCAAGCTGCTAGTGGAGTAGCCTACAGCCAACTGGCAAGCTGCTTGTAGAGTGGCGCTGCTAGTAGAGTAGCCTACAGCCAACTGGCAAGCTGCTAGTAGAGTAGCCTACAGCCAACTGGTAAGCTGCTGGTGGAGTAGCCTACAGCCAACTGGTAAGCTGCTGGTGGAGTAGCCTACAGCCAACTGGTAAGCTGCTAGTGGAGTAGCCTACAGCCAACTGGTAAGCTGCTAGTGGAGTAGCCTACAGCCAACTGGTAAGCTACTAGTGGAGTAGCCTACAGCCAACTGGTAAGCTGCTAGTGGAGTAGCCTAAAGCCAACTGGTAAGCTGCTAGTAGAGTAGCCTACAGCCAACTGGTAAGCTGCTAGTAGAGTAGCCTAGAGCCAACTGGTAAGCTGCTAGTGGAGTAGCCTAAAGCCAACTGGTAAGCTGCTAGTGGTGTAGCCTACAGCCAACTGGTAAGCTGCTAGTGGAGTAGCCTACAGCCAACTGGTAAGCTGCTAGTGGAGTAGCCTACAGCCAACTGGCAAGCTGCTTGTAGAGTCAATCAATCAATCAATCAATTTTATTTTATATAGCCCTTCTTACATCAGCTAATATCTCGAAGTGCTGTACAGAAACCCAGCCTAAAACCCCAAACAGCTAGTAATGCAGGTGTAGAAGCACGGTGGCTAGGAAAAACTCCCTAGAAAGGCAAAACCTAGGAAGAAACCTAGAGAGGAACCAGGCTATGAGGGGTGGCCAGTCCTCTTCTGGCTGTGCCGGGTGGAGATTATAACAGAACCATGCCAAGATGTTCAAAAATGTTCATAAGTGACAAGCATGGTCAAATAATAATCAGGAATAAATCTCAGTTGGCTTTTCATAGCCGATCATTAGAGTTTAAAACAGCAGGTCTGGGACAGGTAGGGGTTCCATAACCGCAGGCAGAACAGTTTAAACTGGAATAGCAGCAAGGCCAGGCGGACTGGGGACAGCAAGGAGTCACCACGGCCGGTAGTCCCGACGTATGGTCCTAGGGCTCAGGTCTCTCAGTTGGCTTTTCATAGCCGATCATTAGGAGTTGAAAACAGCAGGTCTGGGACAGGTAGGGGGTTTCGTAGCCGCAGGCAGAACAGTTGAAACTGGAATAGCAGCAAGGCCAGGCGGACTGGGGACAGCAAGGTGTCATCATGCCCGGTAGTCCTGACGTATGGTCCTAGGGCTCAGGTTCTCAGAGAGAAAGAGAGAACGAGAGAATTAGAGAGAGCATACTTAAATTCACACAGGACACTGGATAAGACAGGAGAAGTACTCCAGGTATAACCAACTAACCCCAGCCCCCCGACACATAAACTACTGCAGCATAAATACTGGAGGCTGAGACAGGAGCGGTCCGGAGACACTGTGGCCCCATCCGAAGAAACCCCGGAAAGGGCCAAACAGGAAGGATATAACCCCACCCACTCCGCCAAAGCACAGCCCCCGCACCACTAGAGGGATATCCCCAACCACCAACTTACAATCCTGAGACAAGGCCGAGTATAGCCCACAGAGGTCTCCACCACAGCACAAACCAAGGGGGGGCGCCAACCCAGACAGGAAGATCACGTCAGTAACTCAACCCACTCAAGTGACGCACCCCTCCCAGGGACGGCATGAAAGAGCACCAGCAAGCCAGTGACTCAGCCCCTGCAACAGGGTTAGAGGCAGAGAACCCCAGTGGAGAGGGGAACCGGCCCGGCAGAGACAGCAAGGGCTGTTCGTTGCTCCAGCCTTTCCGTTCACCTTCACACTCCTGGGCCAGACTACACTCAATCATATGACCTACTGAAGAGATAAGTCTTCAGTAAAGACTTAAAGGTTGAGACCGAGTCTGCGTCTCTCACATGGGTAGGCAGACTGTTCCATAAAAATGGAGATCTATAGGAGAAAGCCCTGCCTCCCGCTGTTTGCTTAGAAATTCTAGGGACAATTAGGAGGCCTGCGTCTTGTGACCGTAGCGTACGTATTGGTATGTACGGCAGGACCAACTCGGAAAGATAGGTAGGAGCAAGCCCATGTAACGCTTTATAGGTTAACAGTAAAACCTTGAAATCAGCCCTTGCCTTAACAGGAAGCCAGTGTAGGGAAGCTAGCACTGGAGTAATATGATCAAATTTCTTGGTTCTAGTCAGGATTCTAGCAGCCGTATTTAGCACTAACTGAAGTTTATTTAGTGCTTTATCCGGGTAGCCGGAAAATAGAGCATTGCAGTAGTCTAACCTAGAAGTAACAAATGCATGGATTAATTTTTCTGCATCATTTTTGGACAGAAAATTTCTGATTTTTGCAATGTTACGTAGATGGAAAAAAGCTGTCCTTGAAACAGTCTTGATATGTTCGTCAAAAGAGAGATCAGGGTCAAGAGTAACGCCTAGGTCCTTCACAGTTTTATTTGAGACGACTTTACAACCATCAAGATGAATTGTCAGATTTAACAGAAGATCTCTTTGTTTCTTGGGACCTAGAACAAGCATCTCTGTTTTGTCCGAGTTTAAAAGTAAAAAGTTTTCAGCCATCCACTTCCTTATGTCTGAAACACAGGCTTCTAGCGAGGGCAATTTTGGGGCTTCACCATGCTTCATTGAAATGTACAGCTGTGTGTCATCCGCATAGCAGTGAAAGTTAACATTATGTTTTCGAATAACATCCCCAAGAGGTAAAATATATAGTGAAAACAATAGTGGTCCTAAAACGGAACCTTGAGGAACACCGAAATGTACAGTTGATTTGTCGGAGGACAGACCATTCACAGAGACAAACTGATATCTTTCCGACAGGTAGGATCTAAACCAGGCCAGAACTTGTCCGTGTAGACCAATTTGGGTTTCCAGTCTCTAGAGTGGCGCTGCTAGTAGAGTAGCCTACAGCCAACTGGCAAGCTGTTGGTGGAGTAGCCTACAGCCAACTGGTAAGCTGCTAGTGGAGTAGCCTACAGCCAACTGGCAAGCTGCAAGTAGAGTAGCCTACAGCCAACTGGTAAGCTGCTGGTGGAGTAGCCTACAGCCAACTGGTAAGCTGCTGGTGGAGTAGCCTACAGCCAACTGGTAAGCTGCTAGTGGAGTAGCCTACAGCCAACTGGCAAGCTGCTAGTGGAGTAGCCTAAAGCCAACTGGAACGCTGCTAGTGGAGTAGCCTACAGCCAACTGGTAAGCTGCTAGTGGAGTAGCCTATAGCCAACTGGCAAGCTGCTAGTAGAGTAGCCTACAGACAACTGGTAAGCTACTAGTGGAGTAGCCTACAGCCAACTGGCAAGCTGCTATTAGAGTAGCCTACAGCCAACTGGCAAGCTGCTATTAGAGTAGCCTACAGCCAACTGGTAAGCTGCTAGTAGAGTAGCCTACAGCCAACTGGTAAGCTGCTGGTGGAGTAGCCTACAGCCAACTGGTAAGCTGCTAGTGGAGTAGCCTACAACCAACTGGTAAGCTGCTAGTGGAGTAGCCTACAGCCAACTGGCAAGCTGCTAGTGGAGTAGCCTACAGCCAACTGGCAAGCTGCTAGTGGAGTAGCCTACAGCCAACTGGTAAGCTGCTAGTGGAGTAGCCTACAGCCAACTGGTAAGCTGCTAGTGGTGTAGCCTACAGCCAACTGGTAAGCTGCTAGTGGAGTAGCCTACAGCAAACTGGCAAGCTGCTAGTAGAGTAGCCTACAGCCAACTGGTAAGCTGCTAGTGGAGTAGCTTACAGCCAACTAGTAAGCTGCTAGTGGAGTAGCCTACAGCCAACTGGCAAGCTGCTAGTAGAGTAGCCTACAGCCAACTGGCAAGCTGCTAGTAGAGTGGCCTACAGCCAACTGGCAAGCTGCTAGTGGAGTAGCCTAAAGCCAACTGGAACGCTGCTAGTGGAGTAGCCTACAGCCAACTGGTAAGCTGTTAGTGGTGTAGCTTACAGCCAACTGGCAAACTGCTAGTGGAGTAGCCTACAGCCAACTGGTAAGCTGCTAGTGGAGGTGCCTACAGCCAACTGGTAAGCTGCTAGTGGAGTAGCCTACAGCCAACTGGTAAGCTGCTAGTGGAGTAGCCTACAGCCAACTGGTAAGCTGCTAGTGGAGTAGCCTACAGCCAACTGGCAAGCTGCTAGTAGAGTAGCCTAGAGCCAACTGGTAAGCTGCTGGTGGAGTAGCCTACAGCCAACTGGTAAGCTGCTGGTGGAGTAGCCTACAGCCAACTGGTAAGCTGCTAGTGGAGTGGCCTACAGCCAACTGGTAAGCTGCTAGTGGAGCAGCCTAAAGCCAACTGGAACGCTGCTAGTGGAGCAGCCTAAAGCCAACTGGTAAGATGCTAGTGGAGCAGCCTAAAGCCAACTGGCAAGCTGCTATTAGAGTATCCTACAGCCAACTGATAAGCTGCTAGTGGAGTAGCCTACAGCCAACTGGTAAGCTGCTAGTGGAGTGGCCTACAGCCAACTGGTAAACTGCTAGTGGAGCAGCCTAAAGCCAACTGGAACGCTGCTAGTGGAGTAGCCTAAAGCCAACTGGTAAGCTGCTAATGGAGCAGCCTAAAGCCAACTGGAACGCTGCTAATGGAGTAGCCTAAAGCCAACTGGTAATCTGCTAGTAGAGGTGCCTACAGCCAACTGGTAAGCTGCTAGTGCAGTAGCCTACAGCCAACTGGTAAGCTACTAGTGGAGTAGCCTACAGCCAACTGGCAAGCTGCTATTAGAGTAGCCTACAGCCAACTGGCAAGCTGCTATTAGAGTAGCCTACAGCCAACTGGTAAGCTGCTAGTAGAGTAGCCTACAGCCAACTGGTAAGCTGCTGGTGGAGTAGCCTACAGCCAACTGGTAAGCTGCTAGTGGAGTAGCCTACAACCAACTGGTAAGCTGCTAGTGGAGTAGCCTACAGCCAACTGGCAAGCTGCTAGTGGAGTAGCCTACAGCCAACTGGCAAGCTGCTTGTAGAGTGGCGCTGCTAGTAGAGTAGCCTACAGCCAACTGGCAAGCTGCTAGTAGAGTAGCCTACAGCCAACTGGTAAGCTGCTGGTGGAGTAGCCTACAGCCAACTGGTAAGCTGCTGGTGGAGTAGCCTACAGCCAACTGGTAAGCTGCTAGTAGAGTAGCCTACAGCCAACTGGTAAGCTGCTAGTGGAGTAGCCTAAAGCCAACTGGTAAGCTGCTAGTGGTGTAGCCTACAGCCAACTGGTAAGCTGCTAGTGGAGTAGCCTACAGCCAACTGGTAAGCTGCTAGTGGAGTAGCCTACAGCCAACTGGCAAGCTGCTTGTAGAGTGGCGCTGCTAGTAGAGTAGCCTACAGCCAACTGGCAAGCTGTTGGTGGAGTAGCCTACAGCCAACTGGTAAGCTGCTAGTGGAGTAGCCTACAGCCAACTGGCAAGCTGCAAGTAGAGTAGCCTACAGCCAACTGGTAAGCTGCTGGTGGAGTAGCCTACAGCCAACTGGTAAGCTGCTAGTGGAGTAGCCTACAGCCAACTGGCAAGCTGCTAGTGGAGTAGCCTAAAGCCAACTGGAACGCTGCTAGTGGAGTAGCCTACAGCCAACTGGTAAGCTGCTAGTGGAGTAGCCTATAGCCAACTGGCAAGCTGCTAGTAGAGTAGCCTACAGACAACTGGTAAGCTACTAGTGGAGTAGCCTACAGCCAACTGGCAAGCTGCTATTAGAGTAGCCTACAGCCAACTGGCAAGCTGCTATTAGAGTAGCCTACAGCCAACTGGTAAGCTGCTAGTAGAGTAGCCTACAGCCAACTGGTAAGCTGCTGGTGGAGTAGCCTACAGCCAACTGGTAAGCTGCTAGTGGAGTAGCCTACAACCAACTGGTAAGCTGCTAGTGGAGTAGCCTACAGCCAACTGGCAAGCTGCTAGTGGAGTAGCCTACAGCCAACTGGCAAGCTGCTAGTGGAGTAGCCTACAGCCAACTGGTAAGCTGCTAGTGGAGTAGCCTACAGCCAACTGGTAAGCTGCTAGTGGAGTAGCCTACAGCCAACTGGTAAGCTGCTAGTAGAGTAGCCAACAGCCAACTGGCAAGCTGCTAGTAGAGTAGCCTACAGCCAACTGGTAAGCTGCTAGTGGAGTAGCTTACAGCCAACTAGTAAGCTGCTAGTGGAGTAGCCTACAGCCAACTGGCAAGCTGCTAGTAGAGTAGCCTACAGCCAACTGGCAAGCTGCTAGTAGAGTGGCCTACAGCCAACTGGCAAGCTGCTAGTGGAGTAGCCTAAAGCCAACTGGAACGCTGCTAGTGGAGTAGCCTACAGCCAACTGGTAAGCTGCTAGTGGAGTAGCCTACAGCAAACTGGCAAGCTGCTAGTAGAGTAGCCTACAGCCAACTGGCAAGCTGCTAGTAGAGTAGCCAACAGCCAACTGGTAAGCTGCTGGTGGAGTAGCCTACAGCCAACTGGTAAGCTGCTAGTGGAGTAGCCTAAAGCCAACTGGTAAGCTGCTAGTGGAGTAGCTTACAGCCAACTAGTAAGCTGCTAGTGGAGTAGCCTACAGCCAACTGGCAAGCTGCTAGTAGAGTAGCCTACAGCCAACTGGCAAACTGCTAGTAGAGTAGCCTACAGCCAACTGGCAAGCTGCTAGTAGAGTGGCCTACAACCAACTGCCAAGCTGCTAGTGGAGTAGCCTACAGCCAACTGGTAAGCTGCTAGTGGAGTGGCCTACAGCCAACTGGTAAGCTGGTAGTGGAGTAGCCTACAGCCAACTGGTAGGCTGCTAGTGGAGTAGCCTACAGCCAACTGGCAAGCTGCTAGTAGAGTAGCCTACAGCCAACTGGTAAGCTGCTGGTGGAGTAGCCTACAGCCAACTGGTAAGCTGCTGGTGGAGTAGCCTACAGCCAACTGGTAAGCTGCTAGTGGAGTGCCCCTACACAGATGGTAATGCGCCGCCGCAACCTTCGCTCTCTCTCTCCCACTACTCTCTCCTCTTCCATCCTATCATCTCTTCCCTCTGCTCAATCCTTCTCCCTCCAATCTCCTGATTCTGCCTCCTCAACCCTCCTCTCCTCCCTTTCTGCATCCTTTGACTCTCTGTGTCCCCTATCCTCCCGGCCGGCTCGGTCCTCCCCTCCAGCTCCGTGGCTTGATGACTCATTGCGAGCTCACAGAACAGAGCTCCGGGTAAGCGGAGCGGAAATGGAAGAAAACTAAACTCCCTGCCGACCTGGCATCTTTTCACTCCCTCCTCTCTACATTTTCTTCATCAGTTTCTGCTGCTAACTCCACTTTCTACCACTTTAAATTCCAAGCATCTGCCTCTAACCCTAGGAAGCTCTTTGCCACATTTTCCTCCCTCCTGAATCCCCCCCCCCCCCCCTCCTCTCTCTCTGTGGATGACTTCGTCAACCACTTTGAAAAGAAGGTTGACGACATTCGATCCTCGTTTGTTAAGTCTAATGACACTGCTGGTCCTACTCACACTGCCCTACCCTATGCTTTGACTTCTTTCTCCCCTCTCTCTCCAGATAAAATCCTGCGACTTGTGACTGCAGGCCGCCCAACAACCTGCCCGCTTGACCCCATCCCCTCCTCTCTTCTCCAGACCATCTCCGGTGACCTTCTCCCCTACCTCACCTCGCTGATCAACTCATCCTTGACCGCTGGCCATGTCCCTTCCGTCTTCAAGAGAGCGAGAGTTGCTCCCCTTCTCAAGAAACCAACACTCGATCCCACTGATGTCAACAACTACAGACCAGTATCCCTTCTTTCTTTTCTTTCCAAAACTATTGAGCGTGCCGTCTTTAGCCAACTCTCTTGCTATCTCTCTCAGAATGACCTTCTTGATCCAAACCAGTCAGGTTTCAGGACTGGTCATTCAACTGAGACTGCTCTTCTCTGTGTCACGGAGGCTCTCCGCACTGCTAAAGCTAACTCTCTCTCCTCTGCTCTTGTCCTTCTAGACCTGTCTGCTGCCTTTGATACTGTGAACCATCAGATCCTCCTCTCCACCCACTCCGAGCTGGGCATCTCCGGCGCGGCTCACTCCTGGATTGCGTACTACCTGACCGGTCGCTCCTACCAAGTGGCGTGGCGAGAAGCTGTCTCCGCACCACGTGCTCTCACCACTGGTGTCCCCCAGGGCTCAGTTCTAGGCCCTCTCCTTTTCTCCCTATACACCAAGTCACTTGGCTCTGTCATATCCTCACATGGCCTCTCCTATCATTGCTACGCTGACGATACACAACTAATCTTCTCCTTTCCCCCTTCTGATAACCAGGTGGCGAATCGCATCTCTGCATGTCTGGCAGACATATCAGTATGGATGACGGATCACCACCTCAAGCTGAACCCTGGCAAGACGGAGCTGCTCTTCCTCCCGGGGAAGGACTGCCCGTTCCATGATCTCGCCATCACGGTTGACAACTCCGCTGTGTCCTCCTCCCAGAGTGCGAAGAGCCTAGGCGTGACCCTGGACAACACCCTGTCGTTCTCCGCCAACATCAAGGCGGTGACCCGCTCCTGCAGGTTCATGCTCTACAACATTCGGAGAGTACGACCCTGCCTTACACAGGGAGCGGCAAAGGTCCTAATCCAGGCACTTGTCATCTCCCGTCTGGACTACTGCAACTCGCTGTTGGCTGGCCTCCCTGCCTGTGCCATTAAACCCCTACAACTCATCCAGAATGCCGCAGCCCGTCTGGTGTTCAACCTTCCCAAGTTCTCTCACGTCACCCCCCTCCTCCGCACACTCCACTGGCTTCCAGTTGAAGCTCGCATCCGCTACAAGACCATGGTGCTTGCCTATGGAGCAGTGAGGGGAACGGCACCTCTGTACCTTCGGGCTCTGATCAGTCCCTACACCCAAACGAGGGCATTGCGTTCATCCACCTCTGGTCTGCTGGCTCCCCTTCCTCTGCGGAAGCATAGTTCCCGCTCAGCCCAGTCAAAACTGTTCGCTGCTCTGGCACCCCAATGGTGGAACAAGCTCCCTCACGACGCCAGGACAGCGGAGTCACTCACCACCTTCCGGAGACATTTGAAACCCCACCTCTTTAAGGAATACCTGGGATAGGATAAAGTAATCCTTCTACCCCCCCCCCCTCCCCCCCAAAAAAATGGTAAAGTGGTTATCCCACTGGCTATAGGGTGAACGCACCAATTGGTGAGTCGCTCTGGATAAGAGCGTCTGCTAAATGACGTAAATGTGCCCTTGAACAAGGCACTTAACCCTAATTGCTCCTGTAAGTCGCTCTGGATAAGAGCGTCTGCTAAATGACTAAAATGTAAATGTAAATGAGTGGCCTACAGCCAACTGGTAAGCTGCTAGTGGAGCAGCCTAAAGCCAACTGGAACGCTGCTAGTGGAGTAGCCTAAAGCCAACTGGTAAGCTGCTAGTGGAGCAGCCTAAAGCCAACTGGAACGCTGCTAGTAGAGTAGCCGACAGCCAACTGGCAGGCTGCTAGTAGAGTAGCCTACAGCCAACTGGCAAGCTGCTAGTAGAGTAGCCTACAGCCAACTGGCAAGCTGCTAGTGGAGTAGTTTACAGCCAACTAGTAAGATGCTAGTGGAGTAGCCTACAGCCAACTGGCAAGCTGCTAGTAGAGTAGCCTACAGCCAACTGGCAAGCTGCTAGTAGAGTAGCTTAAGCAAACTGGCAAGCTGCTAGTAGAGTAGCTTAAGCCAACTGGCAAGCTGCTAGTGGTGTAGCCTACAGCCAACTGGCAAGCTGCTAGTAGAGTAGCCGACAGCCAACTGGCAGGCTGCTAGTAGAGTAGCCTACAGCCAACTGGTAAGCTGCTAGTGGAGTAGCCTACAGCCAACTGGTAAGCTGCTAGTGGAGTAGCCTACAGCCAACTGGTAAGCTGCTAGTGGAGTAGCCTACAGCCAACTGGTAAGCTGCTAGTGGTGTAGCCTACAGCCAACTGGCAAGCTGCTAGTAGAGTAGCCTACAGCCAACTGGCAAGCTGCTAGTAGAGTAGCCTACATCAAACTGGCAAGCTGCTAGTGGAGTAGTCTACAGCCAACTGGTAAGCTGCTGATGGAGTAGCCTACAGCCAACTGGCAAGCTGCTGATGGAGTAGCCTACAGCCAACTGGCAAGCTGCTAGTGGGGTAGCCTACAGCCAACTGGTAAGCTGCTAGTGGAGTAGCCTACAGCCAACTGGTAAGCTGCTAGTGGAGTAGCCTACAGCCAACTGGCAAGCTGCTAGTAGAGTAGCCTACAGCCAACTGGCAAGCTGCTAGTAGAGTAGCCTACAGCCAACTGGCAAGCTGCTAGTGGAGTAGCCTACAGCCAACTGGCAAGCTGCTAGTAGAATGGCCTACAGCCAACTGGTAAGCTGCTAGTGGAGTAGCCTAAAGCAAACTGGTACGCTGCTAGTGGAGTAGCCTAAAGCCAACTGGCAAGCTGCTAGTGGAGTAGCCTAAAGCCAACTGGCAAGCTGCTAGTAGAGTAGCCGACAGCCAACTGGCAGGCTGCTAGTAGAGTAGCCTACAGCCAACTGGTAAGCTGCTAGTGGAGTAGCCTACAGCCAACTGGTAAGCTGCTAGTGGAGTAGCCTACAGCCAACTGGTAAGCTGCTAGTGGAGTAGCCTACAGCCAACTGGTAAGCTGCTAGTGGTGTAGCCTACAGCCAACTGGCAAGCTGCTAGTAGAGTAGCCTACAGCCAACTGGCAAGCTGCTAGTAGAGTAGCCTACATCAAACTGGCAAGCTGCTAGTGGAGTAGTCTACAGCCAACTGGTAAGCTGCTGATGGAGTAGCCTACAGCCAACTGGCAAGCTGCTGATGGAGTAGCCTACAGCCAACTGGCAAGCTGCTAGTGGGGTAGCCTACAGCCAACTGGTAAGCTGCTAGTGGAGTAGCCTACAGCCAACTGGTAAGCTGCTAGTGGAGTAGCCTACAGCCAACTGGCAAGCTGCTAGTAGAGTAGCCTACAGCCAACTGGCAAGCTGCTAGTAGAGTAGCCTACAGCCAACTGGCAAGCTGCTAGTGGAGTAGCCTACAGCCAACTGGCAAGCTGCTAGTAGAATGGCCTACAGCCAACTGGTAAGCTGCTAGTGGAGTAGCCTAAAGCAAACTGGTACGCTGCTAGTGGAGTAGCCTAAAGCCAACTGGCAAGCTGCTAGTGGAGTAGCCTAAAGCCAACTGGCAAGCTGCTAGTAGAGTGGCCTACAGCCAACTGGCAAGCTGCTAGTGGAGTAGCCTAAAGCCAACTGGTAAGCTGCTAGTGGAGTAGTTTACAGCCAACTAGTAAGCTTCTACTGGAGTAGCCTACAGCCAACTTGCAAGCTGCTAGTAGAGTAGCCTACAGCCAACTGGCAAGCTGCTAGTGGAGTAGCCTACAGCCACCCTGTAAACTGCTAGTAGAGTAGCCTACAGCCAACTGGTAAAATGCTGGAGTAGCCTACAGACAACTGGTAAGCTGCTAGTGGTGTAGCCTACAGCCAACTGGCAAGCTGCTAGTAGAGTAGCCTACAGCCAACTGGCAAGCTGCTAGTAGAGTAGCTTAAGCCAACTGGCAAGCTGCTAGTAGAGTAGCTTAAGCCAACTGGCAAGCTGCTAGTAGAGTAGCCTACAGCCAACTGGCAAGCTGCTAGTAGAGTAGCCTACAGCCAACTGGCAAGCTGCTAGTAGAGTGGCCTACAGCCAACTGGCAAGCTGCTAGTGGAGTAGCCTACAACCAACTGGTAAGCTGCTAGTGGAGTAGCCTACAGCCAACTGGTAAGCTGCTAGTGGAGTAGCTTACAGCCAACTGGTAAGCTGCTAGTAGAGTAGCCTACAGCCAACTGGTAAGCTGCTAGTGGAGTAGCCTAAAGCCAACTGGTAAGCTGCTAGTGGAGTTGTTTACAGCCAACTAGTAAGCTGCTAGTGGAGTAGCCTACAGCCAACTGGCAAGCTGCTAGTAGAGTAGCTTAAGCCAACTGGCAAGCTGCTAGTAGAGTAGCCTACAGCCAACTGGCAAGCTGCTAGTAGAGTAGCCTACAGCCAACTGGCAAGCTGGTAGTAGAGTGGCCTACAGCCAACTGGCAAGCTGCTAGTGGAGTAGCCTACAGCCAACTGGTAAGCTGCTAGTGGAGTAGCCTACAGCCAACTGGTAAGCTGCTAGTGGAGTAGCTTACAGCCAACTGGTAAGCTGCTAGTAGAGTAGCCTACAGACAACTGGTAAGCTGCTAGTGGAGTAGCCTAAAGCCAACTGGTAAGCTGCTAGTGGAGTAGTTTACAGCCACCTGGTAAACTGCTAGTAGAGTAGCCTACAGCCAACTGGTAAGCTGGTGGAGTAGCCTACAGACAACTGGTAAGCTGCTAGTGGTGTAGCCTACAGCCAACTGGCAAGCTGCTAGTAGAGTAGCCTACAGCCAACTGGCAAGCTGCTAGTAGAGTAGCCTACAGCCAACTGGCAAGCTGCTAGTAGAGTAGCTTAAGCAAACTGGCAAGCTGCTAGTAGAGTAGCTTAAGCCAACTGGCAAGCTGCTAGTGGTGTAGCCTACAGCCAACTGGCAAGCTGCTAGTAGAGTAGCCGACAGCCAACTGGCAGGCTGCTAGTAGAGTAGCCTACAGCCAACTGGTAAGCTGCTAGTGGAGTAGCCTACAGCCAACTGGTAAGCTGCTAGTGGAGTAGCCTACAGCCAACTGGTAAGCTGCTAGTGGAGTAGCCTACAGCCAACTGGTAAGCTGCTAGTGGTGTAGCCTACAGCCAACTGGCAAGCTGCTAGTAGAGTAGCCTACAGCCAACTGGCAAGCTGCTAGTGGTGTAGCCTACAGCCAACTGGCAAGCTGCTAGTAGAGTAGCCTACAGCCAACTGGCAAGCTGCTAGTAGAGTAGCCTACATCAAACTGGCAAGCTGCTAGTGGAGTAGTCTACAGCCAACTGGTAAGCTGCTGATGGAGTAGCCTACAGCCAACTGGCAAGCTGCTGATGGAGTAGCCTACAGCCAACTGGCAAGCTGCTAGTGGGGTAGCCTACAGCCAACTGGTAAGCTGCTAGTGGAGTAGCCTACAGCCAACTGGTAAGCTGCTAGTGGAGTAGCCTACAGCCAACTGGCAAGCTGCTAGTAGAGTAGCCTACAGCCAACTGGCAAGCTGCTAGTAGAGTAGCCTACAGCCAACTGGCAAGCTGCTAGTGGAGTAGCCTACAGCCAACTGGCAAGCTGCTAGTAGAATGGCCTACAGCCAACTGGCAAGCTGCTATTGGAGTAGCCTACAGCCAACTGGTAAGCTGCTAGTGGATTGGCCTACAGCCAACTGGTAAGCTGCTAGTGGAGTAGCCTAAAGCAAACTGGTACGCTAATAGTGGAGTAGCCTAAAGCCAACTGGCAAGCTGCTAGTGGAGTAGCCTAAAGCCAACTGGCAAGCTGCTAGTAGAGTGGCCTACAGCCAATGTTGTAGAAACATTTGACTAGATAATTAACTCAAAAATATCTCTCAAGACATCAGAGCCTGTGAATTTAAGAATTTAGACTTTATTAAAAAAACAAAGCCGAGCCTTTTTCCAAAGAGACAAAGACTGTCCCTTTTTCGCCAAGAGCTCAATTTTATAGCCACATGTACAAACATTCCTAACTTTTTTTTAGTTCGTACCACCCTCTCATTCGATCATTCTATTGGCTGCGTGCCTAGGCCCCTTCTCAAAAGCCCCTTCTTAAAAAACTAATGTAAATGCAAACCAGATGTCTAGAACCCCCTGGCCTCAGTTTAAAAACCCCTGTAAAAGAACACATCATATTCTTAATGTCTATATTCATTATTTAAACATATATCTGGATTATAAAATATCAAACATGTTCATTCTGTTTCACCATTATCATTTCATAATACATTATAAAACATTTATCATTCATCACCCTTTCCAGCACTGAGATTATGTGCATGTGGCCATGTGTCAGGTCATAAGGTCATAAGCATAAAGAAATGCAAACACTAGCTCCATTGTTACTTCTATCTCCACAGCCATCACGTCATTGACACTCCCTAAACCAGCTGCAGGAGTTTTCATGAAAAACACATAATTATCTCTGCTCTATATTCAACTGGCTCTCAATCCATAAACACTCCAAGGCATATAGATTTTCAATTTTACAACATATCCATGCTTATTACTAATATTATTATTTTACCTTTGACCTTTCCCTACACTTGCCTTCATGATACATAAAATAATACCACATATCCCCCCTTTGGGACATTATAATATTGTCCCATCAATACAAAAATTAATCACTCATATCACAAGTATTATAACAATCAAAATAATCAATATCCATATCTAATCAATTAATTGCCATGTCAACATCATTAAGCATTAATATTATAAGTTATTCAGATCAGTCAGTCCACTTATAATTTATAATCATAATCAAATGAATTACCCAAAACACTTTAAAATGACAATTCTTAATTAGTCACCTTTGTTCCATCATTCAAAGTTAAAACTCTCACCTTGGCACATATCGATACTGGCTGAATGTATATTTATATTATAATAATTCTAGCATTAACTTCCTCATAACAAGAATTACATCAGATCAGTACCCTAATGCATTGTCCAAATTACTATAAATTTAGTAGTGTATAATACCTCCTTAATCAACATACTACCTCAACTAACACTCCCTTCCTCTACCGGCACTCAATCTTCTGGCGTCTTCATTATTCTTCATTATTCATCATAGTTCATCTTGAATTACCCATAACAATGTCCCAATTCCAATGTCACACCTGAACCACCACACCTCCACCATCATCCTGTTTTGTCCATGTGCAAACCAGTATACCCAAACTAGGCCTTTGCATATACCTCTTTCCTCACATTCTTGAAAGAAAAAACAGAAAAGAAAAGGCATTTGATTGCTTTGATTTGATGTTGGATTCAGGGCAGAGGTGGGTCAGACAGGAACCTCTTCAACGCCTTTGTTGTTCCTCTTCAGCCGAGTAGAGGATTTTTGGTTTTTATTGAGGTTTACACCGTTCTGAGCCAATTGATCTCTGCAATGCATTACGACACCATCCGTTGTAACCTCAGGAAAGGACAGATCATAACAGTTCAGTTGAGTTAATTTCCAATTCAAAACATCCCTAGTAACATCGTCTACATGACAAATCATTATGTTTCACATTCTCCCTTGAATTCTTCCAAACTATATAACCCAATTGTTTTATTGTAACATTCCTATATTTTTCTCATACTCTATTTGACATTAATCTAGTGTTTCCCTTTCCTTGTTCCTATTCTAACACTTGCTTATACTTCTCTCTTCTAATAACACTTTCCCCTGGAAATCTAACACCAATACTACATCAAATTGTTTATCTAAATCTTGGACTGTTCTCCTTATGTCTATGATTCACCTGTCTCTTTCTTTCATTGTCTTAAGGTCACCCTACCCCATGTGACTTCCCCATACTCTTTGTGCTGGTTTCTCACACACCAATAATATTTTAACCCTTGTATTTTAATAGTGATCCCTTCCTGTATTTTTAGTTATGGTTCCTGCCTGTGCAAGAATCTACATTCTACTCCTTTCTATATCCCTTCTATGTCTTGTTCTTCTGCTCTTTATTATTATTATCAGTACTCCATTCCCCTTATTCTCAGGTAACTAGTCAAGTACATAGAAATCAATGATAAGGATATCTGGTGCATCTTGGAGATCTGGAATCTCTCAATCATCAATTCCCTCACTCTGGTACAATGGTTAAGATGATACCCAATACTCCCCTCTATCAGTACCATCGTTGGTATAACCTGGACAACAATATGTAGGTCACTTCTGTTGTTAACCTTCCCCCATCACTAGGATCTCCGGATCAGCCAAAGTCCCTCTCAATCTATCGACATCGGTCTGTGAAAAGTGTCCTTCTATCAGCCTTCCCATAGGGAAGCTCAGAGTTACTGCTGCAAAGACACAAGCACAGACACACACAAAAAACAACAATACTACCCAATGGCTGAGGTTGGAACACTCCTATAGTGGAAAACATTAATCTTAGTATCTGTCTCCACCAGTTTTACCATCATTAAGGCAGCCAACAACACCTGGTACAAGCCCCTCCACATAGGGTCTTTCCAGCTCTTTCTTCTGTAGTCTTTTGCCATCACATAGTCTCCAGGGCACAGAAAATACTCAGATTATCCTACTCAGTTGGGCATAGCTATCTTCACCCATGAAAAGAAAATCTTAAGAACATTGTTAGGTTAGGTGAGACACAGTATGCTACTCATGTCCTCTCATCCGTCAAGAGAAGCCTTGAGATTATGAAGCACACCTGCTTCCAGCTTGTTGTAGTCCACTTATCTCATAGACAGACCACCTCTACACCATGCCTCCTATCACAAAAACAAAAATGATTTAACCTATCACAAAAACAAAAATGATTTAACCTATCACAAAAACAAAAATGATTTAACCTAACCCATAACACATTATTACTACTGCTCACATCCTTAATACACCCTGCATATTTCCCCCCTTGGACACATACATCACATCGTGATTCATGTGTACAAAAAACAAAACAAAACAATATTGCTTATCAAACCTAAAATAATAACTAACCTTAAAATGACAACCCTTGAGCATATCTTTACTTAACTGTATTCCATAACACTATTCAATGAATACTTCTCATTCAGGACTAACTCTCTCACTACATCCTTGTCCTGTTTAGACTCATTTATATATAGGATTTTTCCAATTTGTAAACTTCTTCACAATTATCCTTATTTTATCTAACCCCTTAATTCAGCATGCCTCTAGAATTCATAGTGCAGGTGATCAGGTCACACTATAAAGCCAGGACAGATTTCAGAGGTCATTGAAATCATTCAATGAATTGTTTCATCATATAGTATACTACTTCTAACAACCATCAAAACCTTTCATAAATGTTGTAATTCCTTAGTACAGCTCTTTTCAAAATAAATCACACATATTTACTTATCCCTCAGCAAATAAAACCCAAATTACATGTGTATGCCCCTTTAAGATATTTCACTTCCATCCTGTCAAAAAACCCCAAATAGAAATAAAAATCCTATACAACTAACATTTCATACTAAGTAGTTTGTTTGTGGTTATTTGAACACCATATAGTAAAACAATAAACAAACAAAATGGCCAGGCCTTATTTATTTTTGTAGCTCCCTATGACAACCTAAAAAAATAAAACTACTTTATTTTACTAACTAGTTCCACCCTAGCCTACAGACTTTTTTTCACCTCCCAATAAAGAAATCCCCATGTTCCTGGAAGAGAAAGTATACATGTCGTTAACATATAATCATCAATCCAAAGATAGTAATTACACACCAAACATCATAGATATATCCCCAGTCCTATCTCATCAACAATCATTAACCCCAGCATCAATTTAAAATTGTTTGATACGTCGTGTCCTACTTTACCTTTAACCTAATATTATAGGAGACTCTCATCAATTCTTAAAAGAAAACTCCCATTTAGAAGATACTAGATAATAACCCATTTTATTAAGTTAACTCCACCTTCCACTATAAACCTATAACCCCTTTTTAGTAATTTAAACGTCGCAAACTGTTGCATCGATGTTTTCTTTTTTCCCCAAATATAAACTTATTGTTTCATAATCCAAAACCCATAAAAAGATGTCTACTTAATCCATCAAGTCAACAGCAACAACTACCTCCCAAGGTTCAACGTACTATAAACAATTTATCGTTATCTGAAGTAATAAAACATCATCATAACTCACTGCTGTTTAAACAAACTATATAATGTTATAATAAAATGATCAATTATCAAATAGCGTTCCTTATTCAACTATCGAGACATGTTCTTCATTAGTTAATCGTCTCCACAAAGCAATACTACCTAATAACATATTCTCATTCTCCTAAATATAAATCAATAAAACATCCAATTCACCAATATGCTATTTCAATTACTATGTTATCCTATCCAACATAGATTGGTAGGACATCTTCCCTATAATGTTATCAACGAAACCAGTAATTCACATCAATAACATCAATGTAAAAGATTTGCTTTCTGTCCCTCACTGGATTCGAACCAGGGACCCTCTGCACACATTGACAACTTTCACCATAAAAGTACCGTTACCCGGCGCTCCACCAGTGCCACACAATTAAACCATCACCCCGCCATTACAGAATGAATTACTATCCTTGCTAAGTAAGCTACAAGTAACACCAAACACTTGCTGTAGTTCACCATCATATATTTAAATAATCAATTTATCACAATCCAATGTATCTATAGACATATCCCACTATAGCCATTTGTTTAATCTAGCAAAACCTTATTCAATGACTACCACGTACTCTCCTCTCCATACATTAAACATTTTAGCAGATGCTCTTTTTCCAAACGACTCTCCATTCGTGAGCTCATACCTTTCTATACTTATACTAGCCCCCCTTGGGAATCGAACACCCAACCCTGGCGTTGTAAGCACCGTGCTCTACCAACTGAGCTAGCCGGGCCACAGATGAGCGTATAGTGCCCTTTTCTGATAATGTTATAATTGTAGCCTATTGCATTACTTTTGTTTAAAATATACGTTTGTTTAGTCAACAAATCTAGAACCCACAATAAATGGGTGCTTATTCACTCAGCATAATAGCCAAAGCTCCTTGCATCCCCTAGTTCACGTAATGAAAATACATTATCATTCTACAATTCACCAACTATTCGCATACACCACTGGTGACGCAAACCATAGAATAAAGTAATAACAATTAGAATTTTGTCAAATAGATGTTTTCCATTCAACTATTCAAACTTTCTTTAAATAACTATTTCAGCTCGATACAGTCAAACAAGTATGACTCTCTTTTTACCGGAAACTAATTCATGGCATTAGTAAAATCTATTCACATCCCAACAATAGCTAAACTATACTTAGAAAACCTAGACTCTGTTCAGCGATGCAGAATCCATGCTTTATCGAAATGACAAGTTAATCCTCTTTTATTCCAATGATAATAGTCAGTAGTATTAGTATCTGGAACATACCACACTTTATCAGAAAATAGTTCTGAAGGACACAGTTCTCACACGCTCAACGTAATCAATTTAGCAGTCAACAAGTCAAACCCCACATTCATTGATTTGGAAACAGATTTAACAACCAACCAATTTAATTATATATCTGCTTCTGAAATAATATATAGTTTATTATTATGCTTAATTCTACCACATGTCCTATGTACTCTCTCCCATTTCCACATCCGCCTACGTGTTTGAACAAGTCAACACCTATAATTTTATTATTTTACGTAGTCAATTTATCATAATACTGCATTACCTCTAAAGTTTCTAAATATATCGTCCAAACATACTCTAACAGATGTATCAAAATACAATGCATAGACGTCATATGACCACACCAATAAACGTGACCTGTTCCTCCAACAGGATTTATTCTACCCCTCCTGGTAACGTGAATTTTCTACACTCAGTTGGTCAATGAATATCCACGCACCATTTATTCTTCTCTTTCCTAAGTGAGATTGGGCACCCCCTTTCTCCATCAGACAGAAGCTTCAAACAACCTCAAATAGATTTCCTTTCCTTACAGAAAGGCTATCTACTTGCAGGATTTAATATTATATTCTCACTCACACAGATGAGCAGCCACTTGTGCCCAAATGAATCAGACAGTTGAATGACTCACAGCCGCACAAGCAACCCATTCACCATACGAGATGAGCAGACCTACTCTATATATAACACTTTATCAAAATTTGGAAGCCCTTGTAGCTATTTAACCCGTTCACCTACTCAGGATGACCTAACTTTTTTACCTGATAGACCCTACATAATATTGACATCATCACAACACAGGATGATTCACTACTTACCCGTACAGACCTCTAACAAATAATTTATCATCAGAGCGGTATCCGTAAGTAATCTTGTCTGTTCAGCCCAATGGAATGCTAATTATAGCCCTCCAAAGCGGTATCCACAAGATTTCTATTTATACTACGCTTTGCTAAGCGACCTGTCAATTCTGCCCTAATTTTTCTGTTACACTTCCTCAACACAGAAAAAGAAGCGGTATTACCCCAGGATTTCTGCCTACCTATGCAGTCCTCAAGACGATTAACGTCTAAAGCGGTATCTGCAGGACTTAACATGTTATTGTCTGATCGCTCAACCAGCCGTACAACCACCCGTCTCGAAATGACCCAGACAAAGCAATCAGCAAGATGAATCAACTGAATCAAATGAATCAAATGAATCAAATCAATTGAACAGACGGTTCAGACAAACAACAGCGACATGTATTCTTAAATTCAAAAGCTCCTAGTGTCTAACTTTCTGGTTCTTAAATTTGGAGAGACCTACTTGGTATTTCTTTAGATGTTGCCGAGCCCCGGATCGGACCACACAAACGTTATACTATTTTAGTAAGAACTTGGCTTACCTTTTTAAAAGCGGCCGCTTTTGTTTGTATGGTCCGTCCAAGCCGTTTCACAACTGCAAATACATACCGTCACTGATCCCTATCAAGTCCCTTCGTGGTCGCCAATTATGTTGTAGAAACATTTGACTAGATAATTAACTCAAAAATATCTCTCAAGACATCAGAGCCTGTGAATTTAAGAATTTAGACTTTATTAAAAAAACAAAGCCGAGCCTTTTTCCAAAGAGACAAAGACTGTCCCTTTTTCGCCAAGAGCTCAATTTTATAGCCACATGTACAAACATTCCTAACTTTTTTTTAGTTCGTACCACCCTCTCATTCGATCATTCTATTGGCTGCGTGCCTAGGCCCCTTCTCAAAAGCCCCTTCTTAAAAAACTAATGTAAATGCAAACCAGATGTCTAGAACCCCCTGGCCTCAGTTTAAAAACCCCTGTAAAAGAACACATCATATTCTTAATGTCTATATTCATTATTTAAACATATATCTGGATTATAAAATATCAAACATGTTCATTCTGTTTCACCATTATCATTTCATAATACATTATAAAACATTTATCATTCATCACCCTTTCCAGCACTGAGATTATGTGCATGTGGCCATGTGTCAGGTCATAAGGTCATAAGCATAAAGAAATGCAAACACTAGCTCCATTGTTACTTCTATCTCCACAGCCATCACGTCATTGACACTCCCTAAACCAGCTGCAGGAGTTTTCATGAAAAACACATAATTATCTCTGCTCTATATTCAACTGGCTCTCAATCCATAAACACTCCAAGGCATATAGATTTTCAATTTTACAACATATCCATGCTTATTACTAATATTATTATTTTACCTTTGACCTTTCCCTACACTTGCCTTCATGATACATAAAATAATACCACACCAACTGGCAAGCTGCTAGTGGAGTAGCCTAAAGCCAACTGGTAAGCTGCTAGTGGAGTAGTTTACAGCCAACTAGTAAGCTTCTACTGGAGTAGCCTACAGCCAACTTGCAAGCTGCTAGTAGAGTAGCCTACAGCCAACTGGCAAGCTGCTAGTGGAGTAGCCTACAGCCACCCTGTAAACTGCTAGTAGAGTAGCCTACAGCCAACTGGTAAAATGCTGGAGTAGCCTACAGCCAACTGGTAAGCTGCTAGTGGAGTAGCCTAAAGCCAACTGGTAAGCTGCTAGTGGAGTTGTTTACAGCCAACTAGTAAGCTGCTAGTGGAGTAGCCTACAGCCAACTGGCAAGCTGCTAGTAGAGTAGCTTAAGCCAACTGGCAAGCTGCTAGTAGAGTAGCCTACAGCCAACTGGCAAGCTGCTAGTAGAGTAGCCTACAGCCAACTGGCAAGCTGGTAGTAGAGTGGCCTACAGCCAACTGGCAAGCTGCTAGTGGAGTAGCCTACAGCCAACTGGTAAGCTGCTAGTGGAGTAGCCTACAGCCAACTGGTAAGCTGCTAGTGGAGTAGCTTACAGCCAACTGGTAAGCTGCTAGTAGAGTAGCCTACAGACAACTGGTAAGCTGCTAGTGGAGTAGCCTAAAGCCAACTGGCAAGCTGCTAGTACAGTAGCCTACAGCCAACTGGCAAGCTGCTAGTAGAGTAGCCTACAGCCAACTGGCAAGCTGCTAGTAGAGTGGCCTACAGCCAACTGGCAAGCTGCTAGTAGAGTAGCCTACAGCCAACTGGTAAGCTGCTAGTAGAGTAGCCTACAGCCAACTGGCAAGCTGCTGGTGGAGTAGCCTGCCTACAGCCAACTGGTAAGCTTCTAATGGAATAGCCTACAGCCAACTGGTAAGTTGCTAGTGGAGTAGCCTACAGCCAACTGGCAAGCTGCTAGTAGAGTATCCTGCCTACAGCCAACTGAGTATCCTACTGCCAACTGGCAAGTTGCTAGTAGAGTAGCCTACAGCCAACTGGCTGTAACAAAATCTGGAAAAAGTCAAGGGGTCTGAATACTTCCCGAATGCGAAACAGGAAGTCAGTTTTGACCAGTACTTGGCTGAGCTGAACACAATGAGCAAAACGTGTGAATCTGAAAAATCTGAAAGACTTACTAGTGAAAGGATAGTCTGAGGCATACTTGATAATGGACCCAATGAGAGATTGCTGCGTGAGCAAGATGTAACTTTGGATAAAGCAGTGAATACAGTACCAGTCAAAAGTTTGGACACACCTACTCATTCAAGGGTTTTTCTTTATTTTGAAAATGTTTTACATTGTAGAATAATAGTGAAGACATCAAAACGTCTTACACATTTTACTGGTTGAAAAATGTGACGGTTTAGGTTTACTTTCAAAGTTACTTACTACGAAGAAAAAAACATTCATGCGCAGCTGGATGGAATTTAACTAATGTTAACAATTAGGTAGGTAGCTGATAATATGATGGATATTAGAAAGTGGCTTCGACAGGGCACAACGGCAGCATCGGATCAAAGTGGCGGGGAGAAGCCTGCCACAGAGGCCAAAGGCAAGGCCGCTGGGCCGACGCTAATCACTGAGGCCGAGGCCGCCTAGCCCAGCAGCAAAGGCACCTGAGCAACCGTCTTGCAGCCTGGTGACATAGGAGGTGATGAGGAGCGCAGGTTTTGTCTGGGGAAATACCCAACCCGCCTGGACTGTGGGAGAAAACTGGCATTTTGTAGCACGTGGTTCAAAGGCAGAGGGTGACTGGAATATTATATCGGCTCAGGGATTAGAACCAGCGACCTTTCGGTTACTGGCACAACGCTCTTACCCACTAAGCTACCTGCCGCCAAGGCGGCTACTACTCTTGAATCTGGGTAAGAACAGGCAGCCTGGCTGGGCTTGGGTTATTTTGTTATTTGCTAGCTTTTGGAAATGCGTGGCAAATGTCAGAAATAGGCGTAGACGTGATTTTCTTTATTGGCCTTGCTGCTAAGTATACTGCTTAATTTCTGTGATGTGTTTGGAAATGTTTGGTTTATAATATAATCGGATTGTTTTTAATGTTGTTTTATAATGTAGAAGAGGTGCTTTGCATTACAATGATGAGGGTGAGCAGACCTTGAACAATGGATGAGTAACGATGTTGCTATAGTGTTGCCATAAACAACTCGTAGCTATGGAATAGTAATTCCTCTGTTATCATACCAGCGTAGGACGGCACTCTTGTGGGAAGACAGCTTGGTAGCTGCGTCCAAGCTGCATTGTACCGATAAGTCGTTGGTAGTGCATTGTACATTATTGTTTGCTTTCCGCGATTGGAAATGCATTGTATTGGCATGAGGAAGTGTTATTACGGTAATTAGCAACTGTTTTGCATTGGATTGTTGGGTATTGTGCATGTAGCTGTGTAGCGTTGTCATAACTTGCGATTTATGAATTGTCCATGTTTGTAAAGCGGTGCAGTAGCCTGTATTCTTGCTGCAAGACAGCCGTGCGTGGCTGCAAATACATTGTGTGTAATTGTACTATCGATTATTATCAATCCTGTGTTATCAGCAAGCGAAAATAGTTGTGCCCCCTTAGTCATTTCTGAAGCCCCCTTGCCGAGTTCATCCTGGCGCCGGGCTTGGCTACGAGTAACCAGCTAAACTACACAAACGATTTTCCAAAAGTCAAGGACCATTAAATGCGTGCAGTGTAAAAGCATGAAGTAGGCTACAAAGAACCGTTTTAAAAATGTTTAAAATTAATCTAAACTCACCTGATTCATTGTAGAAACGTGTGTTTATGGTCGATTGCAGAGTTCAGGCGAAGTTCTGTCTAAAGTCAAAAGACAAAATGGAGAATAGAGAACATGTGACTCCGAAAAATAGGACTTCCGCCAACATACAAATAATAATACAGCAGTAGTCTGCTTAGCTCATTTTCAAAAGTTACAGTCCGATATCATTTTAACATTCCTCCTTTGTTCAATCATGTTGTCTGGTGTTCTACTCTGCACGGAGCGTAAAGTCACAAGAGAAAAGAGCCAGGCTCCGCCTTCACTTCCGTTCAACTTAAACGTTGGGATTCCGCCAACATACAAATAATACTCCAGTCGTAGGAAGCCTTCTGCTTTTAGCAACTCATTTTCTAAAGTTAATGCAGTTTCTCTGGACCCCGCAAGGTTGGACTTTGGGCCTCTATATATATGGCGTGATTTTAATACCCAATCCCTGGCCTTTCCACATATCTTCCCATATCCTTTTTTCCAGGAACTTAGTGATGATTTCCAGATGTTTCAGCAAGCAGAGCCAAGTTTCCTCTTTTCCAAGAAACCTCTGTAGCAATGCTTTTCCAAATGCTTTAGCAAAGTAGAGTAAAGTTCATCTATTACACCATTTGCAAACATCAGCAAAATCCTAGAGCCAAGTTTCCTCTAACACACGTTTTGCAAAGGTCAGCACAATCACAGACTCTAAGACACTACAAGAGACATGTCTATGCGGCTTCATGCCTAATTAATCGATGATAGGGTTCCTGTGTTGCAAGAGCATGTAAAGCTTTGCTTTAAATAATATACATAAAGGTTTATTGGTAGGCTTCTATTTGGTTGTCATTTTCTCATTTTAGTCATTTAGCAGACGCTCTTATCCAGAGCGACTTAAAGTTCGTTAGTTTATACATTATTTTATTTGTTCATACTGCCCCCCGTGGGAATCGAACCCACATCCCTGGCGTTGCAAACGCCATGCTCTACCAACTGAACTACACGGGGTCTAACGTTTCACGAAATCTATACAAGGTGTCGTAATGCTGCAATTTTTATAGCCTGCTGGCTGGTGGTAATAATGTCATTTATTGTTCAGTAATTAAAACTGGACATTCAAACATTGCAGATTTTTAAATAAATTATCCATGCATACTAATCAGCTACCAATTGATGTTTAAAATAATATACAACTGTCCTGTAGCTGCTACCTGAACCTGCATGACATGAACCCTCCTCGTGCTCTCTCCAAGCTTGGATAGAACGCTGTTGTGCTTAAAACCAATCTATTAATGCCAAATAATACTGTCAGCACGCCCTCGAAACATTAGCTTACTAAGGATTGTTTCATTATTCAGTGTACTATCTATAGCTACTGTGCCTTCAGAATTGTGGTCCTCTGTAGCTCAGCTGGTAGAGCACGGCGCTTGTAACGCCAGGGTAGTTGGTTCGATCCCCGGGACCACCCATACACAAATAATGTATGGATGAAAATGGCATATTATATATTATTATTATTATCGAATGGATTCATACCCCTAGACTTACTCCACATTTTGTTGTGTTACAGCCTGAATTCAAAATGAATTAAATTATTTTTTCCCCCTTACACAATACGGCTAAGTGAAAACATGTTGTTAAAAATGCAAATCTATTGAAATATCTAATTTACTTACACTACCGGTTAAATGTTTTAGAACACCTACTCATTCAAGGGTTTTTCTTCATTTTTACTATGTTCTACATTGTAGAATAATAGTGAAGACATCAAAACTATGAAATAACACATATGGAATCATGTAGTAACCAACAAAGTGTTTGTATTTGTATTTATTAGGGATTCCCATTAACTGCTGCCACTCTTCCTGGGCTCCAAAAATCTAAACAAATCTAAATATATTTTATATTTGAGATTCTTCAAATAGCCACCCTTTGCCTTGATGACAGCTTTGCACACTCTTGGCATTCTCTCAACCAGCTTCATGAGGTAGTCACCTGGAATGCATTTCAATTAACAGGTGTGCCTTCTTAAAAGTTAATTTGTGGAATTTATTTCCTTCTTAATGAGTTTGAGCCAATCAGTTGTGTTGTGACAAGGTAAGCAAAGAGAAACTACAGTCCATCATTACTTTAAGACATGAAGGTAAGTCACTCCGGAAAATTTCAAGAACTTTGAAAGTTTCTTCAAGTGCAGTTGCAAAAACCATCAAGCGCTATGATGAAACTGGCTCTCATGACGACCGACACAAGAATGGATGACCCAGAGTTACCTCTGCTGCAGAGGATAAGTTCATTAGAGTTACCAGCCTCAGAAATTGCAGCCCAAATAAATGCAAGTAACAGACACATCTCAACATCAACTGTTCAGAGAAGACTGTGTGAATCAGGCCTTCATGGTTGAATTGCTGCAAAGAACCCACTACTAAAGGACACCAATAATAAGAAGAGACTTGCTTGGGCCAAGAAACACAAGCAATGGACATTAGACCAGTGGAAATTTGTCCTTTGGTCTGGAGTCCAAATTGGAGATATTTGGTTCCAACCGCCATGTCTTTGTGAGATGCGGTGTGGGTGAACAGATGATCGCAATTGTATTTCCCACCGTAAAGCATGGAGGAGGAGGTGTTATGGTGTGGGGGTGCTTTGCTGGTGACAATGTCTGTGATTTATTTAGAATTCAAGGCACACTTAACCAGCATGGCTACCACAGAATTCTGCAGCGATACGCCATCCCATCTGGTTTGGGCTTAGTGGGACTATCATTTGTTTTTCAACAGGACAATGACCCAACACACCGCCAGGCTATGTAAGGGCTATGTTACCAAGAAGAAGATTGATGTAGTGCTGCATCAGATGACCTGGCCTCCACAATCCCCCGACCTCAACCAAATTGAGATGGTTTGGGATGAGTCGAACCGCAGAGTGAAGGAAAAGCAGCCAACAAGTTCTCAGCATATGTGGGAACTCCTTCAAGACTGTTGGAAAAGCTGAGTCCGCGGTTTGTGGGGCCGTTCAAAGTCCTGAGGAGAATCAACGAGGTCACTTATAGGTTATTACTTCCCCTCTGATTAGCGTATTAACCCCTCGTTTCATGTGTTTCTCCTCAGGCCAGTGGTGGTTGGTCCGCTCCAGGAGTCTGAGGTGCGGGAGGTTCCTCCACCTCCTCTGGACATCGAGGGGGCCCCGGCGTACTCTGTCCATTCCATCCTGGATTCGAGGCGTCGGGTGGGGGGCCTTCAGTACCTCGTGGAGTGGGAGGGGTACGGTCCAGAGGAAAGGTGCTGGGTCCCGGTGAGGGATATCCTCGATCCCTCCCTGTTGCGGGATTTCCACCGTCGCCATCCGGCTCGCCCTGCTCCGCGTCCTCCTGGCCGTCCCCAGGCCGGGGTCGGCACGCTGTTGGAGCTGCACGTTAAGGGGGTACTGTCACGACTTCCGCAGGCTGCCTCCCCTCCCTGTTCGGGCAGGCTTCGGCGTTCGTCGTCACCGGCTTACTAGCCACTGCCGCTCCATATATCATCATTCCATTTGTCTTGTCAATTACACACACCTGGTTCTTATCCCCTCATTAGTCTGTGTATAAGTGTTCCCTCTGCCTCCCTTGTCCTTGTGGGTGATTGTTTATTGTGAGAGAGTAGTGTAGCTCGGTGGAGCTACTCACCCTTTGTATTGCCGGGGTAGATATTTCCCCTGTGCCTGTAATTTGTTGGAGTATCCTGTACCGTGTATTGCCAGGGTAGATAGTTTCCACTGTGCCTGTTTTCGTGTGTCGCTATCCAGCGCAATTGTGTACGACGGAATAAACTCTGTATTCGGTGATTTACCCTCCTGCGCCTGACTCCTTCTATCACACTCATCACATTCTCTCTCTTTGAGTCAACTACTCACCACATTTTATGCACTGCAGTGATAGCTAGCTAGCTGTAGCTTATGCTTTCAGTACTAGAGGAATTCTCTGATCCTTTGATTGGGTGGACAACATGTCAGTTCATGTTGCAAGAGCTCTGATAGGTTGGAGGACGTCCTCCAGAAGTAATTACTGTGTAAGTCTATGGAAGGGGGTGAGAACCAAGAGCCTCCTAGGTTTTGTATTGAAGTCAATGTATCAAGAGGAGGATGGAAGCTAGCTGTCCTCCAGCTACACGATGGTACTACCCTACAGAGTGCTGTTGAGGCGACTGTAGACCTTCATTGCAAAACAATTATTTGGTGACGTGAATATATTTAGTATAGTTTTATCTAAAAAGGATAACTTTTTCAATGTTTTACAATTTTTATTTTTTATGAAATTCTCTGAGGATGGTTCTCATCCCTTTCCTACTCGGAGGAGCCTCCACTGCTAGACACTCATTTTCAGGTCTTGCCATAGATTTTTAAGTAGATTTAAATCAAACCTGTAACTCGGTCACTCAGGAACATTCACTATCTTCTTGGGAAGCAACTCCAGCGTAGATTTGGCCTTGTGTTTTAGGTTATTGTCCTGCTGAAAGGTGAATGCATCTCCCAGTGTCTGATGGAAAGCAGACTGAAACAGGTTTTCCTCTAGGATTTTGCCTGTGCTTAGCACCATTCCATTTATTTTTATCCTGAAAAACTCCCCAGTCCTTAATGATTACAAGCATACCCATAACATGATGCAGCCACCACTAAGCTTGAACATTTGAAGAGTGGTACTCAGTAATGTGTTGGATTGGATTTAACCCCTAACATAACACTTTGTATTCAGGACAAAAAGTTAATTGCTTTGCCAATTTTTTTTGCATTATTACTTTAGGTCCTTGTTGCAAACAGGATGCATGTTTTGGAATGTTTGTATTCTGTACAGGCTTCCTTCTTTTCACTCTGTCATTTAGGTTAGTATTGTGGAGTAACTACAATGTTGTTGATCCCTGAGCGGTTTCCTTCCTCTCCGGCAACTGAGTTAGGAAGGATGCCTGTATCTTTGTAGTGGCTGGGTATATTGATACACCATTCAAACTGTAATGAATGAAGGGATATTCAGTGTTGTTTATTTTTTTTACCCACCTACCAATAGGTGCCCTTCCTTGCGAGGCATTGGAAAACTTCCCTGGTCTTTGTGGTTGAATCTGTGTTTGAAATTCACTGCTCGACTGAGAGACCTTACAGATAATTGTACCGTATGTCTGAATGAGGTAGTCATTCAAAAATCATGTTAAACACTATTATTTCACACAGAGTGAGTCCATGCAACTTATGTGACTTGTTGAGCAAATCTTTACTCCTGAACTTACTTAAGCTTGTCATAACAAATGGGTTGAATACTTATTAACTCAAGACATTTCAGCTTTTCATTTTTAATTAATTATTTCGAAAAACATGATTCCACTGACATTTTGGGGTATTGTGTGTATGCCAGTGACAAAATTAATCTCAATTTAATCCATTTTAAATTCAGGGTTGTAACAAAAAAAATTGAAAAAGTAGAAGGGGTATAAATACTTTCTGAAGGCATACAGTATTTAGCGGCTATTTAGCTTATCCCTATACTTATTAAAACAAACAAAGTACTTTCAGAGTTTTTGTAGAATAAAGATAGACTTTATTTCACAAGCAATACAGCCGAGCTGGTCTGCAGAGCAACTGCCGTCCCAGATTTGGAGCTCTCTCTTTATACAGCTTCATCATTTCATATCATATCGGAGCCACTATGGTTTCTTTGTCTAGCTTCTTTCCTTTCTATCCCCATGTCTGCTTGGTCTCCTTTTCATATCATATCGGAACCCCCTCTTTATCCAAACAGCCACCCTCCCTTTGACCTTGAGCCATTATGGTTTCTTCTTGTGGCTATGTGTATCGGGTCATAGCGCACAAACAAGTGATAACGTTAGTTCCGTTACTACAATACAGGTGTATCTGTTCCTGAAGTTTATCTACATCCCATGTCCTTGACTACAGGCCCAGACCAGATGCAGGGAGCTAGAGGGAACCATCATTTATCAGAAGCACAGCATTTGCACTAAAGTAATGTCTCTACTATTGTTAAGCATATTATAATATATGTAATGGAAAAATACCTATAGAGCCATTTCATCATGGCTCTTTTTAAACCCTTTAATTGGTTCTTAATCCATAGGCATATAGGTGTTTAATTCTACAAAACTGTACAAATCATGTAATTGGTTTGTTACGTTGTCTAAGTAGTTAACTAAAAATCTCCAATACAAACAGCTCTTAGTTGTGTTATTCGCTCTTCACGTCATGTTAGAGAACAGCTCTTAGTTGTTCACAATAATCCACGGGGTTGAGTGCCTTGTTGTTTAAATTCAATAACAGCATAGAGATTTCAATCATATCAGTCTATCTTACCTTACAGGCCTAACTCAATATTAGGGACCTAATAACACCATAGAGAATCAAATCAAGCTTTATTTATACAGCACATTTCAGACATGGAATTGAACACAATGTGCTTCACAGGAAAAAAAATAATAAAAACAATAAAAATAAAAATAAATATTTACTACCCAAATATAAGAGGATAAAAAGCTAAAGAATTACAATAAAAAATGCACGACTAAAAAGCACCTTGAGGAAAAGCAACACTAAAAAGGTGTGTTTTAAGATCTATTTTTTTTTTAAATGCCACAGTTTCATTCCCCCTCAGGTTCTCTGGCTATTCCAGAGGCTGGGAGGCATAGTAACTAAAGGCTGCCTCTCCATGCCTCTTGGTCCTAGGCTTTGGGATAGTTAAAAAGGCCAGTGACATTGCAGGCGTTTTCTCTAATCAGAGCTTTCTGCCTCTCCCCAAGACAAAACTCACTGCTATTAATCAGATATCCATCCTCCTCCTCATCACCCTCCTTCTCCTCTTTCACTGTGACAGTCATCTCCCCCTCCTCCCCTTTCACTGGTAGTCATCTCCCCCTCCTCTCCTTTCACTGTGACAGTCATCTCCCCCTCCTCCCCTTTCACTGTGACAGTCATCTCCCCCTCCTCCCCTTTCACTGTGACAGGCATCTCCCCCTCCTCTCCTTTCACTGTGATATCCTCCTCTTCCTCTTTCACAACAATGTTCAGCCCCAGAGCTTCTTTCTCCAACCAGCAGACCTCTTCTTTAGTATGGGGCGAGTAGCTTATTGAGCTCATGGTTGTGGACGTTAGTTGGCTAGCTAGTTAATTAGCCTAGCACTACGCTAATGCTATCTTAACAAGCTAGCTGACTAACAACATATACAGTTTAAGTCGGAAGTTTATATACACCCTAGCCAAATACATTTAAACTCAGCTTTTCACAATTCCTGACATTTAATCCTAGTAAAAATTCCCTGTCTTAGGTCAGTTAGGATCACCACTTTATTTTAAGAATGTAAAATGTCAGAATAATAGTAGAGAGTGATTTATTTCAGCTTTTATTTCTTTCATCACATTCCCAGTGGGTCAGAAGTTTACATACACTCAATTAGTATTTGGGAGTATTGCCTTTAAATTGTTTAACTTGGGTCAAACGTTACGGGTAGCCTCCCACAATAAGTTGGGTGAATTTTGGCCCAATCCTCTTACAGAGCTGGTGTAACTGAGTCAGGTTTGTAGGCCTCCTTGCTCGAACATGCTTTTTCAGTTCTGCGCACATATGTTCTATAGGATTGAGGTCAGGGCTTTGTGATGGCCACTCAAATACCTTGACTTTGTTGTCATTAAGCCATTTTGCCACAACTTTGGAAGTATGCTTGGGGTCATTGTCCATTTGGAAGACCTATTTGCGACCAAGCTTTAACTTCCTGACTGATGTCTTGAGATGTTGCTTCAATATATCCACATAATTTTCCTTCCTCATGATGCCATCTATTTTGTGAAGTGCACCAGTCCCTCCTGCAGCAAATCACCCCCACAGCATGATGCTGCCAACCCCGTGCTTCACAGTTGGGATGGTGTTTATTGGCTTGCAAGCGACCCCCCCACCCCTCCAAAAAGTACAATCTTTGTCCCTATGTGCAGTTGCAAACCGTAGTGTGTCTTTTTTATGGCGGTTTTGGAGCAGTGGCTTCTTCCTTGCTGAGCGGCCTTTCAGGTTATGTTGATATAGGACTCGTTTTACTGTGGATATAGATACTTTTGTACCTATTTCCTCCAGCATCTTCACAAGGTCCTTTGCTGTTTTTCAGGGATTTATTTGCACACTTCGCACCAAAGTACATTCATCTCTAGGAGACAGAACGCGTCTCCTTCCTGAGCGGTATGACGGCTGCGTGGTCCCATGGTGTTTATACTTGCGTATTATTGTTTGTACAGATTAACGTGGTACCTTCAGGCGTTTGGAAATTGCTCCTAAGGATGAACCAGACTTGTGGAGGTCTACAATTTTGTTTCTGAGGTCTTGGACGATTTATTTTGATTTTCCCATGATGTCAATCAAAGGGGCACTGAGTTTGAAGGTAGGCCTGGAAATACATCCACAGGTACACCTCCAATTGACTCAAATTATGTCAATTAGCCTATCAGAAGCTTCTAAAGCCATGACATCATTTTCTGGAATTTTCCAAGCTGTTTAAAGGCACAGTCAACTAAGTGTATGTAAACTTCTGACCCACTGGAATTGTGATATAGTGAATTATAAGTGAAATAATCTGTTTGTAAAGAATTGTTGTCATGCACAAAGTAGATGTCCTAACCGACTTGCCAAAAGTAAAGTTTGTTAACAAGAAATTTGTGGAGTGGTTGAAAAACGACTTTTAATGACTCCAACCTAAGTGTATGTAAACTTCCGACTTCAACTGTATATGATATGTAATAACTAGTAAGCACACAGACTGTGTTTAAAACCCTGCTGTTAATATACAGTCTTGGTCAAAGGTTTTGAGAATGACACAAATATAAATTTTCACAAAGTCTGCTGCCTCAGTTATGATGGCAATTTGCATATACTCCAGACTGTTATAAAGAGTGATGGGTGAATTTAGGCCCATTCCTCCTGACAGAGCTGGTGTAACTGAGTCAGGTTTGTAGGCCTCGTTGCTCTAACATGCTGTTTCAGTTCTGCCCACAAATGTTCTATAGGATTGAGGTCAGGGCTTTGTGATGGCCACTCCAATACCTTGACTTTGTTGTACTTAAGCCATTTTGCCAGAACTTTGGAAGTATGCTTGGGGTCATTGTCCATTTGGAAGACCTATTTGCGAACAAGCTTTAACTTGACCTGAGATGTTGCTTCAATATATCCACATAATATAATTTCCCTTCCTCATGATGCCATCTACTTTGTGAAGTGCACCAGTCCATCCTGCAGCAAGTCACCCCCACAGCATGATGTTGACACCCCAGTGGTTCACGGTTGGGATGGTGTTCTTCGGCTTGCAAGCTGCCCCCCTCCAAATAGTACGATCTTTGTCCCTGTGTGCAGTTGCAAACCGTAGTCTGGCTTTTTCATGGCGGTTTTGCAGCAGTGGCTTCTTCCTTGCTGAGCGGCCTTTCAGGTTACGTTGATATAGGACTCGTTTTACTGTGGATATAGATACTTTTGTACCTGTTTCCTCCAGCAATTTCACAAGGTCCTTTGCTGTTTTTCTGGGATTGATTTGCACTTTTCGCACCAAAGTACGTTCATCTCTAGGAGACAGAACGCGTCTCCTTCCTGAGCGGTATGACGGCTGCGTGGTCCCATGGTGTTTATACTTGCGTACTATTGTTTGTACAGATGAACGTGGTACCTTCAGGTGTTTGGAAATTGCTCCTAAGGATGAACCAGACTTGTGGAGGTCTACAATAATTTTTCTGATGTCTTCGCTGATTTCTTTTCATTTTCCCATGATGTCAAGCAAAGAGGCACTGAGTTTGAAGGTAGGCCTGGAAATACATCCACAGGTACCTCCAATTGACTCAAATGATGTCAATTCGCCAGAAGCTTCTAAAGCCATGACATAATTTTCTGGAATTTTCCAAGCTGTAAAAAAAGGCACAGTCAACTAAGTGTATGTACACTTCTGACCCACTGGAATTGTGATATAGTGAATTATAAGTGAAATAATCTGTTTGTAAAGAATTGTTGTCATGCACAAAGTAGATTTCTTAACCGACTTGTCAAAACTAAAGTTTGTTAACAATAAATTTATGTGGTGGTTGAAAAAATGACTTTTAATGACTCCAACCTAAGTGTATGTAAACTTCTGACTTAATAATTAAAAAAAAAAAATATGCCATTTAGCAGACGCTTTTATCCAAAGCGACTTACAGTCATGCATGCATACATTTTTGTGTATGGGTGGTCCCGGGGATCGAACCCACTACCTTGGCGTTACAAGCGCCGTGCTCTACCAGCTGAGCTACAGAGGACCACAGAGGACTTCAACTGTATATGACATGTAATAACTAGTAAGCACACAGACTGGGTTTAAAACCCTGCTGTTAATATACAGTCGTGGTCAAAAGTTTTGACAATGACACAAATATAATAATATAATTTTCACAACGTTTTTATGATGGCAATTTGCACAGTGGGGGAAAAAAGTATTTAGTCAGCCACCAATTGTGCAAAAAAAAAAAAACATCTGGGACAGACTGATATTCTGCAAAAGGTACAGGGATTGAACTGCTGAGGACTGGGGTAAAGTCATTTTCTCTGATGAATCCCCTTTCCGATTGTTTGGGGCATCCGGAAAAAAGCTTGTCCGGGGAAGACAAGGTGAACGCTACCATCAGTCCTGTGTCATGCCAACAGTAAAGCATCCTGAGACCATTCATGTGTGGGGTTGCTTCTCAGCCAAGGGAGTGGGCTCACTCACAATTTTGCCTAAGAGCACAGCCATGAATTAAGAATGGTACCAACACATCCTCAGAGAGCAACTTCTCCCAACCATCCAAGAACAGTTTGGTGACAAACAATGCATTTTCCAGCATGATGGAGCACCTTGCCATAAGGCAAAAGTGATAACTAAGTGGCTCGGGGAACAAAACATCGAAATGTTGGGTCCATAGGCCAGGAAACTCCCCAGACCTTAATCCCATTGAGAACTTGTGGTCAATCCTCAAGAGGCGGGTGAACAAACAAAAACCCACCAATTCTGACAAATTCCAAGCATTGATTAGGCAAGAATGGGCTGCCATCAGTCAGGATGTGGCCCAGAAGTTAATTGACAGCATGCCATTGCAGAGGTCTTGAAATAGAAGGGTCAACACTGCAAATATTAACTCATTGCATAAACTTAATGTAATTGTCAATAAAAGCCTTTGACACTTATGGAATGCTTGTAATTATACTTCAGTATACCATAGTAACATCTGAGAAAAATATCTAAAAACTCTGAAGCAGCCAACTTTGTGGTTTGTTTGTTTGCTAGCAAGCTACCAAGGCTTCTGATGAGTCTGTGTTGTTGTTGAAAAAGGAAGGCCACATTAAGAACGCTTGAGGTGGCAAAACTCACCCTGTAGGGCTTCTCTCCGGTGTGTGTACACTAGTCTACCATTAAATGGATTGAGCTACCAAAAGTGGAAAGGTTACCCAACAGTGTGGTGTTTTCTCTTGTGTAAAGCCAGGCTTCCTGACTGAGTGAATCTCTTCCCACACTGATCACAACCAAAAGGCTTCTCTCCTGTGTGTATTATCTTGTGTTCAACCAGGCTTCCTGACTGAGTGAATCTCTTCCCACACTGATCACAACCAAAAGGCTTCTCTCCTGTGTGTGTTCTCTGGTGTACTAGAAGTCCGCTTGAAGTGGTAAAGCTCATTCCACAGTCTGGGCAGTGGTAAGGCTTCTCTCCTGTGTGTATTCTCTTGTGTTCAGCCAGGCTTCCTGAGTGAGTGAATCTTTTCCCACACTGATCACAACCAAAAGGCTTCTCTCCTGTGTGTGTTCTCTGGTGTACTAGAAGTCCGCTTGAAGTGGTAAAGCTCATTCCACAGTCTGGGCAGTGGTAAGGCTTCTCTCCTGTGTGTATTCTCTTGTGTATTACAAGTCCCTGTGAAGTGGTTAAGCTCATTCCACAGTCTGAGCAGTGGTAAGGCTCCTCTCCTGTGTGTGTTCTCTTGTGTATTACAAGTCCCTGTGAAGTGGTTAAGCTCATTCCACAGTCTGAGCAGTGGTAAGGCTTCTCTCCTGTGTGTATTCTCTTGTGTAACTCTAGGCTTCTTGACTGAGTGAATCTCTTCCCACATTGGTCACAGCTATAAGGTTTCTCTCCTGTGTGTATTCTCTTGTGTAAAGCCAGGTGTCCTGACTGAGTAAATCTCTTCCCACACTGATCACAACCAAAAGGCTTCTCTCCTGTGTGTATTCTCTTGTGTCCAGCCAGGCTTCCTGACTGAGTGAATCTCTTCCCACACTGATCACAACCAAAAGGCTTCTCTCCTGTGTGTATTCTCTTGTGTACTAGAAGTTCGTTTGAAGTGGTGAAGCTCATTCCACAGTCTGAGCAGTGGTAAGGCTTCTCTCCTGTGTGTAGTCTCTTGTGTACCTCCAGGCTTCCTGACCGAGTGAATCTCTTCCCACACTGATCACAACCAAAAGGCTTCTCTCCTGTGTGTATTCTCTTGTGTCTAGCCAGGTGTCCTGACTGAGTGAATCTCTTCCCACACTGATCACAACCAAAAGGCTTCTCTCCTGTGTGTGTTCTCTGGTGTACTAGAAGTTCGTTTGAAGTGGTGAAGCTCATTCCACAGTCTGAGCAGTGGTAAGGCTTCTCTCCTGTGTGTATTCTCTTGTGTAACTCCAGGCTTCCTGACCAAGTGAATCTCTTCCCACACTGATCACAACCAAAAGGCTTCTCTCCTGTGTGTATTCTCTTGTGTCTAGCCAGGTGTCCTGACTGAGTGAATCTCTTCCCACACTGATCACAACCAAAAGGCTTCTCTCCTGTGTGTGTTCTCTGGTGTACTAGAAGTTCGTTTGAAGTGGTGAAGCTCATTCCACAGTCTGAGCAGTGGTAAGGCTTCTCTCCTGTGTGTGTTCTCTGGTGTGTATTAAGATTTGCTGAAGAGGTGAAACTCTTTCCACAGTCAAAGCAGCAGTGAGGTTTCTTCCCTGTAAGTCTCTGCTGGTGTTTCTTGAGGTGTTCTGATCTGGAGAGACTCTTCTCTGCCTCGTCAGCATCATGATGTTGGTTAGCCTCCCCAGATGATAAGCCCCTTCTACTGAGAGAGCGACGGTTAGGGCTGTCCCCTGTGAAACAAAGACAGACAGTTAGGGTTCCTTCTTCATATCGAAGTTAGTTCAAGGCCCAGCTTTCCAAACTCTTGTGATCGGATTTGAGCATATTGGATGGGTTAAAATCATCAATGTAACCAATGGGGTAGGAGTGCTTCTAATGAGTCTACATTTTAAGAAGGTTAGTGATTGTATTTAATGGTAATTAAGGACATCTAGGGAGTGTCCCAAAATAAATGTATGTAAGAGCATAAACCCACTCTGTCCCGGTGTTTTCCTGCAGTCGACCAGCAGCACAGACACCCTCTTCAGACCCAGCAGTAAGTTACCAGGAGAGGCACGACCTGGGGACCCCAAGAGGCGGAGGGGGGAGGAGGGTTGGAGGGAGAGGGAGGAGGGGGGTGGGATAGGTGTTTCCTGTAAATCCCAAAAAGAGGGTAGTGGAGTTCAAGTTAGTACACTAAGGGTAAAACAACACAACAATGGTATGATGAGGTCTTGCATTTAAATGGGGACGGCCACAACGGAGTGGAAACAATGCCCCCTTGCTGTTTAAGACTTAATGGACACCAAATACATTTTTTCCAAACTCTGCTTCTTCATTCCGGTCCGTTGAACAACAGGAAGTTACCAAACCACAGAAGATGAAAAATGTGGTTTTCAACGATGGGTTTATGATATAGCTTGCAACTTGTAAACGATTACCCATTCCTAAAAGTGAGTACCACTTTCACAGCATGTTAAAAATAATACACATTGTCTGTTTGCTTGCTACTCAGATTTGCAGCGCTCAAATATTGTAACTGTATTTAACACGCACGATATGAACCCGGGGCTCCCACGGGAGAAACCAATATCTTACACTTCAGACCAATAGGACATTCCCTATCGGGAAAAAGGGCACATTGATTTAGCTTATTTTTATTTTAGACCCCAATTACGTTTCTATGTGAGAATTCCAAGAATATTTTTGGCCATTGCTGGCGATGGAATCAGCCAATAACAAAAGGGATGGAAGTATAGACAGCGTTCCTTGATCTGTTAATAGAAATAATTTGGGGGTGCTCAACCAACGTGAGTTGTCATCATAAAGCAAAAGGTGCAACATGGAGAGCGAGCGTTGATTCTTCTCCAGCCATACCTCTCCCGTCCTAGTTCAGCAGCCATACCTCTTCTGTCCTAGTTTAGCAGCCATACCTCTTCTGTCCTAGTTCAGCAGCCATACCTCTCCCGTCCTAGTTCAGCAGCCATACCTCTCCTGTCCTAGTTCAGCAGCCATACCTCTCCTCTCCTAGTTCAGCAGCCATACCTCTCCTGTCCTAGTTCAGCAGCCATACCTCTCCTCTCCTAGTTCAGCAGCCTCTCCTCTCCTAGTTCAGCAGCCTCTCCTCTCCTAGTTCAGCAGCCTCTCCTCTCCTAGTTCAGAAGCCATACCTCTCATTTTACATTTCAGTCATTTAGCAGACACTCTTATCCAGAGCGACTTAGAGTTAGTGAGTGCATACTTTTTTTTTTCATACTGGCCCCCCAGGGAATCGAACCCACAACTGAGCTACAAGGGCTCTCCTCTCCTAGTTGGGCGTGCCAGATCAGGTGAGCGTATGGTCTCAATTAAATAGAGTAGGATATATATATATATATATATATGAATGGATGGAGAAGCACGGGCAGTTATCTTCCCAAGGAAATTAACTCCTATGGAAAGTCTACACCCACTATAACTTTTTTTCACATTTTGCTGCTTTAAAAAGTGGGATTGAAATAGATTTGATTATAATTTATCGTAATTCATCTACACAAAATAATGTGAAAGTTAAAACAAAATTCGACAAATTTGTACAAACAAATCCAAATAAATCACTAAAATATAGTCATTGTTTAGGTAAGCCTAAATTAGTCCATAAGTAAAGTTGGTGTTAAAAAAAACCACATAATTGATATGGACTGTAAAATAATAGCGGTTAACTTGATTTTTTTGAATGACTTACCCTTCCTCTGTTAATAATGATCAAATATGTTCACAATAATCCCCAATAATGACCACATGCAACCCTGTACATGTGACTATTCACAATAATCTCAATAATGACCACCTGCAACCCTGTACATGTGACTATTCATAATAATCCACAATAATGTCCACCTGCAACCCTGTACATGTGACTATTCCCAATAATCCCCAATATTGACCACCTGCAACCCTGTACATGTGACTATTCCCAATATTGACCACCTGCAACCCTGTACATGTGACTATACACAGTAATCCCCAATAATGACCACCTGCAACCCTGTACATGTGACTATTCACAATAATCCCCAATAATGACCACCTGCAACCCTGTACATGTGACTATTCCCAAAAATCAACAATAATGACCACCTGCAACCCTGCACATGGAACTATCCCCAATAATGACCACTTGCAACACTGTACATGTGATTATTCGTAATAATCCACAATAATGACCACCTCAACCAGTACATGTACTATTCACAGTAATCCCAAATAATGACAACCGCAACCTAATGTACCTCACATAATGACCACTGCACCCTGCACTAACTATCCCCAATAATACCACTTGCAACACTGTACATTGATATTGTAATAATCCACAATAATGACCACCTGCAACCCAGTACATGTGACTATTCACAGTAATCCCAAATAATGACAAACCTGCAACCCTGTACATGTGACTATTCCCAAAAATCAAGAATAATGACCACCTGCAACCCTGTACATGTGACTATACACAATAATGACCACCTGCAACCCTGTACATGAGACTATTCACAGTAATCCCCAATAATGACCACCTGCAACCCTGTACATGTGACTATTCACAGTAATCCCCAATAATGGCCACATGCAACCCTGAACATGTGACAATTCACAATAATCCCCAATAATGACCACCTGCAACCCTGTACATGTGACTATTCACAGTAATCCCCAATAATGGCCACATGCAACCCTGAACATGCGACTATTCGTAATAATCCACAATAATGACAAACCTGCAACCCTGTACATGTGACTATGTCTCCCGAGTGGCGCAGTGCTAGCTGTGCCACTAGAGATCCTGGTTCGAATCCAGGCTCTGTCGTAGCCAGCCGCGACCGGGAGACCCATGGGGCGGCGCACAATTGGGGCGGCGTCGTCCAGGGTAGGGGAGGGAATGGCCGGCAGGGATGTAGCTCAGTTGGTAGAGCATGGCGTTTGCAACGCCAGGGTTGTGGGTTCGATTCCCACGGGGGGCCAGTATGATTTTTTTCACTACCTGTAAGTCGCTCTGGATAAGAGTGTCTGCTAAATGACTAAAATGTAAAAAAAATGTAATCTATTCACAATAATGACCACCTGCAACCCTGTACATGTGACTATTCACAATAATCCACAATAATGACCACCTGCAACCCTGTACATGTGACTATTCACAATAATCCACAATAATGACCACCTGCAACCTGGACTCCATGGTTGCACAAACCACCTCCAAAATCGACAACGTCACCTGCCCCTGGCTCGGCACCTCCACTTCTGGGGAGCCTGTAACGGAGAAACTCCATTCGGTTCCCTTAAATGAGCCATGGCCCAGGCTAGGAGCTAAACCGAAGGGCCCGGTCTGTTCCACCCCTTCTGCTCCGCCTCAGGATGCCTGGATTGCTGTCCGGGGAGTAAAACACTACAGGAAACGGAATCCATCAAATGTTTCGGAAGTGCTACAATTGGGGAGGAGATTCAAGGTCCTGGAAGACCTGGAAGTGCATTCCAATCATACTGTACAGGGTCCCTCCGCTCCATCTCTACTGCTGCCGTCTCACTCTCAGGTGGAAGTGCCCAAGCACACTCATCTGCGCTCCTTGCCTACCGCTCGGTCGTCAGTCTCAGCTGCTAGCCCCCCTCAACCTGCTAGGAGGCAGATCACCTGGGAGAGGCCCTGTCATTTACCCAATAAACCCATCTGTAGTCCTTCCGTTCTCGTGGTGGGTTCATCCATGGTCCGAAACGTTTCAATCCAGAAAGCTGAGACTTTCTGCTACCCTGGCGCTAGGATCCCTGACCTAAATTCCATGCTACCGCTACTTATTAGCAAGCACTCCGTCGCTTCAACTGTCATTGTCCATGTTGGGTCAAATGACATTAAACTCCAGCAGTCAGAGAAATTGAGAGAGGATTTTAAAACATTGATAAATACGCTGCTGGAATCTGGGAAGCAGTGCGTTGTTTCCATCCCCACGGATATGGTTTTTAGTCGTATACGCCAATTACACACCTGGCTTAAGGGATACTGCTGCACGATGGGAATTCCTTTTGTGGATAACTTTGCAGCTTTTACAGACCGACCAGGTCTATTTCTTCGGGACAATTTCCATCTTAACAGGTATGGCTCCAGCATCCTCTCCACCAACATGTCTCTTACTCATGCCTCATGTAGAGCCTTTGATACCTGACGTTGTGTATTTTCGGGGGTTGACTTTTGGGATTGTACGCTCCCCTATCAGACTATGTTCAATGCTCCTCTCCCAGTTTCATTAATTAGTCCCTCAATTGCAAATATGGAACAAACTTCAGCTAACAACCTTTCTGCAATTCCTAGATTATTGTCCAATCACCGTATTGCGAATACTACTTACATGCAGAGAGGTATTGTTAGTAGTAATCTTCTCCCCATAAAATTGAGCTCTGTTGTTTGTAGATTTGTCGAAAGCTTTTGACACTGTAGACCATGCTATCCTTTTGAGTAAGCTGTCATCTCTAGGACTGGGCACTGATGCCTGTCGATGGTTTTATGACTATTTTAAAGATAGAACTCAGGCCGTCATGGTCGAGTCTGACCCCTTCCAGTTACTTAAAGGGGTCCCTCAGGGTTCAATAATTTGGCCCACTATTGTTCTCACTTTATATAAACAACATTGGTGATGATGTCAGATATTGTAAATTCCATTTATATGCAGATGACCCAGTGATGTACTCTATTGCTCCAACAGCGGACCAAGCTTTAATGCAGTTGGAATCTGATTTTAGGATACTACAGGGGTCTCTTTTACAGCTTAAACTTGTTTTAAAACGCTAAGAAAACAAAATGTCATGTTTTTTTCTAGGTCTAAACTCTCAATTAGAAACACTTTTGTAATCACTAGCTTGGTTGGTACTCAAATCAAACAGGTCTCTGCATATAAATACGTAGGGGTGTGGTTAGATGATAGGCTTTCTTTTAAAAAAACATGTTACTGAATTGGGAAAAAAGCTCAAATTCAAGATAGGGTTCCTTTACAGAAACAGGGCTTGTCTGTCCTCCGTAAATAGAAACCAAATTGTGCAGGCTACTTTTATGTCCGTTTTAGATTATGGTGATATTATCTATATGCATGCATCGGCAAACACATTAAAACCTTTTATCCCAAATGGAGAGTCACTGCTATCCCCATTGTGAATATTGCTATTCGGGGGTCTAGGCACACATGGAACGGTGAGGGTATCATGTTACCAACAGGTGCATATTGCTCCAAAAGATCAGAGTCCGCCCAAGCACATGCCCACACCAAAAAAAAAAAAAAAAAAACTGAGTGATCTCTGGATTGGCCTTAACCCCCCACTTTACCCAGGCCACATGCTGTTTCCCTAGGTCAGTGATGTCAGAGACTAATTATAATATGCTACAGTAGGCCTACGCAACAAGTACCAAAAGAACCGATAGATATTAAGCAAATGTCTGGTATCAACAACTTGAGCTATTTGCTATAAAACCATTTTTGTCAGTCATGAATATATAACGAATCCATAATGAAACCAGAGTGTGTTGTTGTGTATTAATAACATTAAGACTACATTACCCAGCAGGCTATGCGAGGGTGGGGGAGTTGAAGAATGCCTTCCGTGGCTACACAAGGATATTGGTAGCTGTAGTATCTGATTATTAAAAGTAGTTCAACCTACGCCCCGGGTTGTCATTAAACAAGGAACAAACATAACATGGTGTCAGATTGGTAGTCGCTATGACGAGACAGAGAAAAGAAAGCACTAACTCTGAAAATGTACGCAAACATTCTACAAGTCAGTAGACGTGAGTAGTCGAAGACGCTAGCTAGCAAAAACGTGACAGCAGAGAGAACGAGATGCATTGGAATCTGTTGCCGAGCAACCTACCGAAGTAAGAGAAATTGAATCTGTACCTGTTCCCCGAGTGTTTCCTGTCATGGATAGGCTTAGTCCTCCTACTCCTACGCAGTTAAAAGGCAATCTAACTGACAATTGGAATCGTTTCAAGCAGAGATTCCATGTCTACCAGCAGCCAGTAGAGCAGAGGGAGATGATGACTAATTGAAAGCTTCCATTGTTCTGTATGTTATTGGAGAGAATGCATTGGACATGCAGTGCACTCACAGTATGCAGACCCCTTGACTTTTTTCCCCATTGTTATGTTACAGCCTTATTCTAAAATGGATGTAAAAAAAATAAACATTTCTACACACAAATACCCCATAATGACAAAGCGAAAACAGGTTTTTAGAACTGTTTGCAAATGTATCTAAAAATAATAATATTTTAAATAATCATATCTATACTTTGCTTTGTTCATCTTTCCCTCAATCCAGACAAATCTCCCATTCCCTGCCACTCAAAAAGATCCCCACAACATGATGCTGCCACCACTATGCTTCACCGTAGAGATGGTGCCAGGTTTCTTCCAGATATATAACGTGACGCTTGGCATTCAAGCCAAAGAGTTCAAACTTGGTTTCATAAGACCAGAGAATCTTGTTTCTTACGGTCTGAGAGTCCTTTATGTGCCTTTTGGCAAAGTCCAAGCGGACTGTTGTGCCCTTTGCTGAGGAGTGGCTTCTGTCTGGCCACTCTACCATAAAGGCCTGATTGGTGGAGTGCTACAGAGATGGTTGTCCTTCTGGAAGGTTTTCCCACCTCCACAGAGGAACTCTATCAGAGTGACCATCGGGTTCTTGGTCACCTCCCTGACCAAGGCCCTTCTCCCCTGATTGCTCAGTTTGGCGGAGCAGCCAGCTCTAGGAAGAGTCATGGTAGTTCCAAACTTTTTCTATTTAAGAATGATGGAGGCCACTGTGTTCATGGAAACCTTCAATGCTGCAGAATTTTTTTGAAACCTTTCCCAGATCTGTGCCTCGACACAATCCTGTCTCTGAGCTCTACGGACAATTCCTTCGACCTTGTGGCTTGGTTCCTGCTCTGACATGCACTGTCAACTGTGGGACCTTACATAGACAGGTGTGTGCCTTTCCAAATCATGTCCAATCAAGTTGTAGAAACACCTCAAGGATGATCAATGGAAACAGGATGCACGTGAGCTCAATTTTGAGTCTCATAGCAAAGGGTCTGAATACTTATGTTTTCGCTCTGTCATTATGGGGTATTATGTGTAGATTGATGAGGGAAAAAATGTATTTAATCAATTTTAGAATAAGGCTGTAACCTTACAAAATTTTGAAAAAGTCAAGGGGTCTGAATACTTTCCGAAGGCAATAGCTTTCAGCTTGACGAGGCAAACGTGACATTGACTGTGCACATGGCTAAATTTGAGGAGTACTTTGTAGCAAGCCAGAACATCACATTTGAGAGATACAAGTTTCTCTCATGATCAGAAACAGGGAGTCAATTTTGACCAGTCCTTGGCTGAGCTGAACACAATGAGCAAAACGTGTGAATTTGAAAAATCTGAAAGACTCACTAGTGAAATGATAGTCTGAGGCATACTTGATAATGGACCCAATGAGAGATTGCTGCGTGAGCAAGATGTAACTTTGGATGAAACAGTGAATACAGTACCAGTCAAAAGTTTGGACACACCTACTCATTGAAGGGTTTGTCTTTATTTTGAAAATGTTTTACATTGTGGAATAATTGTGAAGACATCAAAACGTCATACACATTTTACTGGTTGAAAAATGTGAGGGTTTAGGTTTACTTTCAAAGTTACGTACTACGAAGAATAAGAAAAAACCATTCAGGCGCATCTGGATGGAATTTAGCTAATGTTAACAGTTAGGTAGGTAGCTGATAGTATGATGGATATTAGAAAGGGGCTTCGACAGGGCACAATGGCAGCATCAGATCAAAGCGGCTGGGAGAAGCCTGCCACAGAGGCCAAAGGCAAGGCCGCTGCGCCGACGCTAATCACAGAGGCCAAGGCCGCCGAGCCCAGCAGCAAAGGCACCTGAGCAACCGTCTTGCAGCCTGGTGAGGGATCTTACAAGCAAATTCCGTGGGGAGTGGAAGGAGAGACTGCTGAGGAGGTTCAACACAGCATCAAGGCGGCTACAACTCTTGAATCTGGGAAAGAACAGGCAGCCTGGCTGGGCTTGGGTTATTTTGTTATTTGCTAGCTGTTGGAAATGCGTGGCAAACGTCAGAAATAGGCCTAGAGGTGATTTTCTTATTGGCGTTGCTGCCAAGTATACTGCTTCATTTCTGTGGTGTGATTTAAAATGTTTGGTTTATAATATCAATTGGATTGTTTTTAATGTTTTATAATGTAGAAGAGGTGCTTTGCATTACATTGATGAGGGTTGGCAGACCTTGAACAATGGATGAGTAACGATGTAGCTATAGTGTTGCCATAAACAACTCGTAGTTATGGAATAGTAATTTCTCTGTAATCATACCAGCGTAGGACGGCACTCTTGTGGGAAGACAGCTTGGTAGCTGCGTCCAAGCTGCATTGTACCAATAAGTCGTTGGTAGTGCATTGTCCATTATTGTTTGCTTTCCGCGATTGGAAATGCATTGTATTGGCATGAGGAAGTGTTATTAAGGTAGTTAACAACTGTTTTGCATTGGATTGTTGGGTATTGTGCATGTAACTGTGTAGCGTTGTCATAACTTGCTATTTATGGATTGTCCATGTTTGTAAAGCAGTGCAGTAGCTTGTATTCTTGCTGCAAGACAGCCGTGCGTGGCTGCAAATACATTGTGTGTAATTGTACTATTGATTATTATCCATCCTGTGTTATTAGCAAGCGAAAATAGTTGTGCCCCCTTAGTCATTTCTGATGCGCCCTTGCCGAGTTCATCCTGCCGCCGGGCCTGGCTACGAGTAACCAGCTAAACTACACAAATTATTTTCCAAAAGTCAAGGACCATTAAAAGCCTGCAGTGTAAAAGCATGAAGCAGGCTACAAAGACCCGTTATAAAAATGATTAAGTTAATCTAAACTCACCTGATTCATTGTAGAAATTTGTGTTTATGGTCGATTGCAGAGCTCAGGCAATGTTTATCTCTAGTCTACGGACCTTTTAGATCAGGGAGGTAGAGGACCGAGACGTTATATTTCAACATGTGACTCTCTGCCTAAAGTCACAAGACAAAATGGAGAATAGAGAACATGTGACTCCACCTTCACTTCAGTTCGACTGAAAAATGGGACTTCCGCCAACATACAAATAATAATACAGCAGGAGGCTTCTGCTTAGCTCATTTTCAAAAGTTACCGTCCGATATCATTTTAACATTCCTCCTTTGTTCAATCATGTTGTCTGGTGTTCTACTCTGCACGGAGCGGAAAGTCACAAGAGAAAAGAGCCAGGCTCCGCCTTCACTTCCGTTCAACTGAAACGTTGGGATTCGGCCAACATTCAAATAATACTCCAGTCGTAGGAAGCCTTCTGCTTTTAGAAGCTCATTTTCTAAAGTTAACGCAGTTTCTCTGGACCCCGCAAGGTTGGACTTTGGGCTTCTCCCTAATATTAAAATAAAATCGAATGTTTCAGCCAGATATCCACTCACAAACCGATCGCTGTACATCGTGCTGAAATAGAGACATGTCTATGCGGCTTCGTGCCTAATTAATCGATGATAGGGTTCCTGTGGTGCAAGAGAATGTAAAGCTTTGCTTTAGCTAATGGATAAAGGTTTATTGGTAGGCCTCTAATTGGTCGTCATTTTCTCATGTTTACATTTTAGTAATTTAGCAGACGCTCTTATCCAGAGCGACTTACAGTTACTGAGTGCATTTTTTTGAATATATACTGGCCCCCGTGGGAATCGAACCCACAACCCTGGCGTTGCAAACGACATGCTCTACCAACAACTACACGGGGCTTAATGTTTCACGAAATCTATACACGGTGTCATAATGCTGCAATTTCTTTAGACTGCTGGCTGGTTGCAATAATGCCATTACTTGTTCAGTAATTAAAGCTGGACATTCAAACATTGCAGATTTTAAAATAAATTGTCCATGTATACTAATCAGCTACCAATTGATGTTTTAAATAATATACAACTGTCCTGTAGCTGCTACCTGAACCTGCATGACATGAACCCTCCTCGTGCTCTCTCCCAGCTTGGATAGAACGCTTTGCTTCCAGTTGCAATGATCCATACCCTTTTGTTCCGCTTGGTAACACTGTTGTGCATAAATATATTTAAATTAAATACAGAAATATCTAATTTACATACACTACCGGTCAAAAGTTTTAGAACACCTGCTCATTCAAGGGTTTTTCTTCATTTTTACTATGCTCTACATTGTAGAATAATAGTGAAGACATCAAAACTATGAAATAACAGAAATGGAATCATGTAGTAACCAAAAAAGTGTTTGTATTTGTATTTATTAGGGATCCCCAGTTAGTTCCTGCCAAAGCAGCAGCTACTTTTCCTGGGGTCCAAAAATCAAAACAAATCAAAATATATTTTATATTTGAGATTCTTCAAATAGCCACCCTTTGCCTTGATGACAGCTTTGCACACTCTTGGCATTCTCTCAACCAGCTTCATGAGGTAGTCACCTGTAATGCATTTCAATTAACAGGTGTGCCTTCTTAAAAGTTAATTTGTAAGGGGGGTATACAGAAGATAGCCCTATTTAGTAAAATACCAAGTCCATATTAAGAACAGCTCAAATAAGCAAAGAGGAACGACAGTCCATCATTACTTTAAGTCAATACGGAACATTTCAAGAACTTTTAAAGTTTCTTAAAGTGCAGTCGCAAAAACCATCAAGCTCTGATGAAACTGGCTCTCATGAGGACCGCCACAGGAATGGAAGACCCAGTTACCTCTGCTGCAGAGGATAAGTTCTATATCGTGGAGCTCCGCCCCATAGGGGAGCTCTGCTCCTAGTGGTTTACCCTCTGCCCTAAGGCAGCAACAGCCTGAGACAAAATTATGCACACACCTGCAGCCAATAGGAGCACAGGTGTCCCTATAAGAGGGGATGCCTCCCCTCAATCAGCCTCCCTTTATCTTCAGCGACTGGATGACTAGACTGAAGAGCCAAGAAGAGACGAAGCACGAAGACTCAGGACGAAAAAACGCAGTTGATATTCCAGTCATCAATGTCGTCTAATTGAGCACACCGGGAGATTTTCCACCCCCAAAAGCTCTTTTCAGAGCTTAGTGCAGATGCACTTCCATGGCGACCGGTGACCACCATGACCTGTGTTTCGTGTGTTTGGGATCCCAGCATGCTAAGGAAGGCGTGTGCAGTCCCCCGAATTGCGCCTCCTGCGCCCTCCTTTCTTTAAAGGAGAGGAAGCAGCGTTGGGCGTTTTTCAGGGAGGACATCCCCCTTGAGGACGTGCTGTCGATACTAGCCTCTGCTTCAGAGGCGTCGTCCGACGGTGCAGACTCGGGGGAAGATAGGGACTTTGAGGAGGGGTCTGGCATTCCAATGGAACAGTCGGACCCCATCCCTCATATTTTCAAGCCCCCCTTTCCCTTGGAGAGCGAGAGGGCTTGTAGTCCCTATAGCGAAGGGGATACGAGCTCTGAGAGATCAGAAGCTCTCTCTTTCGCTGCAGCCTCTCTCTCATTAAGAGAGCTGCGCAACGTCTGGAGATAGGGCTGCCCCCTCTTCCCTCCGCACCGGAGGTTGATATGATGGAGGGCGGTCCTTATTCCAGGCCAAGGAAGGCGGCAGAGCCAGTGGCTCCTGCCATGCCTTCTTTGGCTAGGTACGTTGAGGGCTCGTGGGAGGCACCTTTAGGTGCGTTCGCCAGTAAAAGCGTATCTCCCATTCACGAGAGTGGAAGGAAGATTCCAGGGTCAGGGAATCCCCAGGTTAGAGAGCGCCATGGCGGCGTATCTCGTACCGGGTTCGAGCCCTTGGCCCTCTTCCAAGAAGGCCACGTTGCCATCCCAGAAGGACCGACTCACAGCGTCGCTGTTAGAGAAGTCCTTTGGGTTGGGAGCCCAAGCTGTAGCAGCAGCTAACAACATTGCCCTCTTGGCGGCCTCTCTGTCCCGTTTAACCACGGGCAAGACAGAGCTGGCACCGGAGGAGGTGGAGGAGGCGTCCAGAATTTCTGGCGCCATACTCCACCTGACACAGGCGTCCGCAGTCTGCGCGGGGAGGTCCATGGCCACTTCGGTGGTCGGGGAACGACACCTCTGGTTGTCCTTGACATCCATGAAAGAGGCAGACAGGACGTCTCTCTTGAACGCCCCCCTCTCTGACGACGGCCTCTTTGGGGTCGCAGTCAAAGAGGCGACGGAGCGTTTTTCCAAGCTAGAGGAGGAGAAGAAACAGCTGGCCAAGCACCTGCCGTTGGCAGGACGACTCGGCCCCGCTCCATCCCAAAGGCCATCTACCTCCGCCCCTCCAAGTAGACCGGGGTCTACGGCGAGGCGGCGTAATCGGCGTCATCCGGCGGCCACGAGCAGCAAGGGAACGGGCCCAGCCCTTCCAGCAGCTACGGTAGCCCCACTACAGCCAGCGAGGGAGGTGAAGAGGACGCCGACCTGGCCCTCCAAGGGAGGCAAGAGGAGGCGTACGTGACGGGACGCGGGGGAGTGGATAGAGGACGCATCGATGGTGTCGAACGTGCCCACTGTTCCCCCCCCACCCTTCGGTTGAAGGGATGGGTGTTGATGTAAATGCCTTTGTTGATGTATTTAATAAAGAGTTGGCTCCACCTGACTTTGTCAAAAAAGAGCCTCTTTTCCATAATACGTCCGAGAGCGTTCAAATCTCACCCTCTCTTCCTTACCACTCTAAGAGCCGTTCAGCCCACCGAGGGTGCGTTGCTGAACAGGCACTTAGAGTAGGTATCCATAAGACCTCAATCAGGTCGTCACATCACACTTCACATATAAGAAGTGCTTTACATAGAAGGCAGCAGTCCCGGTCAGATTCTGACATGAGGACGCAGCCGCTATTTGGGGATGGCGCACTAGCACAGACTAAGGTCTCCGCTAGTACGAGCCAGACCCATGCTGCGTTCACGGAGGGCCCGATTACCGCGGTCACGAAGGTGTCCAGAGTATCGGCGCCCCCAGGCATTGTAACACAGCAGCTATCTGGGGACGGCGCATTATCGCAGACCAAGGTCTCGGTTAATGCGATTCAGACCCATGCTACGTTCACGGAGGGCCAGATTACTAGGGTTATGGGTATAACCAAAGTATAAGCTCCCCTGACAGAACGAGCCAGTACTCACCACACTGAGCGTGAATCAACCCACCAGGGGTGCAGAGTTGAACACACACAGAAGGTGAAAGTTAGGAAGGTATCAAAGCGCCGCCTTGTTTTACCTCATAGACACCTCATACTACAGACTTCTAGGAGTACTGTAGTGAAGGGCTCTGATAGCGAATTGCAGTCACCTAAGATGACGCAATCGCTTGCTGGGGATGGTGCCCTGCCGCAGGCTGTGACCTCGGTCAGCGCAATTCAGACCCGCGATGCGTTCAAGGAGGGCAGGAATACGACGGTTACGGGTTTAAACGACGTCCCTGCTCCCCTTTCTTTCTCAGAACGCATTGATGGTTCCTCTCCCTTTCACGGGATGCCCACCTTGGGCTGTTCCACCACTTCAATGTCGGGGAACAGTGGCGGTAAGGGCCATAGAGGAATACAGGTCCTTCCTGCTGGATGCACCACAGCTTCGTGCTCAGCCACTTTCTCTGCATTGTTGGCAGTGGCGAAGAAGCTGCACCCTCTCACGCTGGCTAGAACAGACTTTGCAGAAGGGTTATGCCCTCCAATTCCACCGGACCCCACCCCCGTTCAGGGGAGTGGTGGAGACGGTGATGAAAACGCCAGACAAAGTGGCCGCTCTGATGACAGAGATTACGGAACTTTTGGCGAAGGAGGCGGTGACAGTAGTTCCCCGGGGAACAAAGGGCTATATTCGCCTTATTTCCTAGTGCCCAAAAAGACGGGGGGAGTGAGGCCGATTATGGACTTACGCATTCTCAACGAGAGCATAACCAAACGGCCCTTCCGAATGCTAACGACAAAACGTCTGCTGGAATGTGTCCAGAGGGGGGACTTTTGTACGAGCATAGACCTAAAGGACGCGTACTTTCATGTGCCGGTTCAGCCGCGTCACAGGAAGTTTCTGCGGTTCGCCTTTCAAGGGGTGGCGTACGAATACACGAGGATGCCATTTGGGTACGCCCTGGCACCTCGCACATTTTCCAAATGTGTGGAGGCGGCATTGGAATCGTTGCGTCGTCAGGGAATACGGCTACTAGCCTACCTGGACAATCTAATGGTTCTCGCCCCTTCAGCAGAGCTGGCGATCACTCACACAACACAGACAGTGATGCATCTCACAAGTCTGGGGTTTGCTGTGAATTGGAAAAAGAGCGCGCCCTGGCCCACTCATCAGATTGTCTACCTGGGGATACAGCTAGACACTGTGAGGATGAGGGCTCGAATTTCGGACCCCCGAAGGTTAGCCTTGTTGCTAGCCCTGAGGAAGTGTCGTCCGAATCACACGGTGACGGCGCTGTCGATCATGTCACTTTTGGGTCTCATGTCGTCAGCCCACTGTGGTTCCGCTGGGACTCCTGCATATGCGCAGGATGCAGCGATGGTTCGCCCAACTAAGACTAGACCCATTGCGTCAACATCATCGGTTGGTGGTGGTTCCCCTCTCGCTCAGTGCAGATCTGAACTATTGGAGAAACCCGCGCGTTCTCACGCACGGAGTCCCGATAGGAAAGGTGTCCTCTCACATCCCAGTATTCACGAATGCGTCCCTGACGGGATGGGGAGGGACATGTCAGACCCAAGCGATAGGAGGTGTGTGGCCTCAATCAGGTCGTCATATCAACCTCTTGGAGTTGGAAACGGTTCGACTGGTTCTGACCCACTTCGCGTCTACCCTTCGGGGTCGCGATGTGCTGGTCTGGTCAGACAACCGGACCACAGTAGCTCACATAAATCGCCAGGGAGGAGTCAGGTCTCCTGCTCTCCATCGGGCGAGAGAGGAATTGTGGCTGTGGGCTCACGAGCACCTTCGCTCATTGAGAGCAGCACACATTCCGGGCTACTTGAACGTAGGAGCAGACCTCATGTCAAGAGGGGGTCCTCGAGACGACGAGTGGTGTCTGCATCCGGACATTGTTCTCCAGATTTGGGAACAATTCGGGAGAGCCGAGGTGGACCTATTCGCGTCCTCTGTGGTTCTCTCTGAGGGAACAGGACGAACCGCCACTGGGAAGGGACGCCTTTGCGCACCAACCGTGGCCGAGAGGTCTCCTGTATGCATTCCCTCCGCTGTCCTGCATTCTCCCACTGCTAGCCAGGGTGAGGTCAGGGGGGCTGTCAGTGATACTGATAGCGCCCGATCACCCGGGGGCTCCTTGGTTTGCGGAGATGAGTCAGATGTTGATTGCGCCACCTTGGCCAATTCCACATCGACGGGACGCGTTGTCTCAGGCGGAAGGCACGATAGGGAAGTTGCCCATAATCGGCCAACCACTGAAGGCCTGGCTGCTGAGAGGGACAGGCTAGAGCGCCGTGGGTTATCTGATGCAGTCATCAGGACCATACAGGGTTCACGCGCCAGTTCCACTTCTAAGATGTATGCCAGTAGATGGAACGTGTTTTCACGATGGTGTGTTACACAAGGTGTAGACCCCATGAGCTGTCAGGTGGAGAGTATTCTCTCTTTTCTACAGCTCATGTTTGATAAGCAAAAATCGCCGGCCACTATTAGGGTGTTTGCAGCAGCGATTTCAGCTTGTCATGAGGGGTTTGGCAGAGACAATGTCTTTAGCCACCCTCTAGTGAAACGCTTCCTATTAGGAACGCGGCGATTTAGGCCAACACCTAGAGTCACGCTTCCTCAGTGGGATTTGGCTTTGGTACTCGAAGCGCTATGTAAGTCGCCGTTCGAGCCATGGAATCAAATACCCCTCAAGATGCTGTCTATTAAGACAGCACTGTTGCTCGCTTTGACTACAGCTAAGCGGATCAGTGATTTGTGTGCTTTTTCGACGAGACCTGACTGCTTGGCCATCAATGGTGACCTGAGCAGAGCAGTGTTACGTCCTAACCCGGCATTTGTGCCGAAGGTTATTAAGAGTTCATATAGGTCACAGACCGTGGAGCTGTGGGCTTTTTCTCCTCCTCCTCATAGAGAGAGGAGTGAGGAGAAGCTCCATCGCCTGTGCCCGGTACGCGCTTTGGCGTGTTACGTCTAGCACACAGCAGCGATTAGGTCATCGCCTCAGTTGTTTGTGTGTCACGGTGCGGCTGCACTAGGTAGACCACTTTCAAAACAGCCGTTGTCTCACTGGCTTTGTGAAGGCATTGAGACAGCTTATGAGGCAGCGGGCGGCAATTGCCTCAGGGTTTCAGAGCTCACTCCACTCGTGGGGTAGCGGCTTCTACTGCCCTTTTCAGAGGAACAGGGGTAGAGGATATCTGTAGAGCAGCATCATGGTCGACGCCGTCTCCATTTATCCGTTTCTATCTCTTAGATATGTCTTCTAACTCTCTGGCTCAATCTGTACTCAGCGTGGCTGAAGGGAGATCTTGAGCAAGAAAAGAGAGGAGAAGCAGGACTGTGGACACAGGTTTCCATCAGGTCCGCTTTGGTTAGGAAGACGTGTTTTTGGACAGATGTGTTTTCTAACTCTTTGGCTCGGTCTGTACTCAGCATAGCTGAAGGGAGATCTTGAGCTAGGAAGAGAGGAAAAAGCAGGACTATGGACAAGGTTTCCATCAGGTCCGCTTTGGATAAGAAAACATATTTTGTAGCATGACTCCTGACTGACAGGTTCAGTACAGTAGAAGCATGCGTTGATTGACAGAATGTGAGGTCATCTATCTGCTTGTTCAGTTTAGTATGACCCATGTTTTGTTCCTGCCCACTAATCTCTGGGATTCCATTGAGTGAGTGAGGCGGTCTACCGCGTTCACAAATGTAGAGTGACATTTGGTGTCATTCCATTAGTGGTTGGTAGTGTTTTCACAGGATATTGAGGCACATCTATCTGCTAGTACAGATTAGTATGGCTTCTATTCTGGTGATCTGCCCACTAGTCATTGGCATTGCCATTGGACTAGGTGGGGCGGGTCTTTAACCAATGACGCGGTATATTGTGACGCCCGTAGGGGTTTTTAGTTGCAGTACTGCGGGACTTGGTTGCAGCCATTGCCAGGCCTGACCTTTTCGTTTCGATGGGAAGTGTTAGGTTCGGCAGGGAGTACATTTTGGGAGCGCTACGCTCCGCCTTAAACCACTAGGAGCAGAGCTCCCCTAGGGGGCGGGCTCCACGATATAGAACGATTAGTTACCGGAGTGTAACTCCAGTTCTATGAGTGGAGCGGAGCCCCATAGGACTTAAGGCCCTGCCGACCCTCTAGTCTCGCTGAAGATAAATATCTCGGGAGGCTGATTGAGGGGAGGCATCCCCTCTTATAGGGACACCTGTGCTCCTATTGGCTGCAGGTGTGTGCATAATTTTGTCTCAGGCTGTTGCTGCCTTAGGGCAGAGGGTAAACCACTAGGAGCAGAGCTCCCCTATGGGGCTCCGCTCCACTCATAGAACTGGAGTTACACTCCGGTAACTAATCGTTCATTAGAGTTACCAGCCTCAGAAATTGAAGCCCAAATAAATGCTTCAGAGTTCAAGTCACATACACACCTCAACATCAACTGTTCAGAGGGGACTGTGTGAATCAGTCCTTCATGGTTGAATTGCTGCAAAGAAACCACTACTAAAGAACACCAATAAGAAGAAGAGACTTGCTTGGGCCAAGAAACACGAGCAATGGACATTAGACCGGTGGAAATTTGTCCTTTGGTCTGGATTCCAAATTTGAGATTTTTGGTTCCAACCGCCATGTCTTTGTGAGACGTGGTGTGGGTGAACGGATGATCGCATGTGTATTTCCCTCCGTAAAGCATGGAGGAGGAGGTGTTATGGTGTGGGGGTGCTTTGCTGGTGACACTGTCTGTGATTTATTTAGAATTTAAGGCACACTTAACCAGCATGGCTACCACAGAATTCTGCAGCGATACGCCATCACATCTGGTTTGGGCTTAGTGGAACTATCATTTGTTTTTCAACAGGACAATGACCCAACACACCTTCAGGCTGTGTAAGGGCTATGTTACCAAGAAGGAGAGTGATGGAGTGCTGCATCAGATGACCTGGCCTCCACAATCCCCTGACCTCAACCAAATTGAGATGGTTTGGGATGAGTAAGACCGCAGAGTGAAGGAAAAGCAGCAACAAGTGTTAAGCATATGTGGGAACCCCTTCAAGACTGTTGGAAAAGTATTCCAGGTGAAGCTGCTTGAGAGAATGCCAAGAGTGTGCAAAGCTGTCATCAAGGCAAAGGGTGGCTATTTGAATCTCAAATATAAAATATATTTTGATTTGTTTAACACTTTTTTGGTTACTACATGAGTCTACAATGTAGAAAATAGTCCAAATAAAGAAAAACCCTTGAATGAGTAGGCGTTCTAAAACCTTAGACCGGTAGTGTAAGTATTCACACCTGAGTCAATACTTTATAGAAGCACCTTTTAGCAGCGGTTACAGCTGAGTCTTTCTGGGTAAGTCTCTAAGAGTTTTCTAAACCTGGATTGTACAACATTTCCCCATTATTATTTTACAAATTCTTCAAGCTCTGTCAAATTGGTTGTTGATTGTTGCTAGACAACAGTGGCGGTAAGTGCCGTTTATGATGAGGGAGGACACTTTTTTATATTTTGTATGAGAATTGGCCTTATTTCGATTACAGCATGTTGGATGACTGTCATTCATATTCCATTCACCCAGTTCAATGTAACATCGATAGGTTTAGGCTACTACATGATACTCAAATGTTCCCTATTCCCATCATGAGGTTGCTACAACCTAGTCTATGAATGAAAGTTTACAACGTAGGTGCACACAGGTCGAGAGAAACATTTGAGATGACAGACAGTGACACATGGACAGACAGTGACACTTTCAATACCGCCTTGCACACTCTTGCCTGCATCTAATCTAGGGTGTAATCATTTGTCCAATAGTTGCAAACAAGTTTCTAATGGACAAATTCAGGTATGTTTATCCCCGTTTCGTTTGCTTCCGTTTAAGAAATGTTTTTTCAACAGAAATCGGCGGAATGAATACACCCCTGATCATGCATAAACAGAGTTTACGTTCATAACAGCTACGTTGTATTCATTCTAGCCTCTATGCACTCTCCTCCTCTCACCTTCTCCCTTCGTTTGTGGACTTCAATTAACAACATCAGCTGTATGTGACCAGGCTAAAAAAACTTTCCAAGCCAAACCGCTACACACAGCCTACATCATTGTCCCCATATTAGCTAAAGTAACGTCCTAGTCAACATAGCTAATAGAACTAATGCGTTAGTAAACCCGCTACAATCATGCAGTAACGTTACAGTGTACAGTGAGGGAAAAAAGTATTTGATCCCCTGCTGATTTTGTACGTTTGCCCACTGACAAAGAAATGATCAGTCTATAATTTTAATGGTAGGTTTATTTGAACAGTGAGAGACAGAATAACAACCAAAAAATCCAGAAAAACGCATGTTAAAAATGTTATAAATTCATTTGCATTTTAATGAGGGAAATAAGTATTTGACCCCCTCTCAATCAGAAAGATTTCTGGCTCCCAGGTGTCTTTTATACAGGTAACGAGCTGAGATTAGGAGCACACTCTTAAAGGGAGTGCTCCTAATCTGAGCTTGTTACCTGTATAAAAGACACCTGTCCACAGAAGCAATCAATCAGATTCCAAACTCTCCACCATGGCCAAGACCAAAGCGCTCTCCAAGGATGTCAGGGACAAGATGTAGACCTACACAAGGCTGGAATGGGCTACAAGACCATCGCCAAGCAGCTTGGTGAGAAGGTGACAACAGTTGGTGCGATTATTCGCAAATGGAAGAAACACAAAATAACTGTCAGTCTCCCTCGGCCTGGGGCTCCATGCAAGATCTCACCTTGTGGAGTTGCAATGATCATGAGAACAGTGAACAGTGAGGAATCAGCCCAGAACTCCAAGCGGGCTGTCGTGTAGCTACACACTCAAGCGGGCTGTCGTGCCCTTTACTGAGGAGTGGCTTCCGTCTGGCCACTCTACCATAAAGGCCTGATTGGTGGAGTGCTGCAGAGATGGTTGTCCTTCTGGAAGGTTCTCTGATCTCCACAGAGGAACTCTGGCCCTGCCAGAGTGACCATCGGGTTCTTGGTCACCTCCCTGACCAAGGCCCTTCTCCCCTGATTGCTCAGTTTGGCGGGGCTGCCAGCTCTAGGAAGAGTCTTGGTGGTTCCAAACTTTTTATATTTAAGAATGATGGAGGCCACTGTGTTCATGGGAACCTTCAATGCTGCAGAATTTTTTTGGTACCTTCCCCAGATCTGTACCTCGACACAATCCTGTCTCGGAGCTCTACGGACAACTCCTTCGACCTCATGGCTTGGTTCTTGCTCTGACATGCACTGTCAACTGTGGGACCTTATATACAGTGGGGGAAAAAAGTATTTAGTCAGCCACCAATTGTGCAAGTTCTCCCACTTAAAAATATGAGAGGGGCCTGTAATTTTCATCATAGGTACACGTCATCTATGACAGACAAAATGAGAAAAAATAATCCAGAAAATCACATTGTAGGATTTTTAATGAATTTATTTGCAAATTATGGTGGAAAATAAGTATTTGGTCAATAACAAAAAAGTTTCTCAATACTTTGTTATATACCCTTTGTTGGCAATGACACAGGTCATACGTTTTCTGTAAGTTTTCACACACTGTTGCTGGTATTTTGGCCCATTCCTCCATGCAGATCTCCTCTAGAGCAGTGATGTTTTGGGGCTGTCGCTGGGCAACACATACTTTCAACTCCCTCCAAAGATGTTCTATGGGGTTGAGATCTGGAGACTGGCTAGGCCACTCCAGGACCTTGAAATGCTTCTTACGAAGCCACTCCTTCGTTGCCCGGGCGGTGTGTTTGGGATCATTGTCATGCTGAAAGACCCAGCCATGTTTCATCTTCAATGCCCTTGATGATGGAAGGAGGTTTTCACTCAAAATCTCACGATACATGGCCCCATTCATTCTTTCCTTTACACGGATCAGTCGTCCTGGTCCCTTTGCAGAAAAACAGCCCCAAAGCATGATGTTTCCACCCCCATGCTTCACAGTAGGTATGGTGTTCTTTGGATGCAACTAAGCATTCTTTGTCCTCCAAACACGACGAGTTGAGTTCTTACCAAAAAGTTATATTTTGGTTTCATCTGACCATATGACATTCTCCCAATCCTCTTCTGGATCATCCAAATGCACTCTAGCAAACTTCAGACGGGCCTGGACATGTACTGGCTTAAGCAGGGGGACACGTCTGATACTGCAGGATTTGAGTCCCTGGTGGCGTAGTGTGTTACTGATGGTAGGCTTTGTTACTTTGGTCCCAGCTCTCTGCAGGTCATTCACTAGGTCCCCCCGTGTGGTTCTAGGATTTTTGCTCACCGTTCTTGTGATCATTTTGACCCCACGGGGTGAGAACTTGCGTGGAGCCCCAGATCGAGGGAGATTATCAGTGGTCTTGTATGTCTTCCATTTCCTAATAATTGCTCCCACAGTTGTTTCTTCAAACCAAGCTGCTTACCTATTGCAGATTCAGTCTTCCCAGCCTGGTGCAGGTCTACAATTTTGTTTCTGGTGTCCTTTGACAGCTCTTTGGTCTTGGCCATAGTGGAGTTTGGAGTGTGACTGTTTGAGGTTGTGGACAGGTGTCTTTTATACTGATAACAAGTTCAAAAAGGTGCCATTAATACAGGTAACGAGTGGAGGACAGAGGAGCCTTTTAAAGAAGAAGTTACAGGTCTGTGAGAGCCAGAAATCTTGCTTGTTTGTAGGTGACCAAATACTTATTTTCCACCATAATTTGCAAATAAATTCATAAAAATCCTACAATGTGATTTTCTGGATTTTTTTTCCTAAATTTGTCTGTCATAGTTGACGTGTACCTATGATGAAAATTACAGGCCTCATCTTTTTAAGTGGGAGAACTTGCACAATTGGTGGCTGACTAAATACTTTTTTTCCCCCGCTCTAGACAGGTGTGTGCCTTTCCAAATCATGTCAGGGCGGCAGGTAGCTTAGTGGTTAAGAGCATAGTGCCAGTAACCGAAAGGTCGCTGGTTCTAATCCCCGAGCCGACTAGGTGAAAAATCTGTCGTTGTGCCCTTGAGCAAGGCACTTAACCCTAATTGCTCCTGTAAGTCGCTCTGGATAAGAGCGTCTGCTAAATTACAAAAAAAAAAAAAAAAAATTAAATAAATAAAAAAAAATGTCCAATCAATTGAATTTACCACAGGTGGACTCCAATCAAGTTGTTGAAACGTCTAAAGGATGATCAATGGAAACAGGATGCACCTGAGCTCAATTTTTAGTCTCATAGCAAAGGTTCTGAATACTTATCTTTTTGCTTTGTCATTATGGGGTATTCTGTGTAGATTGATGAGGGGAAAAAATAATTCAACCCATTTTAGAATAAGGCTGTAACATAACAAAATCTGGAAAAAGTCAAGGGGTCTGAATACTTTCCGAATGCATTGTTTACAATAGCTTTCAGCTTGATGAGGCAAACTTGACATTGACTCTGCACATGGCTAAATTGGAGGAGAATTACATTTTAGTACTATTATTAGTTTAACTGAGGGTGTGACATTTTAGTCATATCTTACTCACACATTTCTTTATCAAGTTTGGACTCACCTACTCATTCAAGGGTTTTTCTTTATTTTGAAAATGTTTTACATTGTAGAATAATAGTGAAGACATCAAAACGTCATACACATTTTACTGGTTGAAAAATGTGACGGTTTAGGTTTACTTTCAAAGTTACGTACTACGAAGAAGAAGAAAAAACATTCAGGCGCATCTGGATGGAATTTAGCTCATGTTAACAGTTAGGTAGGTAGCTGATAGTATGATGGATATTACAAAGTGGCTTTGACGGGGCACAACGGCAGCATTGTCGTTCTGGATAACAGCATCTACTAAATGACTAAAACATTTTTAAATAAACAACTCGTAGGTATGGAATATTAATTTCTCTGTTATCACACGCAGCGTAGTATGGCACTCTTGTGGGAAGACAGCTTGGTAGCTGCGTCCAAGCTGCATTGTACCGATAAGTCGTTGGTAGTGCATTGTACATTATTGTTTGCTTTCCGCGATTGGAAATGCATTGTATTGGCATGAGGAAGTGTTATTACGGTAATTAGCAACTGTTTTGCATTGGATTGTTGGGTATTGTGCATGTAGCTGTGTAGCGTTGTCATAACTTGCTATTGATGAATTGTCCATGTTTGTAAAGCAGTGCAGTAGCCTGAATTCTTGCTGCAAGACAGCCGTGCGTGGCTGCAAATACATTGTGTGTAATTGTACTATCGATTATTATCCATCCTGTGTTATCAGCAAGCGAAAATAGTTGTGCCCCCTTAGACATTTCTGATGCCCCCTTGCAGAGTTCATCCTGCCTCCGGGCCTGGCTACGAGTAACCAGCTAAACTACACAAATGATTTTCCAAAAGTCAAGGACCATTAAATGCGCGCAGTGTAAAAGCAGAAAGTAGGCTACAAAGACCCTTATAAAAATGATTAAATTAATCTAAACTCACCTGATTCATTGTAGAAACGTGTGTTTATGGTCGATTGCAGAGTTCAGGCGAAGTTAACTAGATGTTTATCTCTAGTCTATGGACCTTTTAGATCAGGGAGGTAGAGGACCGAGACGTTATATTTCAACATGTGACTCTCTGCCTAAAGTCAAAAGACAAAATGGAGAATAGTGTACATGTGACTCCACATTCACTTCCGTTCACGTGAAAAATAGGACTTCCGCCAACTTACAAATAATACTCCAGCAGTAGTCTGCTTAGCTCATTTTCAAAAGTTACAGTCCGGTATCATTTTAACATTCCTCCTTTGTTCAATCATGTTGTCTGGTGTTCTACTCTGCACGGAGCGTAAAGTCACACGAGAAAAAAGAGCCAGGCTCCGCCTTCACTTCCGTTCAACTGAAACGTTGGGATTCGGCCAACATACAAATAATACTCCAGTCGTAGGAAGCCTTCTGCTTTTAGTAGCTCATTTTCTAAAGTTAACGCAGTTTCTCTGGACCCCGCAAGGTTGGACTTTGGGCCTCTATATATAAAATAACATTGAATGTTTCAGCCAGATATCCACTCACAAACCGATCGCTGTACATCGTGCTGAAATAGAGACATGTCTATGCGGCTGCATGCCTAATTAATCGATGATAGGGTTCCTGTGGTGCAAGAGCATGTAAAGCTTTGCTTTAGCTAATGGATAAAGGTTTATTGGTAGGCCTCTATTTGGTCGTCATTTTCTCATGTATACATTTTAGTAATTTAGCAGACGCTCTTATCCAGAGCGACTTACAGTTACTGAGTGCATTTGTTTTGTATATACTGGCCCCCGTGGGAATCGAACCCACAACCCTGGCGTTGCAAACGCCATGCTCTACCAACTGAACTACACGGGGCTTAATGTTTCACGAAATCTATACACTGTGTCATAATGCTGCAATTTCTTTTGACTGCTGGCTGGTGGCAATAATGTCATTACTTGTTCAGTAATTAAAGCTGGACATTCAAACATTGCAGATTTTTAAATAAATTGTCCATGTTTACTAATCAGCTACCAATTGATGTTTTAAATAATATACAACTGTCCTGTAGCTGCTACCTGAACCTGCATGACATGAACCCTCCTCGTGCTCTCTCCCAGCTTGGATAGAACGCTGTTGTGCGTAAAACCAGTCTATTAATGCCAAATAATACTGTCAGCACGCCCTCTAAACATTATTCATTACGTTTCATTATTCAGTGTACTATCTATAGCTACTGTGCCTTCAGAATGGATCCATACCCCTTGACTTATTCCACATTTTGTTGTGTCTCTCACAGCTTGGATAGAACACTGTTGTGCATAAATATATTTAAATTAAATACAGAAATATCTAATTTACATACACTACCGGTCAAAAGTTTTAGAACACCTACTCATTCAAGGGTTTTTCTTAATTTGTAATATGCTCTACATTGTAGAATAATAGTGAAGACATCAAAACTATGAAATAACAGAAATGGAATCATGTAGTAACCAAAAAAAGTGTTTGTATTTGTATTTATTAGGGATCCCCCGTTAGTTCCTGCCAAAGCAGCAGCTACTCTTCCTGGGGTCCACAAATCAAAACAAATCAAAATATATTTTATATTTGAGATTCTTCAAATAGCCACCCTTTGCCTTGATGACAGCTTTGCACACTCTTGGCATTCTCTCAACCAGCTTCATGAGGTAGTCACCTGTAATGCATTTCAATTAACAGGTGTGCCTTCTTAAAACGTAATTTGTAAGGGGGGTATACAGAAGATAGCCCTATTTAGTAAAATACCAAGTCCATATTTAGAACAGCTCAAATAAGCAAAGAGGAACGACAGTCCATCATTACTTTAAGTCAATACGGAACATTTCAAGAACTTTTAAAGTTTCTTAAAGTGCAGTCGCAAAAACCATCAAGCTCTATGATGAAACTGGCTCTCATGAGGACCGCCACAGGAATGGAAGACCCAGTTACCTCTGCTGCAGAGGATAAGTTCTATATCGTGGAGCTCCGCCCCATAGGGGAGCTCTGCTCCTAGTGGTTTACCCTCTGCCCTAAGGCAGCAACAGCCTGAGACAAAATTATGCACACACCTGCAGCCAATAGGAGCACAGGTGTCCCTATAAGAGGGGATGCCTCCCCTCAATCAGCCTCCCCTTTATCTTCAGCGACTGGATGACTAGACTGAAGAGCCAAGAAGAGACGAAGCACGAAGACTCAGGACGAAAAAACGGCGATGATATTCCAGTCATCAATGTCGTCTAAATGAGCACACCGGGAGATTTTCCACCCCCAAAAGCTATTTTCAGAGCTCAGTGCAGATGCACTTCCATGGCGGCCGGTGACCACCACGACCTGTGTTTCGTGTGTTTGGGATCCCAGCATGCCAAGGAAGGCGTCTGCAGTCCCCCGAATTGCGCCTCCTGCGCCCTCCTTTCTTTAAAGGAGAGGAAGCAGCGTTGGGCGTTTTTCAGGGAGGACATCCCCCTTGAGGACGTGCTGTCGATACTAGCCTCTGCTTCAGAGGCGTCGTCTGACAGTGCAGACTCCGGGTAAGATAGGGACTTTGAGGAAGGGTCTGGCATTCCAATGGAACAGTCGGACCCCATCCCTCATATTTTCAAGCCCCCCTTTCCTTTGGAGAGCGAGAGGGCTTGTAGTCCCTATAGCGAAGGGGATACGAGCTCAGAGATCAGAAGCTCTCTCTTTCGGGTCTCATTGAGAGAGCTGCGCAACGTCTGGAGATAGGGCTGCCCCCTCTTCCCTCCGCACCGGAGGTTGATATGATGGAGGGCGGTCCTTATTCCATGCCAAGGAAGGCGGCAGAGCCAGTGGCTCCTGCCATGCCTTCTTTGGCTAGGTACGTTGAGGGCTCGTGGGAGGCACCTTTAGCGGCGCGTTCACCAGTAAAGCGTATCTCCCATTCACGAGAGTGGAAGGTTAGAGAGCGCCATATCTCGTACCGGGTTCGAGCCCTTGGCCCTCTTCCAAGAAGGCCACGTTGCCATCCCAGAAGGACCGACTCACAGCGTCGCTGTTAGAGAAGTCCTTTGGGTTGGGAGCCCAAGCTGTAGCAGCAGCTAGCAACATTGCCCTCTTGGCGGCCTCTCTGTCCCGTTTAACCACGGGCAAGACAGAGCTGGCACCGGAGGAGGTGGAGGAGGCGTCCAGAATTTCTGGCGCCATACTCCACCTGACACAGGCGTCCGCAGTCTGCGCGGGGAGGTCCATGGCCACTTTGGTGGTCGGGGAACGACACCTCTGGTTGTCCTTGACATCCATGAAAGAGGCAGACAGGACGTCTCTCTTGAACGCCCCCTCTCTGACGACGGCCTCTTTGGGGTGGCAGTCAAAGAGGCGACTGAGCGTTTTTCCAAGCTAGAGGAGGAGAAGAAACAGCTGGCCAAGCACCTGCCGTTGGCAGGACGACTCGGCCCCGCTCCATCCCAAAGGCCATCTACCTCCGCCCCTCCAAGTAGACCGGGGGTCTACGGCGAGGCGGCGTAATCGGCGTCATCTGGCGACCAAGGGAACGGGCCCCGCCCTTCCAGCAGCTACGGTAGCCCCACTACAGCCGGCGAGGGAGGTGAAGAGGACGCCGACCTGGCCCTCCAAGGGAGGCAAGAGGAGGCGTACGTGACGGGGCGCGGGGGAGTGGATAGAGGACGCATCGATGGTGTCGAACGTGCCCACTGTTCCCCCCCACCCTTCGGTTGAAGGGATGGGTGTTGATGTAAATGCCTTTGTTGATGTATTTAATAAAGAGTTGGCTCCACCTGACTTTGTCAAAAAAGAGCCTCTTTTCCATAATACGGCAGAGAGCGTTCAAATCTCACCCTCTCTTCCTTACCACTCTAAGAGCCGTTCAGCCCACCGAGGGTGCGTTGCTGAACAGGCACTTAGAGTAGGTATCCATAAGACCTCAATCAGGTCGTCACATCACACTTCACGTATAAGAAGTGCTTTACATAGAAGGCAGCAGTCCCGGTCAGATTCTGACATGAGGACGCAGCCGCTATTTGGGGATGGCGCACTAGCACAGACTAAGGTCTCCGCTAGTACATGCTGCGTTCACGGAGGGCCCGAATTACCGCGGTCACGAAGGTGTCCAGAGTATCGGCGCCCCCAGGCATTGTAACACAGCAGCTATCTGGGAACGGCGCATTATCGCAGACCAAGGTCTCGGTTAATGCGATTCAGACCCATGCTACGTTCACGGAGGGCCGGATTACTAGGGTTATGGGTATAACCAAAGTATCAGCTCCCCTGACAGAACGAGCCAGTACTCACCACACTGAGCGTGAATCAACCCACCAGGGGTGCAGAGTTGAACACACACAGAAGGTGAAAGTTAAGAAGGTATCAAGGCGCCGCCTTGTTTTACCTCATAGACACCTCATACTACAGACTTCTAGGAGTACTGTAGTGAAGGGCTCTGATAGCGAATGGCAGACACCTAATATGACGCAATCGCTTGCTGGGGATGGCGACCTGCCGCAGGCTGTGACCTCGGTCAGCGCAATTCAGACCCGCGATGCGTTCAAGGAGGGCAGGAATACGACGGTTACGGGTTTAAACGACGTCCCTGCTCCTCTTTCTTTCTCAGAACGCATTGATGGTTCCTCTCCCTTTCACGGGAGGCCCACCTTGGGCTGTTCCACCACTTCAATGTCGGGGAACAGTGGCGGTAAGGGCCATAGAGGAATACAGGTCCTTCCTACTGGATGCACCACAGCTTCGTGCTCAGTCACTTTCTCTGCATTGTTGGCAGTGGCGAAGAAGCTGCACCCTCTCACGCTGGCTAGAACAGACGTTGCAGAAGGGTTATGCCCTCCAATTCCCACTGACCCCACCCCCCGTTCAGGGGAGTGGTGGAGACGGTGATGAAAACGCATGACAAAGTGGCCGCTCTGATGACAGAGATTACGGAACTTTTGGCGAAGGAGGCGGTGACAGTAGTTCCCCGGGGAGCAAAGGAACAAAGGGCTATATTCGCCTTATTTCCTAGTGCCCAAAAAGACGGGGGAGTGAGGCCGATTTTGGACTTACGCATTCTCAACGAGAGCATAACCAAACGGCCCTTCCGAATGCTAACGACAAAACATCTGCTGGAATGTGTCCAGAGAGGGGACTTTTGTACGAGCATAGACCTAAAGGACGCGTACTTTCATGTGCCGGTTCAGCCGCGTCACAGGAAGATTCTGCGGTTCGCCTTTCAAGGGGTGGCGTACGAATACACGAGGATGCCATTTGGGTACGCCCTGGCACCTCACACATTTTCCAAATGTGTGGAGGCGGCATTGGAACCGTTGCGTCTTCAGGGAATACGGCTACTAGCCTACCTGGACGATCTACTGGTTCTCTCCCCTTCAGCAGAGCTGGCGATCACTCACACAACACAGACAGTGATGCATTTCACAAGTCTGGGGTTTGCTGTGAATTGGAAAAAGAGCGCGCCCTGGCCCACTCATCAGATTGTCTACCTGGGGATACAGCTAGACACTGTGAGGATGAGGGCTCGAATTTCGGACCCCCGAAGGGTAGCCTTGTTGCTAGCCCTGAGGAAGTGTCGTCCGAATCACACGGTGACGGCGCTGTCGATCATGTCACTTTTGGGTCTCATGTCATCAGCCCACTCTGTGGTTCCGCTGGGACTCCTGCATATGAGCAGGATGCAGCGAAGGTTCGCCCAACTAAGACTAGACCCATTGCGTCAACGTCATCGGTTGGTGGTGGTTCCCCTCTCGCTCAGTGCAGATCTGAACTATTGGAGAAACCCGCGCGTTCTCACGCACGGAGTCCCAATAGGAAAGGTGACCTCTCACATCCCAGTATTCACGGATGCGTCCCTGACGGGATGGGGAGGGACATGTCAGACCCAAGCGATAGGAGGTGTGTGGCCTCAATCAGGTCGTCATATCAACCTCTTGGAGTTGGAAACGGTTCGACTGGTTCTGACCCACTTCACGTCTACCCTTCGGGGTCGCGATGTGCTGGTCTGGTCAGACAACCGGACCACAGTAGCTCACATAAATCGCCAGGGAGGAGTCAGGTCTCCTGCTCTCCATCGGGCGGCAGAGGAATTGTGGCTGTGGGCTCACGAGCACCTTCGCTCATTGAGAGCAGCACACATTCCGGGCTACTTGAACGTAGGAGCAGACCTCATGTCAAGAGGGGGTCCTCGAGACGACGAGTGGTGTCTGCATCCGGACATTGTTCTCCAGATTTGGGAACAATTCGGGAGAGCCGAGGTGGACCTATTCGCGTCACGCGCCGTGGGTTATCTGACGCAGTGATCAGGACCATACAAGGTTCACGTGCCAGTTCCACTTCTAAGATGTATGCCAGTAGATGGAACGTGTTTTCACGATGGTGTGTTACACAAGGTGTAGACCCCATGAGCTGTCAGGTGGAGAGTATTCTCTCTTTTCTACAGCTCATGTTTGATAAGCAAAAATCGCAGGCCACTATTAGGGTGTTTGCAGCAGCGATTTCAGCTTGTCATGAGGGGTTTGGCAGAGACAATGTCTTTAGCCACCCCTTTAGTGAAACGCTTCCTATTAGGAACGCGGCGACTTAGGCCAACACCTAGAGTCACGCTTCCTCAGTGGGATTTGGCTTTGTTACTCGAGCGCTATGTAAGTCGCCATTCGAGCCATTGAATCAAATACCCCTCAAGATGCTGTCTATTAAGACAGCACTGTTGCTCGCTTTGACTACAGCTAAGCGGATCAGTGATTTGTGTGCTTTTTCGACGAGACCTGACTGCTTGGCCATCAATGGTGACCTGAGCAGAGTAGTGTTACGTCCTAACCCGGCATTTGTGCCGAAGGTTATTAAGAGTTCATATAGGTCACAGACCGTGGAGCTGTGGGCTTTTTCTCCTCCTCCTCATAGAGAGAGGAGTGAGGAGAAGCTCCATCGCCTGTGCCCGGTACGCGCTTTGGCGTGTTACGTCAAGCGCACAGCAGCGATTAGGTCATCGCCTCAGTTGTTTGTGTGTCACGGTGCGGCTGCACTAGGTAGACCACTTTCAAAACAGCGGTTGTCTAAAGAGCTTCAATAAGAGCTACCAAGAGCTATATATGGTTTTATGTTGGCTAGCAAGCTACCAAGGCGGCTGAATTGTTGTTGTTGAAAAAGCGTCCCGTCCCGTCCACTAGAATATACGTCACGCAAGAAGCATCACCTGAAAGACTCACATCGCCATCTGCTGACTGGAGTGGGAAGAAGCATCACCTGAAAGACTCACATCGCCATCTGCTGACTGGAGTGGGAAGAAGCATCACCTGAAAGACTCAGTAGCTTTCCATTTATGTTGTCAATGCCAGGAGGTTTGTCATTATTGATCGATAACAATACTTTCCGACCTGAAAATCACTGATGTCACGATTTGACCTCTCCCTCCCCCCCCCCCCCAGAGTTCCCAGTTTACCACAAGTTTACCTGTTTTAATAGCTGCAAATCACTGTCACCACGCATTCCTTAGGCTATATGCTATCAATTTCTATGGAGGGCTTCACGTGTTATGGTTAAAAGCAGGTCTTGAACTTGAGGGCGTGTGTGACGATGTAGTTCTAACCCTTGTTATAGCGAATGGCAAAAAAAAGCATAGGCTACCCGTTGTTGGCTTATAAATGGTGATAAAAAAAAAAGATCCACGGTGCAAGTATCATTATCCCACAGAAAATATGGCTGTTTTAAATGCTCCGGAATTAAGTGGTAGGTTGTGCCTATAAACACAATTTTGATGTCCAGGAGTGGGGAATTGCATTGAATCAGGCTATTCGTTTCAGTGCAGTTGCGTTCTTCCCCATAACCTATAGCCTAAACCGAACCCTTACAATAAAATATTGCAGTTTTTTAAACTGCTGTAAAAGTGCAGTAATGGCAGTCGACTGTGGTATTTTGGACGCAGTAATTGCAGTTATACTGCTCTCTGATTGCATTTTTTTTTTTCTGTAAGGGAACCCGAACACGTCCCTGCCTATTTTGATCATAGATCAAGACTGAACAATTCGGCTAGCTTATATTTATTCTGGATTTGACAATTTATAGCCCTACTTCTAGGATCTTTTGACTTCTCCCCGCGGCTGTTTGTTATGTTTCCGATTAGGATAAATGTAGTCATATGAATACGTTCTGAATGTTGTCCTGTTAATTTGAAAAGACTAACCATTGTGATTAATGATATTTACTATCTTCTGCTTTTTATGAATAAACATTGTGATGTCACGAGAGGCTGTGTCCTGGAGGGACGTTACATCCCCCTGAGGTGGCTGCAAACCCAGACAGCTATGGCTCCATCTGCTGGTATGGTCGGGAACTCCACCCCTCTATGGCCAATCTTCCCACGCAGCTGAAACAAATGAGGAGCTGATGAGCTGAAGGTGGGGGAAAAGGGAAGAGACACACTGAGGGGGTGGGTGGGTTGTGAAGTAACACAGTCTCCAACGTGGGCTCTCTGGAGGACAAGAGTGCTGCACGTCCACTTCCAGGAGGAATATAAGGATTTGGAGATACTTACCTTTGGGGAAATACTCACCTTTGGATATATGCACCGGTGGAAATACGTGTGGGACATTTGGAAGGACGTTTTGCTGGGTTGGCCACTAGCTGCAACGTGGAATACAGTAAGACTGGGGAAAAGTTATTTGAGCGAGGGAGAGTTATGATTTTGGATGTGGAAGAGACATCCCTGAACTGTTAACCCTTAAAGAGCCACCAGAGAACAGAATTGTGTTATACTTTCGTTAGTTTCCCAAGACCTTTAATAAAATCCTTGTTTTGGTTGAACCTGGTCTCCTTGCACTACTTGAGCAATCCCGCTGAAAGCTGTGTAGCCTCTCGTGACATCACAACATGAATCGGTAAAAAAAATAATAATTGGTTTCGATGTTCCGCATTTGTCCTTTGAATGTTCCTTTGTTTTTCATAAATGACTACTGCTTTATACCCGAACACTTTTTTAAAGTTACCCCGAGGCTTATTCCTTGCAGATTACAGATTTCCACCAGCCTAATGTCCATTGTTCGTGTTTCGTGGCCCAAGCCTCTTCTTATTGGTGTCCTTTAGTAGTGGTTTCTTTGAAGCAATTCGACCATGAAGGCCTGATTCACGCAGTCTCCTCTGAACAGTTGATGTTGAGATGAATACTGTGGTAGCTCCAGGTGACTACCTCATAAAGCTGGTTGAGAGACGGGATGCCAAGAGTGTGGAAGATACAATCTATCTGCAACATTAAAGCTGATCTACCCTTTGGGGTAGAGTTTGGGAAACCTTCCTCTAACTGAATTTTTCTTTTCTCAAAAGGAGAGCAGCGGTACGATACGATATACTTTGTCCATTTACATGGAAATTCATTTTGTGAAGTCAGAAAACAAATCCACAAACCCAATCCACCCTTCTGATAACCAGGTGGCGAATCGCATCTCTGCATGTCTGGCAGACATATCAGTATGGATGACGGATCACCACCTCAAGCTGAACCTCGGCAAGACGGAGCTGCTCTTCCTCCCGGGGAAGGACTGCCCGTTCCATGATCTCGCCATCACGGTTGACAACTCCGTTGTGTCCTCCTCCCAGAGTGCGAAGAGCCTTGGCGTGACCCTGGACAACACCCTGTCGTTCTCCGCTAACATCAAGGCGGTGACCCGATCCTGTAGGTTCATGCTCTACAACATTCGGAGAGTACGACCCTGCCTTACACAGGAAGCGGCACAGGTCCTAATCCAGGCACTTGTCATCTCCCGTCTGGATTACTGCAACTCGCTGTTGGCTGGGCTCCCTGCCTGTGCCATTAAACCCCTATAACTCATCCAGAATGCCGCAGCCCGTCTGGTGTTCAACCTTCCCAAGTTCTCTCCACGTCACCCCGCTTCTCCGCACACTCCACTGGCTTCCAGTTGAAGCTCGCATCTGCTACAAGACCATGGTGCTTGCCTACGGAGCTGTGAGGGGAACGGCACCTCCGTACCTTCAGGCTCTGATCAGTCCCTACACCCAAACGAGGGCATTGCGTTCATCCACCTCTGGCCTGCTGGCTCCCCTACCTCTGCGGAAGCATAGTTCCCGCTCAGCCCAGTCAAAACTGTTCGCTGCTCTGGCACCCCAATGGTGGAACAAGCTCCCTCACGACGCCAGGACAGCGGAGTCACTCACCACCTTCCGGATACATTTGAAACCCCACCTCTTTAAGAAATACCTGGGATAGGATACAGTAATCCTTCTACCCCCCCCCTCTTTACTCCAACCCACCCCCCCCCAAAAAACAAACAAACAAAAAAAACATTGTAAAGTGGTTATCCCACTGGCTATAAGGTGAATGCACCTATTTGTAAGTCGCTCTGGATAAGAGAAGTCTGCTAAATGACGTAAATGTAAATAATACATGCAGTACGGAAAACACTGGAAAGTCAATGCACAAGACACATTCAGAGTCTCTACGGCCTACTGATCCACCATGTATTGGACCTACATCTGTCCTATGTCCTAGTGTTCAGCCTACATCTGTCCTTTGTCCTACTGTTCAGCAGCCTACATCCTTATCTCCTGTGTGCGTCCACTCATGTCTTCTCATGTGACCTAACCAGGCAAAACTCTTTTCACATTGGGAGCAGTGGTAGGGCTTCTCCCCTGTGTGTATTCTCTCATGCTTTATCAGGTATTCTTTCCGGTTAAAACTCTTTCTACACTGGGAGCAGTGATGAGGTTTATCTCCTGTGTGTATTCTCTCATGTTTTTTTAGTCTCCCTAACTGGGTAAAACTCTTTCTACACTGGGAGCATTGGAAAGGCTTCTCCCCTGTGTGTATTCTCTCATGTCGTTTCAGGTTCCTTAAATGGTTAAAACCCTTTCCACACTGGGAGCAGTGATGAGGCTTCTCCCTTGTGTGTATTGTCTCATGTCGTTTCAGGTTCCTTAAATGGTAAAAACTCTTTCCACACTGGGAGCATCGGAAAGGTTTATCTCGCTTCTCCCCTGTGTGTATTCTCTCATGCGCTTTCAGGTAACTTAACTGGTTAAAACTCTTTCCACACTGGGAGCAGTGATGAGGCTTTTCCCCTGTGTGTATTCTCTCATGTTGTTTCAGGTAACTTAACTGGTTAAAACTCTTTCCACACTGGGAGCATCGGAAAGGTTTATCTCGCTTCTCCCCTGTGTGTATTCTCTCATGCGCTTTCAGGTAACTTAACTGGTTAAAACTCTTTCCACACTGGGAGCAGTGATGAGGCTTTTCCCCTGTGTGTATTCTCTCATGCACTTTCAGATGTCCTAACTGGGAAAAACTCTTTCCACACTGGGTGCAGTGGAATCGTCTTGCTGGTTTGGACGTCTCTGGTTCCTCTGAATCTGGTCTTTCTCCTGCCAAAGACAGAGCGTTTATTTAAACAGAGACCTGAATGAAACCTCCACAACTCTCTTGCTAGGAGGTTTAATCCAAATCAGATCCCTCAATAACCCGAGGCCAGTTTACAAAAAAATTCTCATTTAAAATAATCTTGGCAGGGTTGATTGGTTGGGTTACTTTCTAAATGTAATCCGTTACAGTTGCTAGTTACAGTGGGGGAAAAAAGTATTTAGTCAGCCACCAATTGTGCAAGTTCTCCCACTTTTTTTCTCCCAATTTTCATCATAGGTACACGTCAACTATGACAGACAAAATGAGAAAAAAAAATCCATATAATCACATTGTAGGATTTTTAATGAATTTATTTGCAAATTATGGTGGAAAATAAGTATTTGGTCAATAACAAAAGTTTCTCAATACTTTGTTATATATCCTTTGTTGGCAATGACACAGGTCAAACGTTTTATGTAAGTCTTCAAAAGGTTTTCACACACTGTTGCTGGTATTTTGGCCCATTCCTCCATGCAGATCTCCTCTAGAGCAGTGATGTTTTGGGGCTGTCGCTGGGCAACACGGACTTTCAACTCCCTCCAAAGATTTTCTATGGGGTTGAGATCTGGAGACTGGCTAGGCCACTCCAGGACATTGAAATGCTTCTTACGAAGCCACTCCTTCGTTGCCCGGGCGGTGTGTTTGGGATCATTGTCATGCTGAAAGACCCAGCCACGTTTCATCTTTAATGCCCTTGCTGATGGAAGGAGGTTTTCACTCAAAATCTCACGATACATGGCCCCATTCATTCTTTCCTTTACACGGATCAGTCGTCCTGGTCCCTTTGCAGAAAAATAGCCCCAAAGCATGATGTTTCCACCCCCATGCTTCACAGTAGGTATGGTGTTCTTTGGATGCAACTCAGCATTCTTTGTCCTCCAAATACGACGAGTTTAGTTTTTACAAAAAAGTTCTATTTTGGTTTCATCTGACCATATGACATTCTCCCAATCCTCTTCTGGATCATCCAAATGCACTCTAGCAAACTTCAGACGGGCCTGGACATGTACTGGCTTAAGCAGGGGGACACGTCTGGCACTGCAGGATTTGAGTCCCTGGCGGCGTAGTGTGTTACTGATGGTAGGCTTTGTTACTTTGGTCCCAGCTCTCTGCAGGTCATTCACTAGGTCCCCCCGTGTGGTTCTGGGATTTTTGCTCACCGTTCTTGTGATCATTTTGTTCTATGTTATGAGGCTATATAGTGTTTGTTTACATTTACAATGTTTACAAACATTGGAGAAAAACAAGCTTACATTTTGGGTTCTCATGGAGTGTAACGGTTGAACTCATGAGGCATTTAGAAGTTATATTCTTCAAAAATCAATGGATGGATGGATGATAATAGTAGAGAGAGTGATTTATTTCAGCTTTTTTTCTTTCATCACATTCCCAGTGGGTCAGAAGTTTACATACACTCAATTAGTATTTGGTAGCATTGCCTTTAAAACGGTTTAACTTGGGTCAAATGTTTCGGGTAGCCTTCCACAAGCTTCCCACAATAAGTTGGGTGAATTTTGGCCCATTCCTCATGACAGAGCTGGTGTAACTGAGTCAGGTTTGTAGGCCTCCTTGCTCGCAAACGCTTTTTCAGTTCTGCCCACACATTTTCTATAGGATTGAGGTCAGGGCTTTGTGATGGCCACTCCAATACCTTGATTTTGTTGTCCTTAAGCCATTTTGCAACAACTTTGGAAGTATGTTTGGGGTCATTGTCCATTTGGAAGAACCATTTGTGACCAAGCTTTAACTTCCTTACTGATGTCTTGAGATGTTGCTTCAATATATCCACATAATTTTCCTTCCTCATGATACCATCTGTTTTGTGAAGTGCACCAGTCCCTCCTGCAGCAAAGCACCCCCACAGCATGATGCTGCCACCCCCGTGTTTCACGGTTGGGATGGTGTTCTTCGGCTTGCAGGCTCCCCATTTTCCTCCAAACATAACGATGGTCATTATGGCCAAACAGTTCTGTTTTTTGTTTCATCAGACCAGAGGACATTTCTCCAAAAAGTATGATTTTTGTCCCCATGTGCAGTTGCAAACCGTAGTCTGGCTTTTTTATGGCGGTTTTGGAGCAGTGGCTTCTTCCTTGCTGAGCGGCCTTTCAGGTTATGTCGATATAGGACTCGTTTTAATGTGGATGTAGATACTTTTGTACCCGTTTCCTCCAGCATCTTCACAAGGTCCTTTGCTGTTGTTCTGGGATTGATTTGCAGTTTTTGCACCAAAGTACGTTCATCTCTAGGACGGAACGAGTCTCCTTCCTGAGTGGTATGACGGCTGCGTGGTCCCATGGTGTTTATACTTGCGTACTATTGTTTGTACAGATGAATGTTGTACCTTCAGACGTTTGGAAATTGCTCCCAAGGATGAACCAGACTTGTGGAGATCTACCATTTCTTTTCTGAGGTCTTGGCTGATTTATTTTCATTTTCCCATGATGACAAGCAAAGAGGCACTTAGTTTGAAGGTCGGCCTGGAAATACATCCACAGGTACATCTCCAATTGACTCAAATTATGTCAATTAGCCTATCAGAAGCTTCTAAAGCCATGACATCATTTTCTGGAATTTTCCAAGCTGTTTAAAGGCACAGTCAACTTAGTGTATGTAAACTTCTGACCCACTAGAATTGTGATACAAATGAATTATAAGTGAAATAATCTTTCTGTAAACAATTGTTGGAAAAATTACTTGTGTCATGCACAAAGTAGATGTCCTAACCGTGGAGAGGTTGAAAAACGAGTTTTAATGACTCCAACCTAAGGAGTGTATTTAAACTTCCGACTTCAACTGTGTATATACAGTGGGGAAAAAAAGTATTTAGTCAGCCACCAATTGTGCAAGTTCTCCCACTTAAAAAGATGAGAGGCCTGTAATTTTCATCATAGGTACACGTCAACTATGACAGACAAAATTAGAAAAAAAAATCCAGAAAATCACATTGTAGGATTTTTAATGAATTTATTTGCAAATTATGGTGGAAAATAAGTATTTGGTCAATAACAAAAGTTTCTCAATACTTTGTTATATACCCTTTGTTGGCAATGACACAGGTCAAACGTTTTCTGTAAGTCTTCATAAGGTTTTCACACACTGTTGCTGGTATTTTGGCCCATTCCTCCATGCAGATCTCCTCTAGAGCAGTGATGTTTTGGGGCTGTCGCTGGGCAACACGGACTTTCAACTCCCCTCCAAAGATTTTCTATGGGGTTGAGATCTGGAGACTGGCTAGGCCACTCCAGGACCTTGAAATGCTTCTTACGAAGCCACTCCTTCGTTGCCCGGGCGGTGTGTTTGGGATCATTGTCATGCTGAAAGACCCAGCCACGTTTCATCTTCAATGCCCTTGCTGATGGAAGGAGGTTTTCACTCAAAATCTCACGATACATGGCCCCATTCATTCTTTCCTTTACACGGATCAGTCGTCCTGGTCCCTTTGCAGAAAAACAGCCCCAAAGCATGATGTTTCCACCCCCATGCTTCACAGTAGGTATGGTGTTCTTTGGATGCAACTCAGCATTCTTTGTCCTCCAAACACGACGAGTTGAGTTTTTACCAAAAGGTTATATTTTGGTTTCATCTGACCATATGACATTCTCCCAATCCTCTTCTGGATCATCCAAATGCACTCTAGCAAACTTCAGACGGGCCTGGACATGTACTGGCTTAAGCAGGGGGACTGCAGGATTTGAGTCCCTGGCGGCGTAGTGTGTTACTGATGGTAGGCTTTGTTACTTTGGTCCCAGCTCTCTGCAGGTCATTCACTAGGTCCCCCCGTGTGGTTCTGGGATCTTTGCTCACCGTTCTTGTGATCATTTTGACCCCACGGGGTGAGATCTTGCGCGGAGCCCCAGATCGAGGGAGATTATCAGTGGTCTTGTATGTCTTCCATTTCCTAATAATTGCTCCCACAGTTGATTTCTTCAAACCAAGCTGCTTACCTATTGCAGATTCAGTCTTCCCAGCCTGGTGCAGGTCTACAATTTTGTTTCTGGTGTCCTTTGACAGCTCTTTGGTCTTGGCCATAGTGGAGTTTGGAGTGTGACTGTTTGAGGTTGTGGACAGGTGTCTTTTATACTGATAACAAGTTCAAACAGGTGCCATTAATACAGGTAACGAGTGGAGGACAGAGGAGCATCTTAAAGAAGAAGTTACAGGTCTGTGAGAGCCAGAAATCTTGCTTGTTTGTAGGTGACCAAATACTTATTTTCCACCATAATTTGCAAATAAATTCATTAAAAATCCTAAAATGTGATTTTCTGGATTTTTTTCCCTCAATTTGTCTGTCATAGTTGACGTGTACCTATGATGAAAATTACAGGCCTCTCTCATATTTTTAAGTGGGAGAACTTGCACAATTGGTGGCTGACTAAATACTTTTTTTCCCCACTGTATATATTGGAGGGTATTTAAACTTCCGACTTCAACTGTGTATATATATATATATATATATTGGAGTGTATTTAAACTTCCGACTTCAACTGTGTATATATATATATATATATATATATATATATATATATATATATATTGGAGTGTATTTAAACTTCCGACTTCAACTGTGTATATATATATATATTGGAGTGTATTTAAACTTCCGACTTCAACTGTGTATATATATATATATATTGGAGTGTATTTAAACTTCCGACTTCAACTGTGTATATATATATATACAGTGGGGAGAACAAGTATTTGATACACTGCCGATTTTGCAGGTTTTCCTACTTACAACGCATGTAGAGGTCTGTAATGTTTATCAAAGGTACGCTTCAACTGTGAGAGACGGAATCTAAAACAAAAATCCAGAAAATCACATTGTATGATTTTTAAATAATTAATTTGCATTTTATTGCATGACATAAGTATTTGATCACCTACCAACCAGTAAGAATTCCGGCTCTCACAGACCTGTTAGATTTTCTTTAAGAAGCCCTCCTGTTCTCCACTCATTACCTGTATTAACTGCACCTGTTTGAACTCGTTATCTGTATAAAAGACACCTGTCCACACACTCAATCAAACAGACTCCAACCTCTCCACAATGGCCAAGACCAGAGAGCTGTGTAAGGACATCAGGGATACAATTGTAGACCTGCACAAGGCTGGGATGGGCTACAGGACAATAGGCAAGTAGCTTGGTGAGAAGGCAACAACTGTTGGCGCAATTATTAGAAAATGGAAGAAGTTCAAGATGACGGTCAATCACCCTCGGTCTGGGGCTCCATGCAAGATCTCACCTCGTGGGGCATCAATGATCATGAGAAAGGTGAGGGATCAGCCCAGAACTACACGGCAGGACCTGGTCAATGACCTGAAGAGAGCTGAACCACAGTCTCAAAGAAAACCATTAGTAACACACTACACCGTCATGGATTAAAATCCTGCAGCGCACGCAAGGTCCCCCTGCTCAAGCCAGCGCATGTCCAGGCCCGTCTGAAGTTTGCCAATGACCATCTGGATGATCCAGAGGATGAATGGAAGAAGGTTATGTGGTCTGATGAGAAAAAAATAGAGCTTTTTGGTCTAAACTCCACCCGCCGTGTTTGGAGGAAGAAGAAGGATGAGTACAACCCCAAGAACACCATCCCAACCGTGAAGCATGGAGGTGGAAACATCATTCTTTGGGGATGCTTTTCTGCAAAGGGGACAGGATGACTGCACCGTATTGAGGGGAGGATGGATGGGGCCATGTATCGCAAGATCTTGGCCAACAACGTCCTTCCCTCAGTAAGAAGATGGGTCGTGGCTGGGTCTTCCAGCATGACAACGACCCGAAATACACAGCCAGGGCAACTAAGGAGTGGTTGCGTAAGAAGCATCTCAAGGTCCTGGAGTGGCCTAGCCAGTCTCCAGACCTGAACCCAATAGAAAATCTTTGGAGGGAGCTGAAAGTCCATATTGCCCAGCGACAGCCCCGAAACCTGAAGGATCTGGAGAAGGTCTGTATGGAGGAGTGGGCCAAAATCCCTGCTGCAGTGTGTGCAAACCTGGTCAAGACCTACAGGAAATGTATGATCTCTGTAATTGCAAACAAAGGTTTCTGTACCAAATATTAAGTTCTGCTTTTCTGATGTATCAAATACTTATGTCATGCAATAAAATGCAAATTAATTACTTAAAAATCATACAATGTGATTTTCTGGATTTTTGTTTTAGATTCCGTCTCTCACAGTTGAAGTGTACCTATGATAAAAATGACAGACCTCTACATGCGTTGTATGTAGGAAAACCTGCAAAATCGGCAGTGTATCAAATACTTGTTCTCCCCACTGTATATATATTGGAGTGTATTTAAACTTCCGACTTCAACTGTGTGTGTGTATATATATATATATACACACACACACACACACACACACACACTCACTACCGGTCAAACATTTTAGAACATTTTCATATACAGTACCAGTCAAAAGTTTTAGAACACCTACTCATTCAAGGGTTTTTCTTAATTTTTACTATTTTCTACATTGTAGAATAATAGTGAAGACATCAAAACTATGATGAACTATTGCCTTACCTCCATAACTTGCTACATTTGCACACACTGTATATATATTTTCTGTTGTATTTTTGATTTTATGTTTTGTTTTACCCCATATGTAACTCTGTGTTGTTTTTATCGCACTGCTTTGCTTTATCTTGGCCAGGTCGCAGTTGTAAATGAGAACTTGTTCTCAACTGGCTTACCTGGTTAAATAAAGGTTAAATAAAAAATAAATAAAAAATGAAATAACACATATGGAATCATGTATTAACCAAAACAGTGTTAAATCAAAATATATTTGAGATTCTTCAAAGTAGCCACCCTTTGCCTTGATGACAGCTTTGCACACTCTTGGCATTCTTTCAACAGGTATTTCAATGCATTTCAATTAACAAGTGTGCCTTGTTAAAAGTTCATTTGTGGAATGTATTTCCTTCTTAATGCATTTCAGCCAATCAGTTGTGTTGTGCCAAGGTAGGGGGGGTATACAGAAGATGGCCCTATTTGGTAAAATACCAAGTCCATACTATGGCAAGAACAGCTCACATAAGCAAAGAGAAATGACAAGTCCATCATTACTTTAAGACATGAAGGTCAGTCAATACGGAACATTTCAACAACTTAAAGGAAAATAGAATAATCAGAACAGTTGTCAGTCCAAAACAACAGTCAGAACAAAGCCTCTGTATTCTCTCATGTCATCTCAGGTCCTCTAACACTACACAGCCCATTCAAATCAGAAAAGCTTGATGATGAGTTGGTTAACTGAATAAGTTGTGCTAGAGCAAAAACCAAAACACGCACCCAGCAAACAAATCCACAAACCCAATCCACTATAATACATGCTGTACGGAAAACACTGGAAAGTCAATACACAAGACACATTCAGAGTCTCTACGGCCTACTGATCCACCATGTATTGGACCTACATCTGTCCTATGTCCTACTGTTCAGCCTACATCTGTCCTATGTCCTACTGTTCAGTCTACATCTGTCCTATGTCCTACTGTTCAGCCTACATCTGTCCTATGTCCTACTGTTCAGCCTACATCTGTCCTATGTCCTACTGTTCAGTATCCTACATCTGTCCTATGTCCTACTGTTCAGTATCCTACATCTGTCCTATGTCCTACTGTTCAGCAGCCTACATCCTTATGTCCTGTGTGTATCCTCATGTCTTCTCAGGTGACGGCACAGGTCCTAATCCAGGCACTTGTCATCTCCCGTCTGGATTACTGCAACTCGCTGTTGGCTGGGCTCCCTGCCTGTGCCATTAAACCCCTATAACTCATCCAGAATGCCGCAGCCCGTCTGGTGTTCAACCTTCCCAAGTTCTCTCACGTCACCCCGCTTCTCCGCACACTCCACTGGCTTCCAGTTGAAGCTCGCATCTGCTACAAGACCATGGTGCTTGCCTACGGAGCTGTGAGGGGAACGGCACCTCCGTACCTTCAGGCTCTGATCAGTCCCTACACCCAAACGAGGGCACTGCGTTCATCCACCTCTGGCCTGCTGGCTCCCCTACCTCTGCGGAAGCATAGTTCCCGCTCAGCCCAGTCAAAACTGTTCGCTGCTCTGGCACCCCAATGGTGGAACAAGCTCCCTCACGACGCCAGGACAGCGGAGTCACTCACCACCTTCCGGAGACATTTGAAACCCCACCTCTTTAAGAAATACCTGGGATAGGATACAGTAATCCTTCTACCCCCCCCTCTTTACTCCAACCCACCAAAAAAATTAATAAAAATAAAAAATCATTGTAAAGTGGTTATCCCACTGGCTATAAGGTGAATGCACCTATTTGTAAGTCGCTCTGGATAAGAGAAGTCTGCTAAATGACGTAAATGTAAATGTAAATGTAAATAATACATGCAGTACGGAAAACACTGGAAAGTCAATGCACAAGACACATTCAGAGTCTCTACGGCCTACTGATCCACCATGTATTGGACCTACATCTGTCCTATGTCCTACTGTTCAGCCTACATCTGTCCTTTGTCCTACTGTTCAGTATCCTACATCTGTCCTTTGTCCTACTGTTCAGCAGCCTACATCCTTATCTCCTGTGTGCGTCCTCTCATGTCTTCTCATGTGACTTAACCAGGCAAAACTCTTTCCACATTGGGAGCAGTGGTAGGGCTTCTCCCCTGTGTGTATTCTCTCATGCTGTTTCAGGTTCCAAAAATTGTTAAAACTCTTTCTACACTGGGAGCAGTGATGACGCTTATCTCCTGTGTGTATTCTCTCATGTATTTTTAGTCTCCCTAACTGGGTAAAACTCTTTCTACACTGGGAGCATTGGAAAGGCTTCTCCCCTGTGTGTATTCTCTCATGTTGTTTCAGGTTCCTTAAATGGTTAAAACCCTTTCCACACTGGGAGCAGTGATGAGGATTCTCCCCTGTGTGTATTCTCTCATGTCGTTTCAGGCCCCCTAACTGGTTAAAACCGTTTCCACAGTGGGAGCAGTGATGAGGCTTCTCCCCTGTGTGTATTCTCTCATGCACTTTCAGGTATTCTTTCCGGTTAAAACTCTTTCCACACTGGGAGCAGTGATGAGGCTTTTCCCCTGTGTGTATTCTCTCATGTCGTTTCAGGTACCTTAACTGGTTAAAACTCTTTCCACACTGGGAGCAGTGATGAGGCTTCTCTCCTGTGTGTATTCTCTCATGTCTTTTCAGGTTCCCAAACTGGGTAAAACTCTTCCCGCAGTGGGAGCAGTCGTGTCGTCTTGCTGGTTTGGACGTCTCTGGTTCCTCTGAATCTGGTCTTTCTCCTGCCAAAGACAGAGTGTTTATTTAAACAGAGACCTGAATGAAACCTCCACAACTCTCTTGCTAGGAGGTTTAATCCTAATCAGATCCCTCAATAACCCGAGGCCAGTTTACAAATAAATTCTCATTTAAAATAATCTTGGCAGGGTTGATTGGTTGGGTTACTTTCTAAATGTAATCCGTTACAGTTGCTAGTTACAGTGGGGGAAAAAGTATTTAGTCAGCCACCAATTATGCAAGTTCTCCCACTTTTTTTCTCCCAATTTTCATCATAGGTACACGTCAACTATGACAGACAAAATGAGAAAAAAAAATCCAGATAATCACATTGTAGGATTTTTAATGAATTTATTTGCAAATTATGGTGGAAAATAAGTATTTGGTCAATAACAAAAGTTTCTCAATACTTTATTATATACCCTTTGTTGGCAATAACACAGGTCAAACGTTTTCTGTAAGTCTTCAAAAGGTTTTCACACACTGTTGCTGGTATTTTGGCCCATTCCTCCATGCAGATCTCCTCTAGAGCAGTGATGTTTTGGGGCTGTCACTGGGCAACACGGACTTTCAACTCCCTCCAAAGATTTTCTATGGGGTTGAGATCTGGAGACTGGCTAGGCCACTCCAGGACCTTGAAATGCTTCTTACGAAGCCACTCCTTCGTTGCCCGGGCGGTGTGTTTGGGATCATTGTCATGCTGAAAGACCCAGCCACGTTTCATCTTCAATGCCCTTGCTGATGGAAGGAGGTTTTCACTCAAAATCTCACGATACATGGCCCCATTCATTCTTTCCTTTACACGGATCAGTCGTCCTGCTCCCTTTGCAGAAAAACAGCCCCAAAGCATGATGTTTCCACCCCCATGCTTCACAGTAGGTACGGTGTTCTTTGGATGCAACTCACCATTCTTTGTCCTCCAAACACGACGAGTTGAGTTTTTACCAAAAAGTTATATTTTGGTTTCATCTGACCATATGACATTCTCCCAATCCTCTTTTGGATCATCCAAATGCACTCTAGCAAACTTCAGACGGGCCTGGACATGTACTGGCTTAAGCAGGGGGACACGTCTACCACTGCAGGATTTGAGTCCCTGGCGGCGTAGTGTGTTACTGATGGTAGGCTTTGTTACTTTGGTCCCAGCTCTCTGCAGGTCATTCACTAGGTCCTCCCGTGTGGTTCTGGGATTTTTGCTCACCGTTCTTGTGATCATTTTGACCCCACGGGTGAGATCTTGCGTGGAGCCCCAGATTGAGGGAGATTATCAGTGGTATTGTATGTCTTCCATTTCCTAATAATTGCTCCCACAGTTGATTTCTTCAAACCAAGCTGCTTACCTATTGCAGATTCAGTCTTCCCAGCCTGGTGCAGGTCTACAATTTTGTTTCTGGTGTCCTTTGACAGCTCTTTGGTCTTGGCCATAGTGGAGTTTGGAGTGTGACTGTTTGAGGTTGTGGACAGGTGTCTTTTATACTGATAACAAGTTCAAACAGGTGCCATTAATACAGGTAACGAGTGGAGGACAGAGGAGCCTCTTAAAGAAGAAGTTACAGGTCTGTGAGAGCCAGAAATCGTGCTTGTTTGTAGGTGACCAAATACTTATTTTCCACCATAATTTGCAAATAAATTCATAAAAAATCCTACAATGTGATTTTCTGGAGAAGAAAAAACATCTCAATTTGTCTGTCATAGTTGACGTGTACCTATGATGAAAATTACAGGCCTCATCTTTTTAAGTGGGAGAACTTGCACAATTGGTGGCTGACTAAATACTTTTTTCCCCCCACTGTATATCTGATTATCTGTGGTACTAAAGAGGTGCGCAGTGTCGAAGCACGCAGAAGGAGCGAGTGACACACAGTCAACGAGCCCGGCTGGTTGTGTGACTTGTGATGGGGTTGTAAATCATCAAGACTCTGCTGTCCTCAGAACTGGATCATTAGAAACCGATTCACATGAGTTTCTCATCCTCCTGTCTTAATAGGCCTAGGCTACTGTGTGTCACATGATCTGTCACATGATCTGTCAGGCCTAGGCTACTGTATGTCACATGATCTGTCAGGCCTAGGCTACTGTATGTCACATGATCTGTCACATGATCTGTCAGGCCTAGGCTACTATATGCGTTGTAGATACAGTGCCTTGCAAAATTATTCATCCCCCTTGCCGTTTTTCCTATTTTGTTTTATTACAACCTGTAATTTAAATGGATTTTTATTTGGATTTCATGTAATGGACATACACAAAATAGTCCAAATTGGTGAAGTGAAATGAAAAAAATAACTTGTTTCAAAAAATTATAAAAAATAAATAACGGAAAAGTGGTGAGGTCATATATATTCACCCCCCTTTGCTATGAAGCCCCTAAATAAGATCTGGTGCAACCAATTACCTTCAGAAGTCACATAATTAGTTAAATAAAGTCCACCGGTGTGCAATCTAAGTGTCATATGATCTCAGTATATATATACACCTGTTCTGAAAGGCCCCAGAGTCTGCAACACCACTAAGCAAGGGGCACCACCAAGCAAGCGGCACCATGAAGACCAAGGAGCTCTCCAATCAGGTCAGGGACAAAGTTGTGGAGAAGTACAGATCAGGGTTGGGTTATAAAAAAAGATCAGAAACTTTGAACATCCCACGGAGCACCATTAAATCCATTATTAAAAAATTGAAAGAATATGGCACCACAACAAACCTGCCAAGAGAGGGCCGCCCACCAAAACTAACGGACCAGGCAAGGAGGGCATTAATCAAAGAGGCAACAAAGAGACCAAAGATAACCCTGAAGGAGCTGCAAAGCTCATTGGAGTATCTGTCCATAGGACCACTTTAAACCGTACACGCCACAGAGCTGAGCTTTACGGAAGAGTGGCCAGAAAAAAGCCATTGCTTAAAAAAAAAAATAAGCATACACATTTGGTGTTCGCCAAAAGGCATGTGGGACACACCCCAAACATATGGAAGAAGGTACTCTGGTCAGATGAGACTAAAATTGAGCTTTTGGCCATCAAGGAAAACGCTATGTCTGGCGCAAACCCAACATCTCTCATCACCCCGAGAACACCATCATTGTTCTAACTTTCTGATATAGCCTAGAACTCTGTTAGATTCATTCATTGTTTGATCCTGAAATAGCTCAGCAGCAGAAATCTAACCTGCATTAACCTGAGTGTCTTAATGGGCCAAGTCATATTCATATCAAATAGAGAGGAAATCTAACCTGCATTAACCTGAGTGTCTTAATGGGCCAAGTCATATTCATATCAAATAGAGAGGAAATCTAACCTGCATTAACCTGAGTGTCTTAATGGGCCAAGTCATATTCATATCAAATAGAGAGGAAATCTAACCTGCATTAACCTGAGTGTCTTAACAGGCCAAGTCATATTCATATCAAATAGAGAGGAAATATAACCTGCATTAACCTGAGTGTCTTAATGGGCCAAGTCATATTCATATCAAATAGAGAGGAAATCTAACCTGCATTAACCTGAGTGTCTTAATGGGCCAAGTCATATTCATATCAAATAGAGAGGAAATCTAACCTGCATTAACCTGAGTGTCTTAATGGGCCAAGTCATATTCATATCAAATAGAGAGGATAGAACATGTGGGCAATAAGACACCGGAGTGTCCGCTATAAAAATACACTTCAGCTATTGGCCCAGATCATCCAATGTTCAAGAGAGAAAATAATCATTTCTAACCGGATATTTTGCACTGCTTTGGTGAGACGCTTAGCTCCGTCTACAGCGCATTCTGAAAGTATTCAGACCCCTTGACTTTTTTTTTGCTATGAGACTCCAAATTGAGCTCAGGTGCATCCTGTTTCCATTGATCATTCTTGAGATGTTTCTACAACTTGATTGGAGTCCACCTGTGGTAAATTCAATTGATTGGACATGACTTGGAAAGGCACACACCTCTCTACATAAGGTCCCACAGTTGACAGTGCATGTCAGTGCAAAAGCCATGAGGTCGAAGGAGTTGTCCGTAGAGCTTCGAGACAGGATTGTGTCGAGGCACAGATCTGGGGAAGGGTACCAAAAAATGTCTGCAGCATTGAAGTTCCCCAAGAACACAGTGGCTTCCATCATTCTTAAATGGAAAAAGCTTGTAACCACCAAAAGACTCTTCCTAGAGCTGGCAGCCCAGCCAAACTGAGCAATCGGGGGAGAAGGGGTTGGTCAGGGAGTTGACCAAGAACCCGATGGTCACTCTGACAGAGCTCCAGAGTTCCTCTGTGGAGAAGGGAGAACCTTCCAGAAGGACAACCATCTCTGCAGCACTCTACCAATCAGGCCTTTATGGTAGAGTGGCCAGACAGAAGCCACTCCTCAGTAAAAGGCACATGACAGCCCGCTTGGAGCTTGCCAAAAAGCACCTAAAGACTCTCAGACCATGAGAAACAAGATTATTTGGAGGAAACCTGGCACCATCCCTACGGTGAAGCATTGTTGTCGCAGCATCATGCTGTGGTGATGTTTTTCAGAGGCAGGGACTGGGAGACTTGTCAGGATCGAGGGAAACATGAACAGAGCAAAGTACAGAGAGATCCTTGATGAAAACCTGCTCCAGAGCGCTCATGACCTCAGACTGGGGCGAAGGTTCACCTTCCAACAGGACAACGACCCTAAGCACACAGCGAAGACAACGCAGGAGTGAAATCGGGACAAGTCTCTGAATGTCCTTGAGTGGCCCAGCCAGAGCCCGGACTTGAACCTGATCGAACATCTCTGGAGAAACCTGAAAATAGCTGTGTTGTAGCGTCATAGCCAAGAAGACTGAGTAAAGGGTCTGAATACTTATGTAAATGTGATATTTCAGTATGTTTCTGTAAAAATGTGCAAAAACCCTGTTTTTGCTTTGTCATTATGGGGTATTGTGTGTAGATTGATGAGGGAATAAAACGACTTAATCCATTTTAGAATAAGGCTTCAACGTAACAAAATGTGTAGAAAGTTAAGGGGTCTGAATCCTTTCCTAATGCCCTGAGCAGTAAACTAGTGTTACCCCATGTTGAAGCCAGCATAACGCCATGTTAATGAACATGGATTAGTGACGGACTAGTGGCAGACATGACAAAATGTTTACCATCCAATTTTACTTCAAAGTTAACTGTAATATAGAATAAGTAATTATATTAACCCATATTTTAATATGGAGATCGTATGGTAAGCAACGGTCATCACACTGGATTCATGATTTACTAAAAACATATCAAGCGCATTTAGATCTTCCTGTGTGTGTGTCATGACCGTAAACACGTCTTGCTTTGACAATTTAACATTTCCTAAACAGCACCAACGTTAGGCTACTGCAACCTCTGCAGCCTCACTCTAGCAGCCTCACTCTACCCGTGATATCAAAGTCATTTTTATAAGGTGCGAAAATAAAATTAACGATTTGGTAACATTTTGATTATGAAAGATTGAATAAGTTTGGCTCAAACTGTTTGCTTGGAATGATTTGTAGCTATCGTTTCTGTCGGAGCATTAGAGAGCATCCGACTCAGTTTCCCTCCCAGAAAACACGCGGTACAGTTAAGTGGTATCTATTCGGTAAGAAAATTCAGGCGGAAACAGAAGGGTGGGTGGCTTGACCACGTTTTGCGAATGACGGATCACTTGACCGCAGTCTTTAAGACGACACATTAGTTCAATAGTTCAACAACTACAGAGTTTGTGCCACTGTTTTTAAAACACTACTTACTGGTGTTAATCAGCTCTCCAGTCTCCTCTTCTTCCTCCAATGTGACAGTAATCTCCCCCTCCTCCTTCACTCCAAAAACTGCCTCCTCCTCTTTCACTGTAACTTCTTTCTCTTCTTTCACGGTAACAGCTTCACCCTCTACTTCTGTTTTAACTGTGACATCCTCCTCTTCCTCCTCTTCTTTCACTGTAACGTCTTTCTCTGTCCAGCAGACCTCCTCTTCTTTAGGAGGAGGAGAGTAGTTTAGTGAGCTCATGGTCGGGGATGTTATCTAGCTAGTTAGCATTAGCCTAGTGTTACTTAGCCAGATAGCTAATAACGTAAATATGAAATCAAATGGAGTAACTGGTAAATACACAGAAAGTGTGTTTAAAACACGGATGTTAATATACACAAAAATGGTCTAAAGAGCTTCAATGTTTTGGTTTTATGTTGGCTAGCAAGCTACCAAGGCGGCTGAATTGTTGTTGTTGAAAAAGCATCCCGTCCCGTCCACTAGAATATACGTCACGCAAGAATCATCACCTGAAAGACTCACATCGCCATCTGCTGACTGGAGTGACGCAGTTGAACAAAAACTATATTCTGGCAAAAATGTAAACAAATCATTGGTAAATAACAAATAGTCTTACAGGTAATAATGACAAAACTAGAGCCTGCAGAACTTGCGTTTTGGAGTGTGGTGTCAAAAAAGCAGAGCATCTCTTTATTACGGACAGACCTCTCCCCATCTTTTTTATTTAACCTTTATTTAACTAGGCAAGTCAGTTAAGAACAAATTCTTATTTACAATGACGGCCTACACCACCAAACCCGGACGACGCTGGGCCAATTGTGCGCCACTCTATGGGACTCCCAATAACGTCCGGTTGTGTATACAGCCTGGAATCGAACCAGGGGGTCTGTAGTAACACCGCAAGCACTGAGATGCAGTGCCTTAGACCGATGCGCCACTCGGGAGCCCATTGAATCTATATGTTTTGACCACGATAGTTTACAATCTAAGGTAACGCCAAGCAATGTAGTCTCCTCAACTTGTTCAACAGCCACACCATTCATTACCAGATTCAGCTGAGGTTTAGAACTTAGGGAATGATTTGTACCAAATACAATGCTCTTAGTTTTAGAGATGTTCAGGACCAGTTTATTAGTGGCCACCCATTCCAAAACAGACTGCAACTCTTTGTTAAGGGTTTCAGTAACTTCATTAGCTGTGGTTGCTGATGCGTATAGGTTGAATCATCAGCATACATGGACACATGCTTCGTTTAATGCCAGTGGCAGGTCATTGGTAAAAATAGAAAAGAGTAGAGGGCCTAGAGAGCTGCCCTGTGGTACACCACACTTTACATGTTTGACATTAGAGAAGCTTCCATTAAAGAAAACTCTGAGTTCTATTAGGCAGATAGCTCTGAATCCACGATATGGCAGAGGTTGAAAAACCATAACACATACGTTTTTTCAACAACAGGTTATGGTCAATAATATCAAAGGCTGAACTGAAATCTAACAGTACAGCTCCCACAATCTTCTTATTATCAATTTCTTTCAACCAATCATCAGTCCTTTGTGTCAGTGCAGTACATGTTGAGTGCCCTTCCATATAAGCATGTTGAAAGTCTGTTGTTAATTTGTTTACAGAGAAATAGCATTGTATTTGGTCAAACACCATTTTTTCCAACAGTTTGCTAAGAGCTGGCAGCAAGCTTATAAATGTAGGTCTACTGTTAGAACCAGTAAAGGCCGCTTTACCATTCTTGGGTAGCAGAATGACTTTGGCTTTCCTCTAGGCTCAGATTAAAGATATGACAGATAGGAGTGGCTATAGAGTCAGCTACCATCCTCAGTAGCTTTCCATTTAAGTTGTCAATGCCAGGAGGTTTGTCATTATTGATCGATAACAATACTTTTTCCACCTCTCCCACACTAACTTTACAAAATTCAAACTTTCAATGCTTTTCTTTCATTATTTGTTTTTTTATGCATGAATACGATGGCTCACTGTTCATTGTTGGCATTTCCTGCCTAAGTTTGCCCACTTTGCCAATTAAGTAATCATTAAAATAATTGATTGATGAATAAGCCATCTGATTCGATGAAAGATGGAGTTGAATGTCATTCTACCCATATTTCAGTTAAAGTGCTCCAAATTTGTTTTCCATCGTTCTTTATATCATTGATCTTGGCTTCATAATACAGTTTTCTTCTTCTTTTTGTTGAGTTTAGTCACATAATCTCTCAATTTGCAGTAAGTCAACCAGTCAGATGTGCAGCCAGACTTATTAGCCACTCCTTTTGCCCCGTCTCTTTCAACCAGACAGTTTTTCAATTCCTCATCAATCCACGGAGCCTTAACAGTTCTAACAGTCAGTTACCAAACAGGTGCATGTTTATCAATAATTAAAATAAACCCTGCTATAATAAACCCTGTTATAATGAACCCTGTTATGACTTTTCCTTTACAGGGGATCTGCAGTTCAAACAATAACAAAGCGGAAACCCCACCACTGTTTTGGTAAAAAGCTGAGGCTGGAGAAATACAACCACTCTCAAATTCACAGAGCTATGGATGCAAGATGATATTTTAAATTCTAGTTTATCCATGTTTTCAGGCGAACAGTGTTTACAATGTTTACAAACAATGGAGTTAAACAGGTTGGTTTCTGATGGGGTATGGCAGTTGAACTAAGCTCATTAGGCATGTATACGTTTATATTCTTAAAAAGAGTCAATGGGTACATAAATCATTAATTTAAAAGTTTGAAATTGGATGTAGCAAATTGCTTATTTCCCCTTTAAAGTCGCTCAGAAAAAAACAAGCTCTGACTAGGAACAATTTTATTTCAAATGGTGATTCAACTCTTATTTCCAATTCGGAAATCTTTCTACATCTCCGACTTTCCGACCTGAAAATCACTGATGTCACGATTTGACCTCTTTCCCCCCCAGAGTTCCCAGTTTACCTGTTTTAATAGACGCAAATCACTGTCACCACGCACTCCTGAGGCTATATGCTATCAATTTCTATGGAGGGCTTCACGTGTTATGGTTAAAAGCAGGTCTTGAACTTGAGGGCGTGTGTGACGATGTAGTTCTAACCCTTGTTATAGCGAATGGCAAAAAGCATCGGCTACCCGTTGTTGGCTTATAAATGGTGATAAAAAAACAAAACAATGATCCACGGTGCAAGTATCATTATCCCACAGAAAATATGGTTGTTTTAAATGCTCCGGAATTGAGTGGTAGGTTGTGCCTATAAACATGTTCAGGAGTGGGGAATTGCATTGAATCAGGCTATTCGTTTCAGTGCAGTTGCGTTCTTCCCCATAACCTATAGCCTAAACCGAACCCTTACAACAAAATATTGCAGTTTTTGAAACTGCTGTAAAAGTGCAGTAACGGCAGTCGACTGTGGTATTTTGGACGCAGTAATTGCAGTTATACTGCTCTCTGATTGCATTTTTTTTTCTGTAAGGGAACCCGAACACGTCCCAGCCTATTTTGATCATAGATCAAGACTGAACAATTCGGCTAGCTTATATTTATTCTGGATTTGACAATTTATAGCCCGACTTCTAGGATCTTTTGACTTCTCCCCGCGGCATATGTTTCCGATTAGGATAAATGTAGTCATATGAATACGTTCAGAACGTTGTCCTGTTAATTTGAAAAGACTAACCATTGTGATTAATGATATTTACTATCTTCTGCTTTTTATGAATAAACACGAATCGGTAAAAAAAATTATAATTGGTTTCGATGTTCCGCATTTGTCCTTTGAATGTTCCTTTGTTTTTCATAAATGACTACTGCTTTATACCCGAACACGTTTTTAAAGTTCCCCCGAGGCTTATTCCTTGCAGATTACAGATTTCCACCAGCCTAATGTCCATTGCTCGTGTTTCGTGGCCCAAGCCTCTTCTTATTGGTGTCCTTTAGTAGTGGTTTCTTTGAAGCAATTCGACCACGAAGGCCTGATTCACGCAGTCTCCTCTGAACAGTTGATGTTGAGATGAATACTGTGGTAGCTCCAGGTGACTACCTCAAAGCTGGTTGAGAGACGGGATGCCAAGAGTGTGGAAGCTACAATCTATCTGCAACATTAAAGCTGATCTACCCTTTGGGGTAGAGTTTGGGAAACCTGAGAGCAGTGGTACGATACGATATACTTTGTCCATTTACATGGAAATTCATTTTGTGAAGTCAGAAAACAAATCCACAAACCCAATCCACCCTTCTGATAACCAGGTGGCGAATCGCATCTCTGCATGTCTGGCAGACATATCAGTATGGATGACGGATCACCACCTCAAGCTGAACCTCGGCAAGACGGAGCTGCTCTTCCTCCCGGGGAAGGACTGCCCGTTCCATGATCTCGCCATCACGGTTGACAACTCCGTTGTGTCCTCCTCCCAGAGTGCGAAGAGCCTTGGCGTGACCCTGGACAACACCCTGTCGTTCTCCGCTAACATCAAGGCGGTGACCCGATCCTGTAGGTTCATGCTCTACAACATTCGGAGAGTACGACCCTGCCTTACACAGGAAGCGGCACAGGTCCTAATCCAGGCACTTGTCATCTCCCGTCTGGATTACTGCAACTCGCTGTTGGCTGGGCTCCCTGCCTGTGCCATTAAACCCCTACAACTCATCCAGAATGCCGCAGCCCGTCTGGTGTTCAACCTTCCCAAGTTCTCTCACGTCACCCCGCTCCTCCGCACACTCCACTGGCTTCCAGTTGAAGCTCGCATCCGCTACAAGACCATGGTGCTTGCCTACGGAGCTGTGAGGGGAACGGCACCTCCGTACCTTCAGGCTCTGATCAGTCCCTACACCCAAACGAGGGCACTGCGTTCATCCACCTCTGGCCTGCTGGCTCCCCTACCTCTGCGGAAGCATAGTTCCCGCTCAGCCCAGTCAAAACTGTTCGCTGCTCTGGCACCCCAATGGTGGATCAACAAGCTCCCTCACGACGCCAGGACAGCGGAGTCACTCACCACCTTCCGGAGACATTTGAAACCCCACCTCTTTAAGAAATACCTGGGATAGGATACAGTAATCCTTCTACCCCCCCCTCTTTACTCCAACCCACCCCCCCCCAAAAAAATAAAAATAAAATTGTAAAGTGGTTATCCCACTGGCTATAGGGTGAATGCACCTATTTGTAAGTCGCTCTGGATAAGAGCGTCGCTAAATGACGTAAATGTAAATGTAAATGTAAATAATACATGCAGTACGGAAAACACTGGAAAGTCAATGCACAAGACACATTCAGAGTCTCTACGGCCTACTGATCCACCATGTATTGGACCTACATCTGTCCTATGTCCTACTGTTCAGTCCTACATCTGTCCTTTGTCCTACTGTTCAGTATCCTACATCTGTCCTTTGTCCTACTGTTCAGCTCTACCAGCCTACATCCTTATCTCCTGTGTGCGTCCTCTCATGTCTTCTCATGTGACTTAACCAGGCAAAACTCTTTCCACATTGGGAGCAGTGGTAGGGCTTCTCCCCTGTGTGTATTCTCTCATGCTGTATCAGGTTCCAAAACTTGTTAAAACTCTTTCTACACTGGGAGCAGTGATGAGGCTTATCTCCTGTGTGTTTTCTCTCATGTATTTTTAGGCTCCCTAACTGGGTAAAACCCTTTCTACACTGGGAGCATTGGAAAGGCTTCTCCCCTGTGTGTATTCTCTCATGTTGTTTCAGGTCCCTTAACTGATTAAAACCCTTTCCACACTGGGAGCAGTGATGAGGCTTCTCCCTTGTGTGTATTGTCTCATGTCGTTTCAGGTTCCTTAAATGGTTCAAACTCTTTCCACACTGGGAGCATCGGAAAGGCTTCTCTCCTGTGTGTATACTCTCATGCACTTTCAGGTATTCTTTCCTGTTAAAAACTCTTTCCACACTGGGAGCAGTGATGAGGCTTCTCCCCCTGTGTGTATTCTCTCATGCTCGTTTCAGGTTTCCTTTTAACTGGTTAAAACTCTTTCCACACTGGGAGCAGTGATGAGGCTTTTCCCCTGTGTGTATTCTCTCATGTATTTTCAGATTTCCTAACTGGGAAAAACTCTTTCCACACTGGGTGCAGTGGAATCGTCTTGCTGGTTTGGACGTCTCTGGTTCCTCTGAATCTGGTCTTTCTCCTGCCAAAGACAGAGCGTTTATTTAAACAGAGACCTGAATGAAACCTCCACAACTCTCTTGCTAGGAGGTTTAATCCTAATCAGATCCCTCAATAACCTGAGGCCAGTTTACAAAAAAAATCTCATTTAAAATAATCTTGGCAGGGTTGATTGGTTGGGTTACTTTCTAAATGTAATCCGTTACAGTTGCTAGTTACAGTGGGGGAAAAAAGTATTTAGTCAGCCACCAATTGTGCAAGTTCTCCCACTTTTTTCTCCCAATCTTCATCATAGGTACACGTCAACTATGACAGACAAAATGAGAAAAAAAATCCAGATAATCACTTGTAGGATTTTTTAATGAATTTATTTGCAAATTATGGTGGAAAATAAGTATTTGGTCAATAACAAAAGTTTCTCAATACTTTATTATATACCCTTTGTTGGCAATAACACAGGTCAAACGTTTTCTGTAAGTCTTCAAAGGTTTTCACACCTGTTGCTGGTATTTTGGCCCATTCCTCCATGCAGATCTCCTCTAGAGCAGTGATGTTTTGGGGCTGTCGCTGGGCAACACGGACTTTCAACTCCCCTCCAAAGATTTTCTATGGGGTTGAGATCTGGAGACTGGCTAGGCCACTCCAGGACCTTGAAATGCTTCTTCACGAAGCCACTCCTTCGTTGCCCGGGCGGTGTGTTTGGGATCATTGTCATGCTGAAAGACCCAGCCACGTTTCATCTTTAATGCCCTTGCTGATGGAAGGAGGTTTTCACTCAAAATCTCACGATACATGGCCCCATTCATTCTTTCCTTTACACGGATCAGTCGTCCTGCTCCCTTTGCAGAAAAACAGCCCCAAAGCATGATGTTTCCACCCCCATGCTTCACAGTAGGTACGGTGTTCTTTGGATGCAATTCACCATTCTTTGTCCTCCAAACACGACAAGTTGAGTTTTAACCAAAAAGTTATATTTTGGTTTCATCTGACCATATGACATTCTCCCAATCCTCTTTTGGATCATCCAAATGCACTCTAGCAAACTTCAGACGGGCCTGGACATGTACTGGCTTAAGCAGGGGGACACGCTCTACCACTGCAGGATTTGAGTCCCTGGCGGTGTAGTGTGTTACTGATGGTAGGCTTTGTTACTTTGGTCCCAGCTCTCTGCAGGTCATTCACTAGGTCCCCCCGTGTGGTTCTGGGATTTTTGCTCACCGTTCTTGTGATCATTTTGACCCCACGGAGTGAGATCTTGCGTGGGAGCCCCAGATCGAGGGAGATTATCAGTGGTATTGTATGTCTTCCATTTCCTAATAATTGCTCCCACAGTTGATTTCTTCCAAACCAAGCTGCTTACCTATTGCAGATTCAGTCTTCCCAGCCTGGTGCAGGTCTCACAATTTTGTTTCTGGTGTCCTTTGACAGCTCTTTGGTCTTGGCCATAGTGGAGTTTGGAGTGTGACTGTTTGAGGTTGTGGACAGGTGTCTTTTATACTGATAACAAGTTCAAACAGGTGCCATTAATACAGGTAACGAGCTGGAGGACAGAGGAGCCTCTTAAAGAAGAAGTTACAGGTCTGTGAGAGCCAGAAATCTTGCTTGTTTGTAGGTGACCAAATACTTATTTTCCACCATAATTTGCAAATAAATTCATAAAAAATCCTACAATGTGATTTTCTGGAGAAGAAAAAACATCTCAATTTGTCTGTCATAGTTGACGTGTACCTATGATGAAAATTACAGGCCTCTCTCATCTTTTTAAGTGGGAGAACTTGCACAATTGGTGGCTGACTAAATACTTTTTTCCCCCCACTGTATATCTGATTATCTGTGGTACTAAAGAGGTGTGCAGTGCCGAAGCACGCAGAAGGCGCGATTGACACACAGTCAACGAGCCCGGCTGGTTGTGTGACTTGTGATGGGTTGTAAATCATCAAGACTCTGCTGTCCTCAGAACTGGATCATTAGAAACTGATTCACATGAGTTTCTCATCCTCCTGTCTTAATAGGCCTAGGCTACTGTATGTCACATGATCTGTCACATGATCTGTCAGGCCTAGGCTACTGTATGTCACATGATCTGTCAGGCCTAGGCTACTGTATGTCACATGATCTGTCGGGCCTAGGCTACTGTATGTATCGTCACATGATCTGTCAGGCCTAGGCTACTGTATGTCACATGATCTGTCACATGATCTGTCAGGCCTAGGCTACTATAGCGTTGTAGATACAGTGCCTTGCAAAAGTATTCAGCCCCCTTTGCCGTTTTTCCTATTTTGTTTTATTACAACCTGT